>NC_051086.1:61918777-62263777 GCF_004664715.2 Peromyscus leucopus
TTCGCTCAGCCTACCGGTTTTCTTTTTCTTGTAGCCCTGGATGTTGAACCAAGGACTTGACAATGGCAGACAAGTGCTCAACCACTGAGCCCAAGCCCCAGGCTAGTCTTTAAAAACAAAACTGTTCAAGTTGTCTCTTTATTTGGCAACCCGGACTCTGAAGACTGCATTTTATTATCCGAGACTTGCAGGACTACTCTTTTGATGTGGGAGGACAGAGGTGGAGGAAAACTCTGCCAAAGGTTCTCCAAAACTGGTGAGGAGGGGTGGGGATGCAGAGATGGCTCGGTGGTTAAGAGTGCTTGCTGCTCTTGTGGAGGACCCAGGTTCAGGTCCCAGCACCCACACAGCAGCTCACAACTGTTATTATTCCTAGCCACTCAGCAGTCAGGCAAAATGCTTAGTCACTCCAGGACCTTACATCCTATGTAATCAGTGCACAGAGTGGTCATGTAATCTATGCACACACATGGAGTAGCTACATATGCATGTGTGAGGTGACCTATAAAAGCAGGCTCTACCCAGCCGCCCCCTTTCTGGCCAGGTAGCGTGTGACCCTCCCCCTGCACCTTTCTTTTTGGTAGGCCTACTCACCTCCTCCACCTTTCCCTTCCCTAATAAACCCCGCCCCCCCCAAGACAGGGTTTCTCTGTGTAGTTTTGGTTCCTGTCCTGGAGCTCGCTCTGTAGCTCAGGCTGGCCTCGAACTCACAGAGATTTGCCTGGCTCTGCCTCCTGAGTGCTGGGATTAAAGGCGTGCACTATCACAGCTTGGCAATAAAAACTCTTATAGTGGATTCCATTGTACTTTGTGCTTTCTCCTGCCTGGTAAATATCATCGCTGAATAAATAACAACAACCATCCATAATTGCTGTTCCAGAGGAACCCATGACCCTCTTTGGGACTTGGTGGGACCCAGGCATGCCATGGTACAGATACATGCATGCAGACAAACTCATACACACACAAAACCAATGTTTAAAAACAAACCCTATATCACTTGGGGCAGGGAAATAGCTCAGCTGGTGAGAGCACTTGCCTAGACACGTGAAGCCCTGGGATCAATCCCCAGCCCCACAGGCCAGTTGGGTAGCATGTGCTTATAACTGCAGCACCTGGGAAGTGGAGCCAAGCGAATCAGAGGATCAGTACTCAGTACATCCTTGGCTACGTATTGGTTCAAGGTCAGCCTGGGCAACAGGAGACCTTTCAAAACACCAGAAGACCCACACCAGGTGCTTCCATAGAATCTCCTGTCTTCAAGGCTGTGTCTTAGTTGAAATGGTGCTCTGAGCATGGATGGGAGTGCATGCCAATAATCCTATCACTTTTGAAGTGGAGGAGCAGGGGCAGGAGCTCAAGGCCAGTTTGGGATACACTAGGCTCTGTCATTAAAAAAAAAAAAACAAAAAAACAAGGTGGGCAGTGGTGGCGCGTGCCTTTAATCGAAGTAGTCGGGAGGCAGAGCCAGGCGGATCTCTGTGAGTTTAAGGTCAGTCTGGTCTACAGAGTGAGATCCAGGACAGCCAAGGCTACAGAGAGAAACTCTGACTTGAAAAATAAACAAAACAAAACAAAAGCAAAAAAAAAAAAAAAAACCTCCAAAACAAAAATAACAAAACCATAAGCTAGCGGTGGTGGTGTCACACGCCTTTATACCCAGCACCTGGAAGGCAGAGACAGGATCTCTTTGAGTTCGAGGCCAGCCTGGTCTACAGAGCGAGTTCCAGGGCAGGCTCTAAAGCTTCGTTCTAAAGAGAGAAACCCTGTCTTGAAAAACCAACCAACCAACCAACCAACCAAATTAAGAGGGGAGAGTGTGGGAGGGATAGCTCAGCTGTTAAGAGTACTTGTGTCAGTATTCTGATCAGCCCCTTGAAATCCCACCACTTGGCTCCGCCCTGTGTCCTGAAGTAAAAGCCTCATTCTTTTATTTTTTGGTTTTTCAAGACAGGGTTTCTGTGTAGTTTTGGCGCCTGCCCTGGAACTCACTTGGTAGCCCAGGCTGGCCTCGAACTCACAGAGATCCGCCTGCCTCTGCCTCCCGAGTGCTGGGATTAAAGGCATGTGCCACCACCGCCCGGCAAAAGCCTCATTCTAAAGAACACCCCCCTTCTGCTTTTTCTCCCACAAAGTACACACCCTTGACTTTTCTCTCTCTTCTTCTCTCCTCTTTCTTTCTGCCTCTCTTTCCTTCATCTCTCTGTTATAACAAACTTTCCAGGTAGATGCAGTGTCTGGGTTGTGAATTACTGGTCTCTGCTGCTGCTGCCATGCCTGCATGATGTGCATTTGCCCAGCCTGCCGCTGCACCTGCCCAGCATGTTTCCCTGCACACTTGGGATACCCTTGGGGGTCCCCCCAGCACAATAATTCATAACATTGGCGCCCAACATCACCAGGCAACGCCATTGCTTTCTCCTGCCTGCTGGTAGTCTGAGGAGCTCTGGAATTCTGTACCACTTGCCATTTTTCAGGCTGGAACACTGACAGACTCTTCACCCTACCGAATTGGTAAGATTCCTCCCTCCCCTTCTGGCCATGTTCACCTATGTCTTGTTTTGCTTGCTGGTACCATGTGTTTTCCAGGCTCTGAGCCCCTGGGCCCCAACCCTATGTACAGCATATAGAGATGGCTTGTGCCCACTCAAGTTCACAGGCTTTGCCTGGCGCTCCCCAGCTGCCTCTCTCAGGCTCGAGCTGTCTGGGCAGGGCAGAAGTCCAGCTGCGACCTGCCATTTGTTCCTCCATGGCCGCTCACATGGGTGGGGCCCAGAGAGGTATACACTCCCCTTCGGGGCATCGGCGGAACCACATGCAGGTGGTATCATCACGTTAAAGATTTTAAAATTTCAGATCTTAACATTAATACAATTCTGATATACTTAGGGTCACAAGGCTCAAGATTTTAAATTTTCCTTGGCTACTCATTACCTGCTTTTCCATGATATGGATTTCAGTACTGATTGATACTAATTTACTAAAACTTTTATTTTTTCCTCACTTGTCTATTCCTAAGGATGGTAATTTTTCTCTCTCCTAGTCTTGGGACTCCTGCTCTTCCCAATTATTAAGACCATGGGCTTGTTCAGTCCTCAGCTCAAAAAAAAAAAAAAAAAAAAGACCATGGGCCAAAAGGCTCCAAATAAATTCATAAATTTTACCTTCTGTCTCTCGTCTATATCTCAGCATGGTAGCAGAAACATCAAAGCAGCAGTTGTGGACCACAGCCTGCAGCCCTTTCCCTGCTACGGATGTCAGCAGAGATTCTTGTCTATGTGATGTGGATCAGCCCAGCCAAACTTAATTGTTCCCTGCCTCTACAGCCAGGTCAGATGACCACATGCCTGGGTTCCCTCCTTACCTTTAACTAGCCGGAGGCCTCCTGACCATCTGTGCCCTGTTTCAGCTTGAAGCAGCTATGGAGAATAAGTTGTCCTGTGCTCCCTGTTCCCAGGACAGGCTGGAGGGCTAGGTTAGGGATGGAAACCTGGCATAGAGTCCACCAAGACTTTTCTCGGAGTTGGACAGCACCCTGACTCACAAGTCCCTTTTCTCTTGTTCTCCTTCAGTCTTGGGATCTTTCCCTGTCATTCTTCTTTGCCTTCTCAGGAGACAGCTTAAGAAATAATTATTTCTACATAAGTCATTCAGGATTATAATCTGGCTGTACTCAATAGATCAGAACTATAGCCACAGGGTCTTAAAAATGGTAATAGATTCAGATATCAAAGAAGGTCTCTCCTTACTCAAGTTCTATTCAGGCTTAAGAATGTGAATCTCCCTGTCCTTGCTAACTTCATTAGGCTGTAACTAACTGGGAAACCTGTATATTCAGATTTAAGTCATATATATATGCTCTCAAAGTTATAAATACATCTAACTGATTTTGTTCTCCCAGTCCTCAAACACCTGTAGAGATCTGAGAATATGGCATTTAATATAAATGCCTTTTTATGATAAAGAGACATGTCAGCTCCTGGCAGCATCCTGTATCTCCTCCAAGATAGATGGCTGCAGAAGAACTTCCACCTGGAAGCTTATGGTATGGCTGGCCACGCAGCGAAAAGCTGATTCTGTCCAGACTGTGCGTAAGTGGAACAATGGAGGACTGATTGCCTCATACTGCAAAGTCAAGATGGGTCAGTCTCCCCAAATTTCTACTCCACAGAAAAAAATCTGTCAGACCTGTCAGCCGAACAAGTGCTGCCTTTGGGGCTTCTGTTCCCCAACGACCAGAGAGAGACTTGGGATTGTTGCCCAGGTAGCTGAAAAGCTGCTTCACTTCTTAAATTTATCCTTCTCAGTTCTGACGATGTTTGATGACTAGGGTATCAGTTTAATAGCCCCGATCCTAGATTTTATATATACACACACACACTCTCTCCAATTACAGACAGGTATGCCTCCTTCATAGACTTCATGGTACAGGATAGACCAGTTTCAGATATAACTCCAGAGGTTCAAAGTTTTTGTTTTTTGCTTTTTTTTTTTTTCCATCACAGGCAATTTATTTTGTTCTATTCATTCACAGTTAATACAGGGTTAAAAGTTTTAATAATGATAAATGCAGCTTTGATAAACTGAAAGAACATTGACTACAAAGAATTCTTAAGAGTCCTTAAATGGATTTTTAACCCTTTTGCCATGATGTAAATCCATTCATTCCAGCTGTCTTACAGACACCTACAGGCTCCTGGGAAAAGTTTTGTTGCTGCATCAAGAAATCTAGTCTGATGAAAACTAACACTCTCCAGAGCCCATTTCTGACCCCCTCTATTTTTTGAGCACATTTTATAGATTCACTGTGCCCTCCTGACCTCCAGAGAAATAGCAAATGCCACAGCTTCTGTACTCCTGATTTGGCGTGCCATTTCCCAAGCTCCTGGAACACCACTGCTGCAACCTGTCTCCTCAGCTCCCTCAAGGAACGTTCCTGAGATCTCCCACTGTGTGTGACCCCCGGTAAACCCCCTCCCCACTTCACCCCTTGTCAGTTTGAAGTAGCTTGGAGAATTCAGTGCCCTTGCTTGCTCCCCCACCTGCTCCTGCCTCTCAAGTGCTTCAGCTGCTTTTCTTCCAGAAGTGAAATGATCCCATGATGAATAGTGTTAACTGTCAATTTGACAGGTTGTAAAATCATCTAGAATCAAGCATCATGCCCCGGAGGGATTATCTAGTCACACGGGTCAGCCTCTGGGCCTGCCTGTGTGTGACTGCCCTAATTAGGTTACACTGAGGTAGACTCACACAGTGGGTGGTACCATTCCCTAGGCTTGGTGCCTCACTGTGTAAGGAGAGAGCTGAGCACAAGCATCCACTGCTCTGCCTCCTTCAAGCTCCTGCTGCTCTGACTTCCCCGCCCTGATGGACACTGAGCTGACACAAACCCTGTCTCCCTAGAGCTTGCTTTGGTCAGGGGATTTTTATCACCACAGGAAAAAAATGAAGACTTCCCTCTTCAGAACCACCTTTAGTGAGGTGTGGTTAATAACAAATTAAGGATTTCTGCAAAATCTGCATCAAGTTTCAACCTTTATGCAATCTATTTTTTAATGTTTTTATTATTTATTTTTATGTCATGTGTGTGTGTGCCACAGAGACCCTGGAACTAGCTAGCTACAGGCTCAAGACTATTAGGAGAAACAAGTGTGACCACCATGTCATCTTTCTGGTCCTGATTTTTTTTTCCTTTTGAGACAGGGTTTCTCTGTGCATCCCTGGCTGTCCTGGCACTTGCTCTGCAGACCAGGCTGGCCTCAAACTCAGAGATTCACCTCCCTCTGTCTCCTGAGTGCTGGGATTTGAGACACATGCCACCAGTGCCTGGCTGACTTCTTTTTCTTTCTTTCTTTCTTTTTTTCTTTTTCTTTTTGGTTTTTCGAGACAGGGTTCCCCTGTGTAGCTTTGCACCTTTCCTGGAACTCACTTGGTAGCCCAGGCTGGCCTCGAACTCACAGAGATCCGCCTGGCTCTGCCTCCTGAGTGCTGGGATTAAAGGCTTGCGCCACCATCGCCCGGCTGACTTCTTTTTCTTAATTTAAAGATTCGTTTGTTTTTATTTAATGTGTATGAGTATTTTGCCTGCACAGGTATATGTGCACTGTGTTGTAAGTGTGCACCATGTATGTGCCTGATGGTCTTGAAGGCCGGAAGAGGGTATGGGTTCCCTGGAACTGGAATTACAGATGGTTATGAGCCACCGTGTGGGTGCCGGGAACCAAACTCAGGTCCTCTGCTATGGCAAGAGCTTTTAACCACCAAGCCATCTCTCCAGCCCCAGGGGTTTAATTATTTTAATTGTGTGTGTGTGTGTGTGTGTGTGTGTGTGTGTGTGTGTGTGTGTGTGTCTGAGCATGTAAGTACAGGTGCCCACTGAGGTCAGATCCATCTGATCCCCCTGGAGCTGCTGGAGTTACAGGCATTTGAGCTGCCCTATGTAGGTACTGGGAATTGAACTCCGGTCCTCTGGAAGAGTACTAAATGCTCTTAATCACTAAGCCATCTCCAGCCCCTGATGTTTTTAATATAGAAGTAACATTTTGAGTGATATATTATGAAGGAGAAAATAAAAATTCCAAACAAGAGAATATTTCCAGGATCTTACACTGCTAGTAACTGCAGCTGATTAGACTCACCCATACTCCCTCTTCTAGAAGCCTTAGCAATTCTGAAGTCCCAAAGCACAAATCTCTTGGACTGGTAGGTAGATCTTATTAGAACGACATCAATACAGTCTCTCTACCTGTTGTCTGTGAAGAACTTTAGGTTCAAAGTTAAATGTACATTTTAAAATGCTCTCGTGTAGCTGGGCATGTACACATGCCTGTACTTCAGCATTGCAGAGGCAGAGGCAGGAGGATCACTGCCCAGTCACAGCAAGCCTGGTCTAAGTTTCACGTGGGCCAGAGCTATAACAGAGAGAGATCTTATGTCAAAACAAAACAAAACAAAATCAAACACCAAACCAACAACAAAATATGACAGTCAACTTTCCCATATCTGAAGGAAAAAAATCCATCCTTTTGTTGGAGCTGCGCCTGTTTTTCCCTAGTGTGTAATCCAAGCTCCTGGGAAAGCTGAAGCAGGAAGGTCACAAATTCAAAGCCAGGCTGGGAACTCAGCCCGACCCCATCTCAAAATGGTTGAGGATGTACTTCTGTGGTATGGTGCTTGCTAGAATGCTTGAGGCGCTGGGTTTGAGCCTCAGTAGTACAAAAAAAGGGGGATATAAATACCACTTTCAGATGCAAGAGTGCATAACAGCATGGGCTGGGAGTGCAGTTTAGCTGGCAGTGTCTAGCATGCACAAAACCCTGGGTTCCATCCCGGCACTGAACTTGGGAAGCAAAGACAAGAGGATCGGAAGTTTAAAGTAATCTTTGGTGAGCCAGATGGTAGGTAGTGGTGATTGCCTTTAATCTCAGCACTCAGGAGAAGAGGCAGGTAGATCTCTGTGAGTTCCTGGTCTACAGAGTGAGTTCTAGGACAGCCAGGGATATACAGAAAGACCATGTCTTGGGGTGGGGTGGGAGAGTAATCTTTGGTTTCAAACTTAGTTCAAGGCCAGCATGGGCAAAAAGAATAATACATATTATTTTGTCCAGCCTCAGGACACATGTGGGAAAGTCAGGCAGTCTGGTTTCCGGTCTGAACTACACCGCCACAAAGCCCTTCTTTCTTAGTGACTAGGGCTTCTAGGGACAGGGGACAGAAAGGAGGAGGGAAGGTCATGTGTCTTCCCACAGCAACCTATTTTTATTTAATGTGTTCAATACTAATATAGTAGTGGAAGATCCCACACGCAAACAAGACATCCATACTGTACATATTTAGATCACGCTATCTCGGATGTCATTCAACTGAGCTTCTGACACATTCTTGGGAATCTTAAGTTTCTGGGAAGAATTACAAACAAACAAGTAATGTCCTCAAAGATAAGAGTGGAGATGGAAGCATATGTCTCCAGACTTTGCAGAGTCAGGACAAGGCTGTACTGAAGAGAAAAAGGGGGGTGTGGGGGTGGAAATAAAACAGCGACGTATCATTTTCAAATGTCACATTTAATGTTTTCACCACTGTACTTCAAATCTACATTGTACAAAGTGACCAGAAAGTGTGCCACGGTAACTGACCAACCTCTGAGATTGTACCTTTCATACCAGTGTCTTCTCGGGCTCTTTTGATACTAAACACGTTTCTCATTCAAGTGAATTGAAATGCTTCAGTTGGGTTGATTCTCAGGAGCCTCATAAAAAAAACAAAAACAAAAACAAAAACAAAGATATTGCACCATCTTTGTTTAGTAATTCAATGTTTGTTTCTTTCACAGCAAATAATTACTTCATTGAAGTTAAAACTTCCAAACATAACTTAATAGTCTTCAAATTCAGCTCAGATCACTCAAGATGAAAATACTCTGCTAAATACAGATAACTTACAATAACTTTAACAGTTAATTGTCCATAACACACACCAAGCTTTTTCCTAGACCAGTTTTAAGACGATCCATTAGTACTTGTTGTACAGGTGAAAAACGCTCTTCCATTTTCTTGTCTTTTTATTTTTAATATAAAAGTTGGAAGGGACATTCAAGTTTCAAGTCTCCACATTGAACTTAAAAAAAAAAAATAGTCATCATCAGCGTGTGGAGGTAAACAAGCCAAGTTGTGTAACTCCAGGAGGTAGAGGCCTTCGATTGGTGTTCTATTTACATATGCACAGAGTTCAGTGTTCCAGCAGGAAAAAGAATTTGTCAGAAAGTAATAAGCTATTTACTACTGTGACATTTCAAGACTCCCACAGCTTTGCCTAAGGACACAAACACATTTGACATGATTCCCTATGTGCCTTTGTGGCTTTAATTTTTTTTTTAAATTTCTTTTTGTCTTTTATTTATTATTTTTCACTGTCCAGTGCAGGAAAAGTCTCACAGAATTTCACAGACTAAAATGTGCAAGCTAGCTCTCTCTATACAGCAGTGTTGGGATTCTTTTGAAATTAGCCCAGAAATGAATTATTTACACACATGAAAGATGCATGCTTGGGTCTTTTTTTTTTTTTTATGTAAGAAAGAGCAGAAAAACTTCTAATAAAAATAGATTAAATATATATATATTTATATATATTTATACTGGGTAAGGAAAACAGGGTTAGTCTCTCCTAGTCAGATTCAGTCTCTCTACGTACGACATTGGAGTTCAGACAGTACACATCAGCATCACGGCTCTAATGAGAAGCCAGTTATAGGGCTTGGTCATTAGGTGACATGCCCCTCCCGCCCCTCCCCCACGTGCAGCCACCATCAGCTCACGTGGCTCCATGATTGGTCGCAGGCAAGCTTTCTAGACTCTTTAGTTTTAGAAAACCCTAAATTTTTAGGAATGGCTCAAATATCAAAATGTATGACTGTCCTCTGCTTGTGTGTGTGTGTGTGTGTGTGTGTGTGTGTGTGTGTGTACACATGTGAACAATCTCACTTCATTAAAAAAAGAAAAGAAAAGAAAACATAAACCCCAAACGCCCAAATTTGGTTCAGTTCCCATTTGTTCTGAGGCGAGCCATGGCAGCTGCACTAATTCTTTAACCATGTGCAGCTCTGGGTAAAATATTTTTTTTTCTTCTAAAAGCACAACCACTTTACAAGATTAAAAGTCTAGTAACATTTCTAAATATTATTCATATCATACAAGTAGTGGTTGTTAATTTAAAACTTCATTAGTAAAATTACAGTACAAGCATGATTAACCCTCCAGAATTGCAAATCCCAGACTCCAGTGAAAGCTACATTACATCTTCAGTAGTACAGTGTCCTCCACTGTCACTCCCACACCAGAGGAGAGGGTGGCATCTCAGACGGCTGAGCGACGGTGGAACTGCAAGGAAAGGGAGACCCCAGAGTCAGCGCACCTCAGAGGGTGAGAGGGCGGCTCCGCTCCCGCCCAGGAACCCTCCCTGGGGGGGGCGCTGTGCAGAGCCCCCGCTGCCTGCATCGTTCGTTGGTCTCTGTTGCTTTACCTTCTACGTGGAGTTGGCTGCAAACCATTCAGAGATCTGTTATCCAGAGTGAGGCAGTAACCTTCAGTGGTTTACACAGGGACAGGAGAGGGCCGTGGGAAGGATCCTGCCATCTACCTCAGAGTAATGTGGAAAATACATGTACAGTGCTTCCCATGGAGCCTACCTCATGTTGCAAGGCAAATGGTAGCTCTTATAAACAACGTTATCCATAGTCAATCAGGAAAATCCCCTTAAGAAGTATCTCTCAAAATAGTGTCAGCAAGTGGGAAGCTGTGTGAAGGGGCCCAGTGAGCCTTCTCTCAGGGACATTCCTGGTGCAGACGTGCCAGGGTCCAGCAACTGTTATCACAGACCTAGTAGTAGCTAGTTCCTGAGTGCAGGGTTGCTAATTAGAAAGGAATGGTAATCATTTTCCCTCCCAGAGCCCAGGAGAACAATGATCAGCACCTGGAAGGTGCTAGAACACCTAATCGCCTGGGCCACTGACTCTTCTGGGAAAATATTAAACCAAATACTTTAAAACCACAGAAAAGGGGGGTGGGAGGAGGGAAGAGGGGGATCTTTGATGGGTGTGTAAAATGAATGAAAATTTTTTCTTAATAAAAAAGGGTGAAAAAAGAAAAAAACACAGAAAAGTCAAAATGTAAGCTAATGCCATCTTTCTACGTGGGAAAAATGGAAGGGATGAAAGACAACTGATTTACTACTTCATACACAATTCTTGGATTTTGTCCAACAGCCTCAAGACAGGGAAGGCCCTACTTCAATGTGGGAAAAGGACAGAGAAGGGAGAGGATGAAAAGGAAAGGAGCAATGTCAGGGGTAGGGTAGGGGTGGGGTTGGGATGGGGGCCTCAAACTCAAATCCACCCTTTGTCCCGTGTCATGAAACTGGACCCAGATCTGCCTGCAGCTCTCCTTTGCTACCTGGCTTCGTATTCATATTTGCCAACAGAGGGCACAGGAGGGCGCTGCAGGCTGGAGCATCGGGCAGCAGCTTCCAGTCCTGCTTCTGGCCTTGTCTACTCGGTAAGTTTCTCTGTTGCCTTTCCGGCCACCTTGGTACATTTCCTCCTCGCTTGTCGTGCAGAATGCAGACCTGCTCCAAAAAGGCTCCTGGGGAGGGGACCTCTGAGTTCAATTTCTTCCCTGTTTTTCTCTGTTGGTTCATACAGGGTTGCTGTCCTTCGAATTTGCTACTTCAAACTCCTAGCTGCCCACCTCGAAGGCCACTTTTATGCTCTTTAGAAATTAGATGTCTTCTCCTGGTTAGCAATCCCTAGGTATTTTGTTGGTTTCTTTCTCTCTTTTTTTGGTTTTTCAAGGCAAGGTTTCTCTGTGTAGCTTTGGAGCCTGTCCTGGAACTCATGTTGTAGACCAGGTTGATCTCGAACTCACAGAGATTCACCTGCCTCTGCCTCCCGAGTGCTGGGATGAAAGGCGTGCACCACCACTGCCGCCTGGCTAGCAATCCCTAGTACTGAAATCTCCCCACATTGTTAAAGTGTTTTCTGTCTTTCCACTGGAAACAACCCAAGAGAGACAACGAGAATGAAGCTTGCTAGAATCCAAAGTGGACTCATAGCTCTCTGACAAGCATCCCAGCTGCCCCTTGAGATAGGAGTCATCTACCTGTTTGCCCCTTCCCCCAGCCCCCCACCCAACCCATCCAACCCTAAGCTTGTTCACTAGGGAGGCTGAGGCAGGAAGATGAACAGGGTATGAGACAATGTCTCAAAGAAACCAACAATGAAACAAGACAAAGCATGCAAACATCTGATAAACAAAGAGGGGGTCAGGCCTGGATCACAGTGCTGAGGCAGGAGGATCTCAAGAACAAGGCTAGCTTGGGATCACCTGGTGAAAACCCAGACCAAACTGACCAAACAAACAAACAAACAAATGATGAAGATCAAGCCCTTGGCTGCGTTATCAAGAAGACCGGAAGGCGGCAGCACTGAGGTGATACTTCAGTCAGTGAGCAGCCCCCACAACCGAGCAGCATAGTTCTCTGGGAAAAAACAAAACTGCTAACCTCACCTTGGGAGTCAGCTCCAGGATGAAGAAGGAGGCTTCCTGACATTTATAACATCACCTTCCTATTGAACTTTTTTTTTTTTTTTTTTTTTTTTTTTGAGGTCTCATGTAGCCTAGGCTTGAACTCACTATGTAGCCCAGGCTGGCCTTGAACTCTCTTCTTCACTCCACTTCTTAAATACTGGGATGACAAGCATGTGATACCATGCCCAGCCTCTGTTGAACTTTTAAAAATCCATATTATTAAACAAAACAAAACAAAACAAAACAAAACAAAACAACCCAAAACAGCCAAGTAGTAGTGGCACACACCTTTAACGCACTTGGAAGGCAGAGAGGCAGGTGGATCTCTGTGAGTTTGAGGACAACCTGGTCTACAAACCTTGTACCAGAACAGCCAGAGCTGTTACACAGAGAAACCCCGCCTCAAAAAACAAACAAAACAAAAACCACAAACAACAAACAAACAAAAGAGAAATAGCAAGAACCAGTGCTTGCCACCAACCCTGATGACCGAGGTTTGATGCCAGAGTACACATAGTTCACACAGAGAGAACTGACTCCCACATACATACACACGTGAAAATAAATAGTTAAAAAAAAAAAAAAAAAACCCTTAACACCAAAAATATACTGAGTAACAAACAAAATACAGCCCCATTCTTTTGATTCTGGGATGTGAGAGTTGTGCAGACATAGTTACCTAATAAAGCTCTTAAAGGCAGCAGACTGCGGGTTGATGCAGAGAGGCACTCTGTTTCCTTTCTGCTGTTCCAAAATGAACTGGTGGATAATTTCTGCGGAGAAAACAAACACCGTCCACTCCACTGCCAAACCCAGGCTGGCAGTGTGGATTCCCAGCTAAGGCAGCCAGTATCTGAACACAACGGCCTGCTGTGTAAGTTAAATCACACACACCCTCTATCAGTCCCAATCAAGTTCTCCTTTTCTGAAGCCAAAATGATGGTTGTTGCTAAAAACACAAACACTTTCCCGCAGGCTCTGCACAGGCTGGAAGCTGCACCACCAGGAGAGTCTGCGTGTATGGTGTTATAGGGGAAGTCTTCTACCACTGAGCTAAATCCCCAACCCCGGGAAGTCTTCTAAACTCAAGACCACCTCAACTTGTACCACAGTGAGGATCCTCAGCATCACATTATGAGTAAATTATCCAATCCCCTTCTCCTATCACCATTCTCTCTAGCGGACTTCTACTTTTTTGAAAAGAAGTCAAATGTTATAAAGAAGTCCAATACGTTTTATTTAATGAAGTGACACTGTGAATACAGATACAATATATTTTGAACCACACGCATTACGACTCGGAATAGAAACCCAGTTTCCATTCCTCTGGCTAGTCTTCCCCTGGAAATGACACTAACTCGCCATTCTCTCCGCACACATGCTCTGCACAGACAGCGGGCAGCTTTGGGAAGGCCCCGACTCTGGATCTCCACTATGTAATCAAAGATGTCACCGGTGACTGTGTCAGACCAGATGTCAAAAGGCACTCACCTTTAACCTGTCGGACAGAGCTGAGGTTCTTCTCAAAGGTGTCATCAAATTTGGGGTTGGTGACAGGCTCAAAGTCACTGGTGTAGACCCTTCCCGTCGAGGTGGAGAAGCAGCACTTACACATACATGTGTGGTACCTCAGCCTCCCTTCATCTAGGTAGGGGTGGGCTAAGGCATCCTTAGCGGATATCCTTTTAGACTGAAATCAAATTTAGAGACCAGCACATCAACACTACAGATGAGCATGGCTGTCCGTGTAGAATCTTTCACAAGACAGAGTTAGATCACACAGCTTATACTTGATATATAGAACATTCTGGGCAAAGGGGGACAACTGAATTTAGGGCTGGGTGACAGGAGAGTGAGTAGACTTAGAATAACAGCTGTCCCTTTGAAATGTCAGTCAACTAAAAATCTGGAAAGCTCTTACCTTGAAACAGATGTACACAGGGCCCCAAATGACAAATACCATGACATTTAAATATGTAATGCTTTGCACTTTAGACAACAGGCCGCACTCTGAGGAAGTCAGCACAGGAGACAGATCATGCTGGCAATTTTAGAAAGCTGCTTAGAACTTCTATTCTCTCTGAACACAGATTGACAGGGCAAAGCACACCCAAAAGCTGCAGGGGTAGCAGAGGGGGCAGCGTGAATGCGAAGCTGAGACCAGAAGCTGCAGCCTGTCTCCTGCCCTTTGGGGCCTTTCAATCAGAACAGTTAATACACCAGAGCATCAGGCTTATTGACCCATAAACCTTCAACTCCAGCAAAAAGTTGAAGAAAAAATCATCCATCGTCAGTGTTCAGTGGACTATGAAGGGGAAGTGGATCTTACAGGACTCGAGGATGGGCTCACAGGAGACAGGGTGTCATTTTCACTAGGATGTGCTGCACTGCTGTGGGATGTTCTCTATGTTAAATGTGTTGCTCTGATTGGTTAATAAATAAAACACTGACTGCCCAGTAGCCAGGCAGGAAGTATAGGCGGGACAAGCAGAGAGGAGAATGCTGGGAGGCAGAAGGCTGAGGCAGAGAGACGCTGCCAGCTGCCGCCATGACAAGTGAGATGTAAGGTACCGGTAAGCCACGAGCCATGTGGCAACTTATATATTAATAGAAATGAGTTAATTTAAGATAGAAGAACTAGATAACAAGAAGCCTGCCATGGCCATACAGTTTATAAGCAATATAAGTCTCTGTGTGTTTATTGGGTTGGGTCTGAGCAGCTGTGGGACTGGCGGGTGAGAGAGCTTTGTCCTGACCTGGGCCAGGCAGAACCAGGAAAATGCTAGCTACACTGCACTTCAAACAACCTCAGGTTTTCAGGTTCCTAAGGCCACAGCTACATCATCTCACTAGCCCAAGGTCTCATATAAAGTGGCTTTAAACTCACCCTGTGGCTAAAGAGGACCTTAACACCCCAACTTCACCCTGCAAGTGAAGCTGGGTTTATAGGTATACATCATCATGCCTGGTTCAAACCCAACTACTTTTTGCCCCTAATTTCTGTTTCTCTCTGACAAAGACCTGCCCTTCCTGGAACTCTTATCAGGCTGGCCTTGAACCCATGGAGATCTGCCTGCAAAGTGCTGGAATTAAGGGCATGTGCAACCACACCCAGCCCCCCTAATTTTTCTTGTGGTCCTGTCTGCAGATAGTTATGTGGATATGTTTATTACATGAGAAAGATGTCCTCTTCTTACCACAGACCAAGGTAACCTTACTATCCATAATTTTGTGGGTTTTTAAAAAAATTCTTTAAATACCTATTGTATTTTGTATTTAGTGATTTCTTTGTATCTTATCAAGTACACTTTGTTTTAAATGTTTCCATTTGACTCTTTGTTGACAATAATTACTGGCACAGATATGAATAACAACTAATCTTTGAATGAATGAACAAATAAAAAGACATCACAATGCAGTTTGTAGTACATGTCCAGAAGAGTCAAGTCCAGAAAGGTTGAGAAAAGTCACAGCCTCAACCCAAAGAGTAAATATTTCTGAATGCTATACAATGGGTGATTTTTCAAACAAGTAACCCCTGCAACCCGATTAAACTTGGTGTCAAGTCCAAGATCATAAGAACAGTAATGTCTTCTAGATCTTTCCCTAAGTTTTGCTTAAACCTAAGCATCAATACTCAATGTCTGTGTAATGAGTTAGCAGGGGTAACATAAAACAGGGCTGAAGTCTGTCCTTCCAGTCATTATTTACACTGCCAGTCCAGTCAAAGCCAGGATGCTTCTTAGAATACTATTTTAAAATTTATTTAATAAGTATTTTTATAGGGCTGGAGCAATGGCTTAGCAATTAAGAGTACTTGTTGCTGTAGCAGATGACCAGGATTCAGATTCCAGCACCCACATGGTAGCTCACGAACATCTGTAACTCCAGTTCAGGGGATCTGATTCCCTGTTCTGACTTTGGGAGCACCAGGCACACATGTGGTGCACAGATATAGATGCAGGCACAACATTCAAGCACAAAGGAGCAGAAATAAAAAATACAAAAGTAAACACTACTTACTGGATCAAAGACCAGCATTCTGCAGAGCAGGTGAACAGCTTCATGTGTGGCCTGGCTGGACAGGGTGTAGAGTACAGGAAGAGATGGCTGCAAAAAAGGAAAGAAATTCAAACAGTTAGGCTTTCAGGTATTATATGTGGATATGGAATATAGAAAATTGATAGCAAAAAAATCAGCCAGCTCAAAGAGATGTTGTGAGCCAGGTGTGCTGGCATACACCTTTCACCCCAGCACTCAGTAGGCAGAGGCAGGTGGATCTCTGTGAGTTTGAGGCCAGCCTGGTCTACAAAGTGACTGTCAAGCCAGCCAGGGGTACACAATGAAACCCTGTCTCAGAACAGCTTTAAAAAAAAAAAAAAAAAAAAAAAAAAAAAAAAAAAGCCAGGCATGGTAGTGCACACCTTTAATTCCCAGCACTGGGAAGGCAGAGGCAGGAGGATCCAGCCTGGTCTAAAGATTGAGTTCCAGGACAGGTGCTAAAGCTAGACAGAGAAACCCTATTTTGAAAAACAAAAACAACAAAAAAAAACAAAAAAAGATGAGAAAAAGATGAATGAGTACAAACATGTTTAAAACTCAAAGGGACTGCTTTTCATCCCATTGATCAGTCTTCAGAAGGGACAGTTCTCACTGACTTTCAGCAGCGTGCCTGCTCAGAGTACAGCAGCACAATAGGTCAGGGTACAAAAAATCATGACAAATGAAAAACTGATCCAATAAATAAGGTGGCTGCTTTGGCAAAGAAGAGAAGACCAAACATGCTTAAGGATGGAGAAAGATAAAAAGTTTAGACCACACCCTCACGGGTGTGCTCTTGCTATGGTGGCTTCTGCCTGGCTGTACAAGTGTTCTTGGCAGGTGTTCCTTTAGTTCCCATCCAACTATCAAAAGGTTTAGACTTCGGCTGGCACCAAAGGGCCTGTGATTGAGTCAGCACATTAACTGAGGATACATGGTGCACACTGAATAGCAGGATGTACACAAAGAAACCTTACCAGAACCAACTCTCCATTACCCTCTGAGTCTGTCGAATGTCAGGTGTGGTCCCTGCAGGAGACAGGACTGTGTCTGCTAAGCTAAGCTTTCCCCATCTAAGATGCTGAGTTGTAAAAAGGACCATACAATAAAAATGCTAGACAGTAGTTTTGCCTGCCAAGGACCCCTGATTTGTAGTGAACCATTCTTCCACTCTCAGGATAGATTCATAGTCTAAATCCCTAAACAGGCAATGAGATGGCCAGGCCCAACACACCCAACCCTTTCCTCCCTTACCTGACTTTATCATTTAGAATAAGAAAGCTGGTCACTCATTTTTTTCAGCCTGCTATGTCTATAGATCTCCTGCCTTAACTTCCAAGTGCTGGGATTACAGATTAGCAACACCACGCTTAGTTAAGAAACTTTTGTTTTTAGAGACAACTCTTAGGGCTTGGTGCCTGACCCAGCTTTAAAAACAAAAACAAACAAAAAACTACTGTCTACAAAATCCTGTGCAAGCTCAGCTTGGATGGTGATCACTCCACACCTCCAAGTGCCTATGGGTCAGCCAAAGCCTACACCAACTTTGATGTCGAGAGGAATGCTCTGAACCTTGAGTCTGCTGTCAAGACCAAATGAATTGATGAGGTCACCATTATCAACATTCTGACTAACCACAGCATCGTACATAAACAAGACACTGCCTTCACCTATCAGTGCTGAAGTCAGCCTTATCTGGCCAGCTGGAGACAGTGATTTTGGGACCTACTGAAGACACCTGCCCAGTACAATGCTTCTGCACTGAAAGCCTCTGTAAAGGGGCTGGGGACTGACTGAGGACTTTCTCACCGAGATCATCTGTTCAAGAACCAACCAGGAGCTGCAGACGATCAACAGACTGTGTTAGGAGACATACAAGACCACTCTGGAAAAGGACATCATTTCCAACACATCTGGCAACTTCTGCAAGCTGACTGTTGTCCTTACAAAGGGCAGAAGAGCAGAAGACAGTTCAGTCAATGACAACAACTGATTGACCAGGATGCTTGGGAGCTTTACAATGCTGGGATGATGACAAATGGAACCTATATTTCCAAGTGGATGAGCATCATGACCAAGTCCATTGTGTGCCACCTCTAGAAAATGTTTGAAAGGTATAAGAGCTACAGCCCTTATGACATACTGGAGAGCACCAAGAAGGATGTTAAAGGAGACCTGGAAAGTACCTTTATGAACCTGGTCCAGTGCGTTCACAACAAGTCACCACACTTTGCTGATCAGCCATATGACTCCAAGAAGGGCAAGGGGCATCGCACGCAACAAGGTCCTGATTAAAATCATGGTCTCCCGAAGCCAAGTGAACAAGATGAAAATCAGTCTTGAATTCAAGAGAAAGTATGGCAAGCCCCTGTAACTACTACATTCAGCAAGACACCAAGGGTAACACTGTACTTATGTGGTGGAGACAGCTGAAGGGCACAGCAGGGTGGAACACCCACAAGGGCCTGACCTGTGCCCCCACCTAACAATCTGGAGAGTCAACTTGCCAAAAATGGACCCCTGAGTGTTCCCTGTGAAGATGACAATAGAGACCCATCCCCCATCTTAGCGGCCTTAGTTAGCATTGCCTAGCTTTCCCTTCATTCTCTCCTTCATGCCAAAGAAATGAACATTCCGAGGAGCTGGTTGTGCCCTCTGTGATGTGAGACACTTCGCCTCTTGTGTACTGTGTCATGAATAAAACACCTTTACTTTAGAAATAAGGAAGGAAGGAAGAAAGACAGTCCGACAGACTGACTTAATTTTCAGAATCGGGCTTATAACTTAAAACATATTATCTAATTTTTGCAATCCTTCATCTTCCATTGACAAAATAATTAATAGTGTTAATAACAGTGTTTTTATGAGTAGAATATAAAAAGTATTTATGACAAGTCTCAGAACATATTTATAGCAAACTTCTAATTACTGCTAGAAATTACTACTAACAAAATAATTAATTTTTTCTTAGCTTGGGGTAGTTGGTAAAAAGAGTTTAAATAAGAACTACTTAAAAGCTTAGTGTGATTTTTGAAAAAAGCTTAGTGTGATGGCTAGTGTTGGTTGTCAGTTTTAAACACCTGAGAAGAAAGAGGCTCAACTGAGGGGCTGTCTCCATCAGACTGGCCTGTAAGCATGTTTGTGGCATTTTCTTGATTGTTGACTGATGTGGGAGGGCACTAATTTTATTATTACTTTGTGTATGTAGGTGTGTGGGTGGGTGCTGGTGCCAAAGCATATTGTGCAGGTGTTAGGGAACAACTTTTAGGAGTGAGTTTTCTCTTTCCACCATATGGGTTCTGGAGACTGAAAGCAGGCCATCAGGGTTGGAGGCCAGTATGTTACCCATCTTACCAGCCAGAGGAACTATTTTTATCCCTATTTTATTGAAGAATGAAACTGAGGCTCACAGAGGTTAAGTAATTTGCCAAGGTCATAGAATGAGTTACTGGAGCCTTACACAATGTGCCTACAATAGCACTGTACAGCTCACGGGACACCATTCAACCTGCTGTGTAATGTGGTAAGCCCGAGACTGACACCACGGCCTGCATTCTTCTTCAATAGAGCCCAGGGAAAAAGAAACTGAGCATGCATGACCCAAGCCAAACCCTGAGTCAACGAAACACCATGCATTCTGTGGCAGAGCCAAGCATATGAAACTGCACAAGCTACACATTGTATCCTGGGGACCAAACTAATTTTTGAAGCAGGGTACATAAACTGGGAGTAGTAGCATGCACCAATAATCCCAGCACTGGGGAGGCACAAGAGGAGGCCAGACTCTATTTTAAAAAACTCAAATAACAACATAAGAAAATCCACAAAATGAAAAACAAGGAACCAAAAACCAAAAGAACAGGAAAAAAATGCTGTGAAAATCACCTATAGTTATCTACATACCAAATAAGCGTGTGTGCGGTTGTCTTCTAACCTCAGCTGTGAGAAGTCAGGACATGAACAGGGATAGCGTCAGTGAAGCTGCTAGCACGCTAACAAGTGACTGTGTGTCATGAGGTGGAGATGGAGGGGCAGGAGGAGGGCAAAGACTTATACAAGGAGCTTCAAGAGCCTGTGACCTTCACTCAGAACTCTGGGATGGTAGACAGGTCAACTAGCAAATGCAGATCAAAGCCAATTCCCATGCTGGAGGGAAAAAAATAGAACCATTTACGCTATAGTCAGTTGCATCTAGTAGGTACACAGCAAATCTCCCAGCCCGAGAAATGCTCCAGCACTGCTGAGGCCTCGCTCCTAAAGCTTCAGTTCTAGAAGGTGAAAGTGCAACACCTCTGGGCTGCAGGGTCTCTTAACTCTCACCCGACCAATCTGAATATTCTGATGTCAAGACTAACATTGCCGTGGTGCTCCCCTCAGACCACCAGACAACCTGGTGAGCAAAACCTTAACCTTCAGGAGGTACCCCTCACCAAGAGGGCAAGTCATGTGAAAATGTAGAAGAAAGGATTCTGACAGAATTCATTTAACTTGAGTTTATTTAACTTAAAATAAAATAGAACTTTAAAATTTTCCTTTCCTCCCTCTTTTGTTTCAGAAAATAATATAATTCTTTTTTTTTTTTTTTAATTGAAAGATCTAGGTTTTAAAAGTCCTTTTTTGAGACAGGGTTGTGAAGAGGTATCCCAGGCTGGTTTCCACTCACAATCCATTTCCTGAATGCTGGGTTATAGTAGTGTGCCACCACACCCAGTTGAGGGCTCTAGACTTTTACAGCCACTGGGCTCAAAATGTTTATGGGAAAACCAACTCATCTGTTCAGAATGCTCAAAGGCGTGCACAGCACTTTGGTGCAGTAAGACCTTTTCCGGCTGTTTTAGATGTGTCAGGGACATCTCAGAAAGGTCTGCCCTCTAGGCTGTTGTTAGTAGTTGTAGTTAGTTTGATGGAGGGCTAACTAGCTGACAGCCATTAGCAATAGTCAGCACCTTTAGGGAAGGGCAGCAATACCTGATGTTTGTTCTTCCCATTGCATGACTGGTTCTCTTTGGCCAGGTACACTTATTAAACTGATGAGGTCAATAAATGAGGGAAATTATTCTATGAAGGACATATTTACTACAAGACACTAATGAATTAGTTTCATGTTCCTGATGCTGGCCAATAAATAGCATAACAGACCCTGTTAGCTTCTCCTATAATATAGAGCCTCCTCTTGGTTATAGTTATTGAATTCCCAAGGGCTTGGGAGATGGCTTGGAGGTTAAGAGTAAGTACTGTTCTTGCAGAGGACCTGAGTTCAGTTCCCAGAACCTAGGACAGGTGGTTCACAACTGTTAGTGACTTCAGCTCCAGGGCTGTCTGCCTCAAGCTTCCTGCAATCATGTGCTCACATCCAGACACATAGACGTAATTAAATAAAATAAATCTTTGAAAAAGCTACTGCATTCCTCTAAGGATATTAGGACCTCAAATTATTTCATAGTCTGAACAAAATGCAACCAAAAACTGTACCTATAAGGAGGCTCTTTAAAGCATGGCCAGGTAGCCTGCTGTGAGCTTGAGGCAAGTTGATCTCCACAGTGAGCTAGAGATAAGCCAGGGCTACATGGTGGAACCTTGCCTCAAACATAACTAAACAAATATGAATTAAAATAAATGTGAGTACCTATCACTCCCTATTTACTGGCCTGGGCTAGTGTTAGAGAACACGTGACCTTACCACCTGTGAACCTGTGCAAACAGGAGTCACTGGGATTACAGAGAGGGAAATGCAATGGAGGGTGAAGCCTTGATCAAATGTCTGGTGGGCAATTTCAGGGGAAGAATATCAAATTCAGTCTGCCTTTCGGCCGGCTAATCAGTTCACCTAAACAATCTACCAGATTGCCTAAATGTCCAATTTAAAAGAAACCAAGGCAATTCGGGGGAAACTAGCCTTGGCTTGTCTGGCTCAAGCCTTATTGGTTCTGCGTATTTCCTAGGAAGAGCATTTCCCCCCACTCACTCTTCACATCACTAAGCTGTTTTCTCTAAAGGGGATTAGGAAAGTGCTGGCAGAAAATACTGCTTAATCAAGAGTGCAGACAGAAACCACCCCGGCTTCTCAGCAGTGATTTAGCTGGCTGCAAGTGATATTGATTAGTAAGAACCAAGCAGTCCTTCTTTATACTTCTCACCACACTTGGGTCTGATTTGATGCTAGTGGTACAAGTACAACAGAAAGTGCTTTACATCCTTGCAAGGCAAAGAGATACCAGCTATTTGGGCTCAGTATCTGGAAAGGGTATCTTGACTAACACACACTGAGACCAAAGCTTTCTTCCCACATACTGATAAAGCAGGAGAATAAGCAATGATGCTATAAAAACATGCATTCTTCTCCTATGGTACTGGGCATGGCCATAAGCCATTTTCTATTTATGGTCATATCCACATAACAGAGGTCTTACTTGTAGACTATCTCTGTGTACACGTGTTGATGTACATATGTGTGTCTGTTACCCATAAGCAACAACTTTGGAATAGAAGACCTTCCCTTACAGCTGGCCACCAGAGACATACTGCTCCCCTCTTTACCTCTTTACCTGTTTATGAGGACCCCTGAGTATGTGTGCCTTAGCACCTTCACAAGCCGTCCTCATTGCTTCCAGGGATGGCGTGCCCAAGAGATCTGTGATCAAATCCAACTGCAAGGGAACATGAAACACAGGTTGACAGTAGCTCACAGAAACAACTTCATTAGACTTAAGTTCCAGCCTTAAAATGAGTGCCATGTTTTTTTTTAAACCTTAGAACCACAAACCTTCAAATAAGCTCTGATAAAAGCCCTTGCATAGCTGAGCGGTGGTGGCGCACGCCTTTAACCCCAGCACTTGTGAGGCAGAGGCAGGCGGATCTCTGTGAGTTCTAGGCCAGCCTGGTCTACAGAGTGAGTTACAGGACAGGCTCCAAATTCATACAGAAAAGCCCTGTCTTGAAAAACAAAAAACAAAAAAACAAAACAAAACAAAACAGAACCCTTTCTTTTATTTTCTGTCCTTTTCTTTTCTTTTTTTGAATCAGCTTTGGTGATACATACCTATAATTCTACCACTTGAGAGGCTAAGACAGGAGGATTGTGAGTTTGAGGCTAGTCGAGCTACATTCCATGGAAAGATGGACAGTGTTCTAACACTAGAGTAACTTTAGAGTCTACCTCTATGCCCTACTGTTTTAAAACTACATAGCATTTATTATCTTTGCAGACAGTAGTTAATGACTGTTCTTTTTTATTTAAATTTGTTTTATGTGCATTGGTGTGAAGGTGTCAGATCCTCTGGAACTGGAATTACAGACAGTTGTAAACTGTCTGTCATGTGGGTGCTAGGAATTGAACCTGGGTCCTCTGGAAGAGCAGCCAGTGCTCTTAACCGCTGAGCCATCTCCAGCCCCATGACTGTTCTTTTCAAACAGTTAATGAATAGATTTTAATGTTTCAAATGGATTCAAGCCCATCAAGGGGCTAATCTACACATCAGATACATGTGATATAATAAACATTCAAAACATTCACACCTGAAATAAAAGCTAAGCACTCAATGTTTGGACCAGTGCATACCTCTTACATTCTAGAAACCTCTTTCACTGGCAGAAGAATTGGAACTTAGGAAACCATGATGCCACATTTATCTAGCTGGACACAATAAAGGGGGCTGACAGTGGCCTCCCTGTAAACAAGTCTTTGCAGGTAGCAAACCACCTCACCAGTTTTCTGGAGTTCTGAAATTGTTCTGACTCTATAACCTAATTACCATTTCATTTGGCTCTTCTAGGATGGGAATTCATGCACAGAGAACACCATTTTCCACACCCATCTACACCAGGGACAGCCGTCAGCACCACTTGGGGCGATGGAAGTGCTTGAGAAGCCATGTCCCCTGCAGGTCTCCGGACAGCCTTCTGACATGGCATGGTGGTGACATTTGCCCGGCTCTAACAACCGCACAATGGCAGAAGGGAATGACTGCCTGATGGACATGCTCAGAAAGTTGTCTACAGTGGGAAAGATCTATGAGAAACACGCTTATGAAGTCCACTGGCTGTTCAGCACCCAGTGTATTTATTTCTCAAAAATAGAAAATGCAGGAGAAAAAGACTACTTCCGAATATAATGTCTGTCTTCTGTGATGATTGTTACACCAGGCACACCAATGATAAGAAGAGTAGTTCTCCAGTGGTCCTGTAAGACTGGAAGGCTCACACATACTTCTCCAGAACCTGTTACGTATGTGGACTTGACTGGCTTTGAACTTACAAAGGTCTCCCCCCTCTCTCAAGTGATGAGATTATAGGGATGTGCTACCACACTTAGCTCCAAATGAGTTTTTTTCTTTTCTTCTTCTTTTAAAAAAAAGATTTATTATTTTTATTTTATGGGTATTTTATCTGCACAAGAAGCATATGCAGTGCCTGAAGACACCAGAAGAGTGTCAGAACTCCTGCCATTGGAGTTACAGACAGTGTGAACTGCCAGATAGGTGCTGGGAACCAAACCTTGGTCCTTTGCAAGAGCAGCCGGTGCTCTTAACACACTAAGCTCCCCTCCCCCCTTTCTTTTGAGACAGGGTCTCCTGGCTGGCCTGGAACTCATAGAGATCCACTGCTTCTGCTTCTCAAGTACAAGGATTCAGGCATATGCCACCATGCGTACTTTTAAGCCTAAAAAATTATTTTTAATTGCATGTGTACACTTGAGTCCAAGTGCTCTAAGAGGTCAGAGAAGTTAGATCCCCCAGAGCTGAAGTGATAGGCAACCAGATGTGGATGCTGGAAATCAAATTCAGGTCCTCGGGAAGAACAGCAATAATGGCTGAGCTATCCTTCTTTCCTTTGAGACAAAATTTCTTTGTGAAGCTCTGGCTAGAATTTGCTCTGTAGAGTGGCCTGCACTGAACTCAGAGATTTGCCTGCCTTTGCCTCCCAAGTGCTGGGGGTTTAAAGGTGTGCAGCACCACTGCCCAGTCCTTTTTATTGAGACGGGGTCTTACTATATAGTTCTGGCTAGTCTGAAACTTTGAAACTCGCTCTGTAGATGAGACTGGCTTGGAACTCACAGAAGTTAGTCTATGGCCTCTGCCTCAGGGGTGCACCACACTTGACCGCAAATGGTTCCTTAAAGCTATATTTTAATTATCTTCTGGTGTTCTATGCTATAACTAAATATTTTAGCCCAATAATCAAGATAACATTTTTTAAACATTCAGATTTGAAGACTCAACACTAAAAGTGTATAGTCTAGTCATTGAGTACATTTTCAAGTCACAGCCATTCAGCTGGAGGGAACAGATGCCTTCTAGGCAACTCCAGACCACACCTATGCAACTGCAGAGCCGAGTCTGCTGCCATGCGCCAGTGCACGTGAGAAAGCCAACACTTTCTCTAATAGCCTCCTAACTTGCAGTATGAACCTCGGCATCTTCAACTTTATAACTTTCTGGCTTTGGAGTGAACCTGAATTTGCTAAAAGTTGATTAAGACAGTACAATGAATAAACTCAAGATGTGTGCAAGATGGCTTTCCCTTCTAATCTATAGCAGAATTAAAAGCAAATGAAGCTGTACAGCAAAAGCGCACCTGCTGAATGGGACTCTGTGCCTGAAACAGTATTCTTCGGCCCAGCAGCTCTGCAAAGATGCACCCCACAGACCAAATGTCAATAGCATTGCTGTAGTGTCGGCTGCCCATCAGGATCTCCGGAGCCCGATAATACTGAGTAACAACTTCCTGAGTCATATGACGGGATTCATCTAATTCCTCCACTCTGGCCAATCCAAAATCACAAATCTAAACAGAAAAGACAGTTAAGACATTATCAAGCAGACACCTACCTTCCTTTGTTCATTTTTGAGCCAGTATAACTTTAAGCCTGCTATAGAGCTGAGGATGACCTTGAACATCTGATTCTTCTGTCTTGTACTTCCCAAGTGCTGGGATCACAGGCATGTGCCACCATACCCAGTGTTCTGGTTAGATTTTGTCAATTTGACACAAACCTAGATATATCTGAGAAGAAGGAACCTCAAATGAAGAAATAGCCCCATAAGTTTGGCCTGTGGGACATTTTCTTGTTGATGATTGATGTGGGTCTAGCCCACTGTGGGCAATACTATTCCTGGGCAGGTGGTCCTGGGTGGTTAAAAAAAAAAGAGGCTGAGCAAGCTAGCACTCCTCCATGGCTTCTGCTTTGGTCCCTGCCTGGAGAGTCTGCCTTGGTATCCCTTAATAGACTGTGATCCTGGATAAGTAAGCCAAACAAACATCTCCCCGAGCTGATTTTAGTCATGGTCTTTATCATATCATAATAATAAAAAGTAAACTAAGATACTCAGCTAGATAGACACATTTATGCCTAGAAAAATAGCAGCAGCAACAAAGAAAACCACATGACATACACATGAAAAAACCTTGGACTCATGAACTTTAAAAAGTCTTACATGATAGAGATATAATATTTTCCTTTCCAGTATAAAATTATGGTCTTATTTGGACAAAAGGGAGAAAATCTCAACTTTAATGTTTCTGTATAAAATCATATATATTTTAATTTTGTATTATTTTATATGTATCAGTTTTGCTTGTATGTATATCTGTGTAACGTGTGCTGGTGCCCATGGAGGCCCAGAAATGGAATCAGATCTGGAGTTACAGATCATTTTGATCCCCAGGTCCTTTGGAAGGGCAGCTAGTGCTTCATTGAACCACTGACCCATCTCTCTAGTGCCCTTCCCCCTTTAAAATTATGTATCTTTCAAAAACTATTCTTCTCCAGGATGGGGATGTGGTTCGGGAAAGAAGCACCTGCCTTCACATGCAAGGGCCTGGGTTCAATGCCCAGCAACAAAAAAACCCCCAAAACTTTCATCTACTCTAAACTGATAGTTAAACCCAAATCAAAACCAATGAACTCCAAACATAGCTGAATACATACATCAGGCTTAACCAAGCTATTTCCAGATGGACTCATAGAAGGAGGTAGGATAAAAGAGGCCTATTTTGCTGGGCTTGGCACAAATGCTGTTTTCCTCTTCTTTTTCTTATTTTGGCTTTTGGAGATAAGAGTTTCTCTGTGTAGCCCTGGCTTTCCTAGAACTCACTCTGTACACCAGGCTGGCCTCAAACTCAGAGATCTGCCCACTTCTACCTCCCGAGTGCTGGGATTAAAGGTGTGCACCACCACCACCCAGCTTCTACTTTTCTTTAAACAATTATTTAATTTTATGTGTATATATGTGCACATGAACCCACAGAAGTCAGAAGAGGCATTAGATCCTGGAACTGGATGTACACCCAGCTGTGTGCCACCATATGGGTGCTGGGAACTGGACCTGGTCCTCCTCAAGAGCAGTAAGCTTTTTTAGCTACCGAGTCCACTCTCCTGCACCTATTTCTAATTTCTATCACGAGGAAAATTATGATGGACTTTCCACTATTCAAGAGTTTGGAAAATATACTTGTGTATTAGAGGTTTGAGAAATGCATACTGTGAAGTTTGCTTTTTTTTATTTTGTTTTGTTTTGTTTTGTTTTTTGAGACAGGGCTTCTCTGTGTAGTTTTAGTGCCTATCCTGGATCTCACTCTGTAAACTAGGCTGGCCTCGAACTCACTGAGATCTGCCTGCCTCTGCCTCCCAAGTGCTGGGATTAAAGGCACGTGCCACCACTGCCCAGCTGGAGTTTACTATTAACTAACAAAGGACAGTGAGAAGTAGGAACCAGGAAAATAATAAAAATTAATTGATGACTTGAAGTTTGGAGATACTCATTTTAGGTGTTTTTTTTCCTCCTGCCTTTACGCCTGAAATACTGCGGTTACTATCATGCAAAAACATGTGCAGCTTGGTTATTTTTTGAGACATGGTCTCATCCTGGCACCTGAGACTTGGGGATTATTAATTTATTCTGTGGGGGAAGATTTGACTACCATACTGTAGAACTACATTCACTAGGTGCATATGCCCTTTCCTGGCCCTAGCAGTTTTAAGCATGCCTCTACTTCCTTTTGCTACTGATGTGCAACAGCACATGGTAATGCTAGCGTTGAAGACACAGACACCCGCCTAAAAGCCACACTTCACTGTCACAGATGAAGAAGCTGAGAGTCTAATTCCTTCTGATAAACACATCTGTGGTGGTATGAAAGAAAATGGCCCCCAGAGGCCCAAGGCGTGGCCTTGTTGGAGGAAGTGTGTCCTGGGGGCGGGCTTTGAGGCTTCAGATGCTCCAGCTAGGCCCAGTGTGTCTCACTTTCCTACTGCCTGTGGATCCAGATGTAGAGCTCTTGGCTACCTCTCCAGCACTATGTCTGCCAGCATGCATGCTTCTACCATGACAATAATGGACTGAACCTCTGAACTGTAAGCCAGCCCCAATAAAGGTTTTCCTTTATAGGAGTTGCCATGGTCATGTTAGCTCTTAACAACTTCTTGTAATAATGGAGCAATTGAAAAGGTAAGAGTTTCTGAAAATTTGCCATTCTTTTTTGTGAAATTATAATCCTCATTTAAGTGTTTGAAACAGAAGCAAACATGTTTAAAAAAAAAAAAAAAAACAGAGCCAGGACCACAAATTAGTTCCAACGGCCTTGACAAATGATGGGACTGGAGAAAACTGTTCTCTTTATTTCTGGTGAAGTAGGGAAAATGATATTCTTGAGCCAGACATTTGATTTTTCTCAGATGTTTAAATAACTGAAAAGCTACCTTTAGAACACAGTTGCTGTTCACAAGGAGATTCCCTGGCTTAATGTCTCGATGTAAAATGCCAGCTGAATGGAGATATTTCAAACCTGAAATAATAAACACATTTAGTTGCAGATATTTAGCCTGAAATGGAAACGGACTAGAAGATTTAAAATGATTCCCTAAACAAAAGCTAAAGAATATTACTAAAAGTTTGACTCAGTCCCCTTCCAAACACTGTAATTTTCTTGCAGTACGATAAAACGTCACAATGGTGTTTGCACATGCCAGAGACAATGTCTATAATTTAAAAGATTACATGGCTTGAAGCACAGGCGAGGCTGTCAGGCCCTGGAGTTAAGACTGGCCACGCTCCTCAGTGTAGTTACTGGAGTTCGGCTATTGATACTCCCAGCCTGTGACTCTGAACCTGCTCCAACAAAGAAGTTTCCATTAACCTACGAGGCCTTTCCCAGGATAGGCATTTCAGTGACAGGACAAAACTCAGGGACATGCCCAGCTGTCAGCAGCACTTGTGACTGCTGACAGCCAAGAAGACACTTAATCATCTCAAAATATATCTGACATCTTAAAAGCTGGTCATCAGTACCCTCTAAGTCTCAATCTCATGTAATTCCTTTTCTTTCTTTTTTTTTTTTTGTAAAAAAATAAAATGTAATAAGACATTTTCTTCACAACTGTAAATGAGCCAAGAATCTTTCCCATTTACCCCTACCACAGAGTATCAACAGATCCATAGTAAGTGAACTTTTTGTTGTAGTTGTAATATTACTTAGTGTTTTAATCCTTGGAAGATGGTGATTTTTAATTTCTTTGTAGAATGTAATTCTGTGAATACTGTGAAAAAATGTATTCAGCAGACAAGAAAGTGGTTTCACCTTTAACTAATTCTGTTTGTCAAGGTAGAACTCTGGACACAGCTGGGGGCTAGAGGAGGCATCGATCAGAGTGGCCTAAATTGCTCCCAGTCAGGTCTCTGCTCTTCACGCACAGTCTGGAGTACTTAGCTGCTCTCTACAGTCTTCTCCATCTGCTTTGGGCTTTAATGGTCATTTTGAGCTAAGTGGGGCTCAGCTATGGCAGGCGATACTCAGACTTGAAGGATGGATGTCTTCCATAGAGGACAGTCACTTTTTAATTTAGTCATCTGATGCCACAGGCTGTGAAGAGCTAAAGGCAGTTAGCAGGATTTGTGACAAACCACTGTTTACTTGCCTTTCTAGATCAATCCACTTGCCTGCCTTCTCTGCCCTAATGAACATAAAAACAGAAATATTTGGTCACCTTAAAAGCCTCTTGTTGGCAGGGATGTGACGAGCATGCTCAAGAATCCAAGTTCAATGCCTAGCACCTCTAATCCCACGCCTCTTGTTTAATATCAAATACAAAAATAGTGAAACAACTTTGGTTCAAATAGAAAGATCTTTGGGGAAGAAGGCTTGGAAGGCCAGAATAAAGCTCAATGACTCATTTATACCACCACACTGCCCTTTTCATGATAAAGGAAAATCTTACCTCGCAAAATCTGATAAAGAAAAACTTTGACATGATCTGAGCTGAGTGGCTGAGGAGAGACGATAATTTTATGTAGGTCACTCTGCATCAATTCTGTGACAACATATCTTCAGATTTTAAGTTAAGGAGATGTCAGAGAACTGGCCCAACCCCCTTAGTGCAGTCACCAGATTAAAGAGTAACTTCCATTCTCAAGGCTGGGAAGTGAAGACAGCTAGCTTCTAGCCTGATGGTGAGAATTCCAGACACTATTAAATTAAAAGAAGTCACATGCTTAAGAATGGAAGTAAGCTGGGCGTTGGTGGCGCACGCCTTTAATCCCAGCACTCGGGAGGCAGAGCCAGGTGGATCTCTGTGAGTTCGAGGCCAGACTGGTCTACCAAGTGAGTTCCAGGAAAGGCGCAAAACTACACAGAGAAACCCTGTCTCGAACAACAACAACAACAACAACAACAAAAAAAAAAAGAATGGAAGTAAAAAACCAGTCATCTTCTACAATCACATACTAGAGAAAAGGACAAGTAGCAACCAGGCCAAGGAGAAGTGTGAAGATCCATTAGTCTCAAGATTTTGGTGAGCAACTGGGGTGTCCTTTAAATTAAAAAATTGGGTTGGTGAGTCCATCTTAAAACACCAGTAAAAAAAGATCACAATCTACCTATCAATTGTGGACTATATAAGTATGGTACTGCCCAAAACACGTGAATTGGTAAATTCAAGTCCAAGCCTCCTCACAATCAGAACAACATAACCTTCTACTCAGTTAAACTCTGCATGTGGTTAAATTCTACTACTGAGACGTACTGAGACGTAGTTTAAGGCTTTTATTCAATTGACACAGGGCAGGAGATCAAAAGCAAGAGATTGGGGAGCCATGGAGAGGTGGAATTCAGAATTTGGACAAGATACATAAATGTTAGAGACATTAAGGAACTCCTTTTTTTGCTATATTTATGTTAGAATAATAGACTTATGATTTAATTGGAACTTTTCTTTCAATCTTCCCTTCGTACCTTTTAAAGTGAGCTGCAGTTAAGGACAAACAGAGGGAAGGGAGAGTCTGTGCTAACATCCGACACAATGGTTGAAAACTGCCCCCTCCTAAAGATGCTTTTAGATGGCCTTGGGACACTTGGGAGGCTTTGCTCGTCTCTCACTGGCTGGTATTTCTGGCTCTTCTTCTGTTCCTGCTCCTTTCCTCTCCGCTGAATGCTAGAACACCCCAGTCTTGGACCTCGGTCCTTCTCTTCATCACACTTACCCTCTTGAATATTCAAATGCAGCCCACTCCTTTCCTTCACACCACCAAACACAAACCTGGAGTCAGCCTTGGTATTTCACTCTCTCCTTCTATCTATGACAAAGTCCTGTGGGCTTTATCTTCAGTTTAGCTACAATTAGGTCTCTTCTCATCATACCTGCTATCAGTCTGACTGGAGACCCTAGATCCCTAAAACACAGCAGCCAATACAATTTGTTTTGTCTTTATGTATACACCGGCATTTATTGTATAGAAATTATAATTTTTAAGGTTTCTGTTAGAGAGCTCAACCCCTCTGGTAACCAGGCCTTAAGCAGAGGGCTACAAGCAGGCTGGGTATCCCAGCTCCAGTGCTACCCAGACAGGAGGTTATGTGAGGAGTCACATCTTAAATTTTTTTTTTTTTTTTTTTTTTTTTTTTTTTGAGACAGGGTCTGTGTACCTCTGGCTGGCCTTGAACTCAGAGATCTGTCTGCCTCCGCCTTCCGAGTGCTGGGGCTAATTGGCACTGGTCACTCTTGAAGATCACACATTAACCAAGCCCTCTTCTACTGTGGTGATATTGTGTTCCCCAATATATTGTGCATCTTAATAAACTTATCTGGGGTTAGAGAACAGAACAGCTGCTAGATAGACCGACAGAGGCCAGAAAATGGTGGTACACACACCTTTAATCCTAGCATTCTGGAGGCAGAGATCTATCCAGATCTCTGTGAGTTCAAGGCCACATTGGAAACAGCCAGGCATGGTGACACAGGCCTTTAATCCCAGGAAGTGATGGCAGGAAGCAGAAAGGCATATAAGGCATGAGGACCAGGAACTAGAGTCTGTTAAGTTTTTAGGCTTTTGAGCAGCAGTTCAGCTGAGATCAATTCGGATGAGGGCACAGAGGCTTCCAGTTTGAGGAAACGAGATCAGCTGAGGAATTGGCAAGGTGAGGTAGCTGTGGCTGGTTCTGTTTCTCTGATCTTTCAGTGTTTACCCCAATACCTGGCTCCGGGTTTGTTTTTATTCAAAAGACCTTCTAACAATTCCTGCTACATTTACCAGAGAGAGCAACCACTACCATACAACCTAAGTCACATATGCTCTCCTGCCTGCTTCCTCTAAAAGTGCATGTGATAGGAGGGAAGGCAGGAAGGGATGTGTGGGTTAGAAGAGCATCAAGAGATTTAATAAACAAGTGTAAATATGTGGGTTCTCTTTAGAACTTGGTTCAAAGAGAGACCTGGGGGGCAATCAGGGATGGGTAGTAAGGAATAAACCAATGTTGTTAAGATGCCATAATGACACATTCATTATGTTCTGATGAGGGTCCTTATCAGAAATGGGTAAATCATTTATAAGCTAAATGTGATGTTGGCAGTCTATTTAAAAAAAAAAAAAACAAACAAACTTCTGCAGCCAGGTGGTGGTGGCACATGCCTTTAATCCTAGCACTTAGGAGGCAGAGCCAGGTGGATCTCTGTGAGTTCGAGGCCAGCCTGGTCTACAGGGCAAGATCCAAAACTACACAGAAAAACCCTATCTCGAAAAACAAAACAAATAAAAAAAAACCCAAACAAACAAACAAACAAACAAAAAACTCCTGCCCTTGCCCAAGGGGTGGGCTGTGATAGAAAAGACTGGAAAAAATAAGTAATATTGTTAAAGCTGGGCAATACAGGATTTTTTTTTTCTTTTTGTTGTTGTTGTTGTTTTGGCTGTCCTGGAACTCACTCTTTAGACCAGGCTGGTCTTGAACTGAAGAGCTCCACCTGCCTCTGCCTCCCGAGTGCTGTAGGAGTTATATTCTTATCTCTACTTGTGGTGTATTTTTGAAGTTTTCTATGTTTTTTCCCTGAAAAACAAAAACAAAGCAAAATAAAAACTTTCTTTGTAGAAAATTTGGCAAATGAAAAAGAAGATGAAAACTACCTAAGACCCCTTTTCTGTCTTTTAAGACAGGCTCATGTAGCTCAGAATGGCCTTGAATTCACCATGTAGCAGACAACCTTGAATTTGATCTTCCCATTACCTTCTAAGTATTGGCTGATGCTACTATAGCCATTTCCAGAATTTTCATTTAATTGATCCATCACTGTTGAAAATGTTATCCTTCTTTTACTATTTTAAACAATCTTGAAATGAACATTATATACAGCTTTATTTGAATCTGAACAATTTCTTCAAGTAGAATCACAGTACATCATTTTGAAGTTTAAAATATAGTAAACAATTTCTCATGCTACTCAGATGTTTTATATTAAGTGCTTACTTAAAATTTCTCTTCTATATTATGTCAGGAGTTGCTCTTGAAGCTGTATGTACTGCTATCCAAGAGTACTTCAGTTATGTGTGACTCCTCTCTGGTGAAGTCATTTCCCCAGAAAAGAGCCCTATTAGAAACATAGGCTGGGATGCCAGGGTCCTGTGTGAGTGGGGTGAGGAGTCAGAGATGCCAAGGATCAGCATGCTGTGTGTAGTCTCTTGCAGGCTAGGGAAGGATGTAGAGTCTTGCTACTTCCCCCATACCGAGTAGTCAATCTTTTGTGACTCATCTGCATCCCTGCTTTGAGGCAACACCTAATGCCTCCAATTCCTGTGGTTTTTTTTTTTTTTTACATCCTGTAAAAATTAACCTGTTTTGTGTTTTCACTACAAACAGCTCTTTTAAGTCTAAACTTTTAATCATTTACCAACATTTTAGGATGGCGTAGGAAGACATGAAGACCAACAGTTTCAGGTTGAAAACCATTCACATGTTTACAGGTCGCATGTATGTGTGATTAGGAGGAATACAGCAGTGAGAGCCAATCTTGTCCTTTTTTTTTTTTTTTTTTTTTTTTTTTTTTAAATTTACAGATCTCACACAGCTCAGGCTGGCCCAAGGTGGTAGCTGATGGTAACCTTGAGTTCTGGGCCCCAACACTCAGATCCTCTTGCTTGCAGTAAGAATTTTAGCCCGAGTCATCTCTTCAATTCAGCCCCCCCCTTTTTTTTCTTTAGGAGACAGTCTCCCATGTCTCAAAAAGGAGGGCCTCACTATGAAGCCGAGAATGACCTTTAATTCCTGTTCTTTTTGTTTCTATCCTCAGTACTGGGATTATAGATGAGCAGCATACCTGATTCATGAGATGCTGGGGATGGAAACTCCGGGGGCTCAAACATGGTAGGTGTGCTTGCTACTTTAATGTCAACTTGATACAGGGAGCCTCAGTTGAGAAAATGCCCCCATTAGACTGGACTTCAGGCAAGCCTGCAGGGCATTTTCTTAATGAGTGATTGATGGGGAGGAGTCAGTCCCTTGTGGGTGGGGGCCAACCTAGGCTGGTGGTCCTGGGATCTATAAGAAAGTAGGCTGAGCAAGCCATGGGGAGCAAGCCAGTGCATAACACCCCTCTGTGGTCTCTGCATTTATTCCTGCCCTTTTTGAGTTCATGTCCTGACTTCCTCTGATAATGCACAGAGATATGTGTTAATCAAATAAACCTTTTCCTCCCCAACTTGTTTCTGGTCACGGTGTTTCATCACAGCAACAGTAACCCTAACTAAGGCACTAGACAGACACTCATGCAGTTGAGGCACATGCCCTGCCCTTTACTGTATTGTCTACTGTGTAATCCATTTTCACTTGTAAGGCTGCTTTCCATGTTAAGATTATTAATCCTTCTGTAAACACCATTTTTTCCCTGAGAAATATTAATCACAGGACAAAAATAGAAAGACTATACTATCTTGCACCAAGTGCGCACGCGCGCACACACACAGATTTTCGAGACAAGGTATCATCAACTATATGTAGTCCAGGTTTGCCTCCAACTTTCATAGCCTCCCCAGTGCTGGGATTACAAGTGTGTGCCTTGACTTCTGGCTTCAATTCCTGAGCTGTGTTGGCTCTTTAAGTTTCAAGGAACAAATAAATGAACATTATACAGAGGAAAACTAAGTGAAACAGAAAAACCTGCACAGATGCCATTATTGTGTTCCAATGGTTTGAATGCTGATGTTCCCCCAAAGTTCTCATGCTAAATCCTAACCCCAGAATACTGGGAGGGAGGGCCTTTGGGAGATGATTAGTTTAGGAGGGCAGAGCCCCATGAATGGGATTAGTGTCCCTATAAAAGAAGCCCAAGGGAACTCGTTAGTTCCTCAAACTATTGTAGGTTATAGTAAAAAGACTCTTCAATAGGAAGAAGGCCCTTATTGGACACCAAATCTATCAGGTGCCTTAACTCTGCACTTTCCAATCTCCAGAACAAATTCCTGCCATTTATAAGCTACACAGGCTTCAGTATTTCATTATAGTGGCCCAAATGGAGTAAGACAGTTGTCAAGTTGAGGTTTTATTCGGGGGAAAACAAGTCCTGAAGGACACACTGAAGCACTTATCTTCACAGAACGTCTGCCACGTCCACTGATGTTACAGCTCTCTTCTTCAGTACTCAATGTTCTTGTGTTGCCTGGATGAAGAGCAGGCTCTATCTATTCTGCCTTTGGCACTACAGGACTGGCAGCCCAGCTGTGACAGCAGAAACTTCACAGTGACAGTGTGACAGCTGGTATGCAGGCAAGCAAAAGGGCAACAGCTTTATTTTCACATTATCAGGGTGTAGTCATGAAGCTAGCCCAGTGGTTCTCCACCTCCCCAAAGCTGAGACCCTTGTTCCTCTTATTGGGGTGACCCCCAACCATAAATTTTCATTGCTACTTCATAACTGTAATTTTGCTACTGTTAGGAATTGCAATGTAACTATCTGATATGCAGGATATCAATGCGACCCCTGTGACAGGGTTGTTTGACCTCCAAAGGTTGAGAAAATCTTCTAGAGAGAGATGGTGGCAATAGCTGCATATCACTGTGACGGTACCTATCGTCACTGGACTATACACCCCACCCTCCCAAGACAGTGTTTCTTTGTGTAGTGCTGGCTGTCCTAGAACTCAATTTGTAGATCTTCCTGAGTGCTGGGATTAAAGGTGTGTACCACCACTGCCTGACCACTTTTATTTTCATTTATATTTATATTTATATTTATATTTATATTTATATTTGTGTGTTGGCGTGAAGGTACCCATGGAAGTCAGAAGAGGGTATCAATCCCAGGGCTGGAGTTACAGGCAGCTGCAAGCTGTCCAATGTGGGTGCTATATATTGAACTGGGCACGCTCAGAGAGCAGGAAGCACTCTTACCAGCTGAGCCATATCTTCAGCCACAATGGATACTTTATAACTAATGACTAATTTCTGAAAAAAACAAAAACAAAAACAAAAACAAAAAAAACCATGACACTTCACTCAGCATTTATAGACACCAAGTCAAGATGAGGCTCATACCTAAGAGAGTTGGACAAACTGGACTATTGTTTAGCAACAAGAATGTCATACCATTGAACAGAGAATGATTTACACAACTCAGTGCTTCCAAATGACGACCATAAATTCATGTGCAAAGTCCCTCACAAAACATAACCCAGCAGGCATTTCCTCTGCTAAGCCCAAGCAGCTCTATCACTACTATCACTACACCACTGTCTTCAGGATCCAGGGACTTGAAAATCCTTCCAGCCAACTTTCAAGGAAGATGTTTAAGGAGAATTTTTTTTTTTTTTTGGAGACAAGGCTTCTCTGTGTAGCTTTGGAGCCTTTCCTGGAACTCACTCTGTAGCCCAGGCTGGCCTCAAACTCAAGTGAGATCTGGCTGCCTCTGCCTCCCAAGTGCTGGGATTAAAGGTGTACGCCACCCTGCCCGGCTTAAGGAGAAATTTAAATGAATGCTGACTGTCTCTTGTTCAGGAGACTGGCTGGGTCAGTAAATTCTAGTTAACCAGAAGTCTAGGCAAAACGACACAGCGCACCAGTCAACGGCTATGCTTCTCGGTTACCTCTGTGTAGAAATGTCCTTACTCCCTCTAATTGCTTCTGAACATATAACACTGAAAACTTTAAGATATGAGCTTTTCAAAAAATTATTACAACAGCAGAAAATTAGTTTTCCATGCTTTAAGTTCAGCAGAGTACATTCTTAGGAGAAACACATCTATTCCATGAATGGAACTTTTCTAAAAAATCACATAAAACAATCCAACCACCAGGACATTTAAATTTTTTCTCAGAAAACACAATTCCTGAATTTAAAAATTTAGCACTGTATCTGCAAAAATTCAGAGGTAAGACATATTGCATTATGGTAAGGTTTCTGCTTTGCTCTGGCAAAATCCTCTGAAGTCTCTCAATCCCCAGCATAACGTCTCCCAGATGTCTAAACTAGTTGCCATGCCAACTAAAGCTGCTTAAATTAAATGAGGGCCTGAAAAGGCACCTGCATCTCCCCAGGTCTGTTGCACATTAAATAAAGCTCTCTTGACAGGGCCTCAGAGGTGCCATTAACTTGAACAGCATCTATCTGATTATTGTTTGAGTAATTTAATGAGGGTCTCCACACAAGAGTAAAAACAGGGTGCTATTACCCTCTCTTGGTCCTTCTAAATGGGACAGCCTCTCTAACAGCTGGTGTACCTACTGGGTCAATGACTTTGCTATGCTCTTTTAAGTTATCATTGGGTGAAGATGACCTATAGAACCAGAGCTTGGGCTTCCAGGAGAATATTAGCAGATTAACCATTTCCTAGATAAAAACTTGTCATTAAAAATAAGACCATTAAAAACATACTACGTGGTGTGCCAACCTCAGAGTGATTTGAACAGCCCTGCTATAAAATAAATTGCTGCTGATTGCAGCAATTAGTTAAGTAGCTCCATGAAATATGAATTTCAAAATGTACTGATTTGCTTCGGGAAAAGGAAAGATGCAAATGAACAATGACAAACGGGTTTGGGAGCAGACGCTGTAGCTCTTGGGCTCAGGTGCTGAAGACAACTCCAATATCTCTGTGCTGCTTTAAGGAGTACTGCTTTTAAAAAGCTAACACTTCAAACGTCTTTGCTGCTTTCCCAAATATTGACTACCAGAGGATGTTACTGAATAGACATACAAACTCAGGCTAGAGGATTTATGTGATTTTCCCAAGGTCACATTTCCTGTCTGGATAAAGTCAAGACTATCTTACATTTCTTTCTTTTTTTAAGCGGATTTATTTTTATTATTTTAAAATTATGTGTGCATGCAGGGTGGCAGTGGTGGTATGAGCAGGTTCCTGTAGAAATTATAGACATCAGGTCCCCTTGGAGCTAGAGTTACAGGTGGTTGTGAGCCACCTGACCTGGTGCTGGAATTGAATGCAAGTCCTCTGGAAGCAGTATATGCTCTTAACCACTGAGCCATTGCTTCAGGCCCCTATCTGAGATTTCTTGACTGTTAGTCCAGTGCCTTCTCCATACACTTCATCAAGCTGCTTCCCACAGGAGTTTGCTTTATACACCTATAACCTCATGTTGTTAATCATGCATCGCCACAGTATAAAAATATCGCAGTTTGCTTTCTACTGCCATGAGAAAACACAACCAAGAGCAACTCTGGGAGCACCCCACATCCTATAGTTCATCATGCAGGGAAGTCAGGACAGGAACTCACACCAGACACCTGGATGTGGGAAGTGATGCAGAGGCTCAGCCTGTTTTCTAATTCACCCTGGACCACCAGCCCATGGGTGGTACCACCCAAAAGCGTTGGGCCCTTCCACATCAACCATCAATAAAAAAAAAAATGCCTGGCTGGCCTACAGGTCAATCTTAAGGAGGCATTTTCTCAACTAATGTTCCTTTTTCTCAGATGACCCTAGCCTGTGCCAAGTTGACAATAAAAACAAACCAGGACTGCAGACTACTTTGTAATACAGCACAGGTGAACTTCGTAACTTTTAGTTACAGGTTATGAGAAGAAAATGAGGAAGTATTTTAGTCTTCCTTTTTAAAAAAAAAAAAAATTGGAAAACTTGTTTTTGCCTGTGTCAATTCACTTGTATCTAACTTGTAGCTATTCCTATTTAGAGATATAATATAATATACAGAGGCTGGGAGTGGTTAAGGTGCTTGACACAATATGCATTTAAATCTACTCTAACGGTGTTGAAGTCTGACCCTTTCCCTTCTCAGTGTTGAGCAGCAGTTGATAGGTCAAATGATGCTTCCCTTCTGCCGGTAATTGAAAAAGAAGGTTAAAAGTATCTCAAGAGGCTATATATATAGCATGGAGGTCCCTAGGACGACTGTGGCTTATAATAAATTTCAGTTTTACTCAATTATTGAAAAAAAAATAGCCAAATGAATGGAAACACATGAACTATGAACCAAAGGTTGAGGGGCCCCCAGCTGGATCAGGCCCTCTGAATAGGTGAGACAGTTGATTCGCTTGATCAGTTTGGGAGGCAACTAGGCAGTGGGACCAAGTCCTGTGCTCATTGCATGAGTTGGCTGTTTGAAACCTGGAGCTTATGCAGGGACACTTGGCTCAGTCTGGGAGGAAGGGACTGGACCTGCCTGGACTGAGTCTACCAGGTTGATCGCAGTCCTCGGGGGAGGACTTGTCCTGGAGGAGGTGGGAATGGGGGGTAGGCTGAGGGTAAGGGGAGGGGGTGGGAGGGGGGAGAATAGGGGAACCCATGGCTGATATGTAAAACTGAATGGTACATTGTGAGTTCAAGTCTAGCCTGTACAACTCAGTGAGACACTGTCTCAAAATAAAAAGGGCTGGGGATGCAGCACACTAGAAGAGTACATACAAGACCCTGGTTCAATCTCCAGGACCCAAACCTAACCAACCCAGCAGACAGCCAGAAGGAAAAGGAAAAAAGAAATATCAATCTTTACTTTCATTCAAATGAAAGGTCACATATATGGCATTAATTTTCTTTTTGGCTACCATCTCATATTTCTCTGAAAAAATTTACATGTGACTTTTTTTTTTTAAAAAAAATCCTTTTATTGAAAAAAAAATCTTGGCATGAAAATTATTGGGCTGGAGAGATGGCTCAGTGGTTAGGAGCATGTACTGCTCATGTAGAGGACCTGAATTCTGTTTCTGGAATTCAAATCAAGCAGCTCTCAATCACCTGTAACTCCAACTCTAGGGAATCAATCTGATGCCCATGTCTTGTGACCTCCACAGGCAACAGCACCATATGCATGTACACAGACACAAAGGAACACACATGGTTAAGTAAAAATAAACCTTAAAAATCACCAGTAACGGGCCATAAACTCAACCCTGACGACAGAGCATTCTTTAGAATAGTACACACTCCTCTCTGTTCTGTTCTCTCTTCCCCCCACCATCTTTCTCTCTCTGCATGGGCTCCTTCCCCAGGCCTGGTTCTCTTGTCATCATCGTCCCCCCAGCCCCCACCTCCTAATAAAGCTCTGATACTGGGTAAGGAAAAAAAAAAGAATAGTACACACTCGTGTGTCAGTGGCCGAGCTGTTAGTGCACACTGACCAAGCATAAGTAGCACTTCCTGCCAGATTCCTACAAGGGCTGCTCAGGATGGAATTAGGGGGAAAAGGCAGGGTCAAGAAACCTTTCGGGGATCAAGGAAATGAGGTGGGACAGAAGAAAGGAGAGAGAAGAGGGTTGTCAGAAGGAAAACAGGTTTGTATAATTTATGAGAGATTAGAAACCTAATCTAGAGCCTGGCAGCCAACATTAAACACCTCAATGTTGAGCCTTTCCTGACCTCACACTCCAATGAAAACAAATTTGAACTATGATCAATATTTATTTAACCCATCTCTAGGATACTACATCTACTTTCGAAAGTGATTTAAGAACGCAGGAATAATCAGCTTCATGCCAGAAATCCTGACTGCCCCAACTGTCAGAGATAATTCTGCAGAGAAAAAGCGACAAAATCACTACAGAAACAAATGCTGACATCAAACTCTGACCTTCTATTAAGGAGTAAGATGATTGAGTATGTTTCTGTTTTTAGGATGTCATGATTACTCAAGCAGTCTCAGAGGCTGCAGGACCCATGCCAAGAGCATCTTTGTTTAACCATCATCATTAACACCAATAAATACTGACTGGGTACCAAGTGGGTGTAGAGAGCATGCTAGCTCAATGACGGGACAGAGAAAAAAGACAGAAGAATGCAAAGCAAACAGTCAAGAGAGTGGAGGCTGACACTGATAGAAAAACGAAGCAGCAAGGACAACATAGAAACAGGATTTTTTAGTACATGGACACAGATGTTTGACCAAAAGGGAAAAACAGTGGCTCTATACTTTGTTACGCACCTAGCTTTATTTTACTTTGTCTGTTTCCACCAACTCCAAGAAGTCAGTGCCTTTGTCACAATTATCACATAAAGAATCAGGAGGTTTAGAGGGTGAATGAAGGAGTCAAAGGTCACACCTAGCTTGAAGCAGACCTCTAGGGCTAGACTCCAGCCCTTGGTCTCGACTATACCCTGTCTGTTAAAAGATGATGCCAACCCCAGAAATTAAAAACCACATGACAAGCTAAAAACAAAATAATTATACTTCAGAAGGGAAAAGGCCTGCAAACTGATCTTTGAAAACAAGAAGCTGAACCAATTTAGCTGGTGGGAAGGTGGTGTGATGAATAACCAAAAAGATCAGGGTTACAACCTTGACTGCCATTTACCAGCTTGGTAACATCGGGTTATTTAACTTTTCACATTTTTATGCTTACAAAATAGGTACCAGGATGTTCTTGCCAGGCTCTGGGCATCTCAGTTTAGAATCACACAGAGTCCGGCACAAAGGGGAAAGGAATGAGGTCGCAGTTAGCATCATCATCATTCTATGGAGGAGAGTGAAGAGTTTGGTGAACATCAGTGCCAGGAGCTGTACCAGACGTTCTACATAATTCATTCCCTCCCTGCTAGGAAGAGTGCTGTCTTCATCACCACTGAGGAGAATATCAAGGTCAACTTTCTCGAGGCTAACAAGCTGGGCAGAGGAATTAGAATTTGGACTTAGGACTGCTTGAAATAAAATGTACGACTGTGTTCTTATCCTTCCATCAGTCTCTCCTCCTACCAGGTGTATGTGTGTGTGTGGGGGGGGGGTGGGGTGGTGGGTGGGGGGGGTGGGTGCAGTAGGGGAAGACTCCAGGCAAAACGACACAATGCCGGCAAAAAAGGAAACCGACAGCCACTCAACAAGTTCTTTCAAACCAGCGTAATCTCGACAGGAAAGAGCAGGCAACCTCAAAAGAGCATCCCTGCTGAAGGGGGAGGAAAACTATTTACTCTTAAGTAAGAGAGGTATCACTTTGTGGCCTAGGCTGGCATGGAACTCACTGTGTAGCCCAGGGTAGCCTCTTTGCCTTAGCTTCCAAGTGCTGAGATTATAAATGTGCCCACTCCTAGCTATTCACATTATCCTTTTAACTTTCTGGTCTTACATTTTTTTTGTTGTTTTTATTTAATTTTTATGTGTATGGGTGTTTTGCCCACATGTATTGTCTGCATATCATGTGCATGCATGGTGCCCAAGGAAGCCAGAAGAGGGTGTCAAATACCCTGGGACTGGCGTTACATATGGCTGTGAGCCACTATGTAGGTGGTGGGAATTGAACCCAGGTCCTCTTGAAGAGCAGCAGGTGTTCTTAACCACTGGGATGGCTCATATCTCTAGCTCCTGCTCTTCACGTATTAATGTAGTCTCATGTGAGTTTTTCTGGTACTGGAAAACATTATGTCCATTATAGGTACATTTCTTTAGAGTTCAGTCACATATGGACAAAGCTCTTGTGCCAGAAAAAAGTTTTCTACAGGGTGTGTCACTTTAACAAGTAGGTCTACATAGCTGGTTTCATACAAACTGAAAACTCAAAAGGGGGTCAATTCCAAGAGTCAATCTGTGAAAACCGAGGAAACTTCCTGTGTGGGTTCCTGGCACTGGAAAAGGGTTCTGCAGTCCTGGGCTTACAGTGGTAACAAGTAGCTACAGATCATCATCTTGCAAGTGAGCATTGCACACACCCAAAACCAAACCCAGGGCAGGAAAGTGGTGCAGTGGGCAAAGGCACCTGCCGCCAGGCCAGACCAACCAATTCCTGCAAGTGCTCTTTGGCCTCTGTGTGAGTACCCCCCCTCATAAATAGATAAAAGTAGTAACAATAGCTGGCCTTGAACTTAGTTTGTAGTCCAGGCAAGGCTTGCAGTTTCCAACTCAGCCTCCTCAGTAGCTTTCACCCCAGGTCCAGTACAACCTAATCCTATTTTCTACCATCTGGTTTTCCTGCCTCCTCTAAGTAAGCATCAGTAAGAGGAAAAGAGTTCTAATTAGACATGTAACATTAAACCTACAGCCAATTATGTGATCCAGGGATATTAATATTTAACAACATGCATAGAGCAAAGCATTAGAACCAGTAGCTGAGAAATAAAGAGCACGCTGATAAAATACAGGCTTGTGCTAGTGTTAGGTCTATTAAGTTTCCTGAGGTACTGCTCTCAAATCGAGTTGATAGCAGGAGACACAGCTGGTCTGTGAAGTAGCTAAGCACCCCACTGATTCCCCACATCCTCCAATTAAGGTGAGTCTGATGTATTTATAGTGGCTTCTGAAACCTCTAGGTCCCCATGTAACACATGCATCCTGGTATCTAGCAACCTTAAAAAAACAGAAATGGAGTCACAACTGTGGGATATGACAGGAAAGATCAAATACACACAGTCCCACGAGTTTCCTTAAACCCTCACACCTGAATTAAGTTCCGCAGGCAGCTCACAATCAAAGGTTAAGCAGAAGGCTAAGCAGTTTGGGAGATGATAATAGGGTTCTCAGGCTTTTCACAGGCTCCAATTAGGTGTGCCTTTGTAGATTTGATCCTCTGAAGTGGAGAACCTGACTGGCATTTCGTTTGTACCACCTGGCAAGTTTTAGAGATCTATTTATATTTTAATAGAGGGTGAAAAGACTGGAATGGAGCTCCCTCCCTACCCCCCCCTCTCCCCGCCCCCATTTCACCTGGAACAGAGGTACTTCAAAGAGCTGGTGTGAAAAAGTTGTTCCAACTATAGTGACTCTCTTAAAAGGAGAGAAGGGAAAAAAAATCTGAGTCAGAACTTTTAAACAGGTTCTTTTGAAACTAACCCTAGGATTTTGTAATGGACTAAAGCCTGGGGGATTTCCTGTGGACAGTAAGGTCCTAAAGGAGATGTGACAGCTGTTACAGGAAGGAGGTTCTTGAGATTTCAGGCTCGAGGAGCAATTTATGCCATACATTTCTACTTAGTAAGAAAGGTTTGGTAAAGATAATGGAGAGGAGGAAAGGTCCACTGGGGAGCTGGTCTGGACGGAGGTTTAGGAGTGCTACTGAGCTGAGTATTAACCCTATCTTCAAGGATAAAGAACACAAGGTATTAAATAAATTCAACCCAAATTAAAAGCTAACACCTTTAAAATTTTCTTTTAAAGAAATGTTTATTTTTACATGTGTGGGTGTTTTGCCTGAATATATGTGGGTGCACATGAATGCGTGGTGCTCACAGACACCCAAAGAGAGCGTTAGATCCCCTGGGACTGGCATTACAGAATCAAACCTGGATCCTCTAGAAGAACAGCAATGCTCTTAAGGCTGAGCCATCTCCCCAGCCCAACTAAACAAATCTTGCTTTCACAAAATTCTACTCTATGGCTGGAGAGATGGCTCAGTGGTTAAGAGCACTGGCTGCTCCTCCAGAGGACTCAGGTTTAATTCCCAGCACCACATGAAAGCTCACAACTGTCTGTAACTCCAGTTCCAGGGGCTCCAACACTCCCACAAATACACACGCAGGCAAAACATCAATACACAGAAAATCAAGTAAGTCATTGAAACAGATCTCCTCCAAGGACTGGAAAAATGGCTCAGCGCTTACTGTTCTCACAGAGGAACTGAGCTCATTTCAAGCACTCCTATCAGGCAGCTCACAACCACCTGTAACTTCCACTCCAGGGTATTCAATACCCGTTGGCCTCCAAGGGCATCTGCACTTACATGAACATAGCCCCCCCCCATATACACATAATTAAAAAAATAAAACTCAGGGGCTGGAAAGATAGCTCAGAGATCAAGAGCAATTACTACGATTCCAGAGGAGTTTGGTTCTCAACACCTATATTGGGCTTTTGGGGGTATGTGGCCTATTCTGGTCTCCATGAACCACACAGATTCATACACAGAAAAAAAAAATAATAAAAAAATTACAAAAAGATAAAAACTTTCCCTACCACATCCAGAGTAGGCTTGTTAATTCCAGACTTTTGTGAAAGTCCACCTGGGTACCCATGAACTCATAGCAGCTGCCTGCACAAAGACCAGAATAAGATCAAGCCAGTCAACTTTCCTGTACAGTGGAAGAGCTATTTACAGTTGATGGCTCCTTCGAGGGAGTCAGTTTTCTTTAAGGGTGTGGCCTCTGGCAGGTACACTATAATCCAATGGGTGGCCCCAAGTCCATTGTATACGGGCAGCACAAATTGAACTCCATGGGTCATTAAAAAACAAAACACTAGGGAACACAACGTTGTGAAGGAATAGGAAATGGGGGGATGGTGTAATTGGGAGGAGTGGACTATAAATATGACCAGAGTACAAACATCAGACACTTGTGGGCTGGACACACCTTGCTACTTTCTTAAGGTCTCACTGAGGTCTGTCTGTGACCTTCCCTGACTACTCTTCTGGCACTCACTGCCATACACTGCTCCAAATGCTGGGGTTACAGGCATGCTCTGACACCCAGCTTTTTCCCCATTTTATACGTTATTAAACCCAGACATCTACTATCAATTGCTAGAACTAAAGAGAGAAGGCAGAATGGCAGGCAGAGAGAAAGAAGGAGGGGACTGAAGAGACTGCCATTAATTATGTTCTAATACCAAGAACATCTACTGGAAAAGCCACCAAGCTGTGGTATTCACAAGAAAGGGAGACATCTGGCTGGAAAAGTTTAATAGCAGAATTCTCTGGCTAGGCATGGTGGTGCGTGTATTTGGGAGGTAGAAGCAGGAGGATCGCCATGAATTTGAGGCAAGCCTGGGCTACACAGTAAGATCTTGTCTTTAAAAAAAAGGTTAAGAAAAGAAAAAAGAATATTCTAGAAATAGGGGACGAAGGTCAATTTTTCATAGTCCCATGTCTGGTCACCCAGCCCATCTTAGAATAAAGAGAAATAAACTGATACAGGGCTGTGGGGTGGGGTAGGTGGGCAGGGGAGGAGGGTAGTGGCAAAGTGCTTATTGTGCAAGCATAAGGACCTGAGTTTAATCCCAAGCGGCCACAGAGAAGCTGGGCATAGTGGCAGGTCTGTAATATCAGTGCTAGAGAGGAAGAGACAGGAGGCTCCCTGGGACTTGCTGGTTAGTCAGTCTAGCTCAGTGAGTTCCAGATTCAGTGAGACCTGGTCTCTAAACACACACACACACACACACACACACACACACACACACACACACACAAACTCTTTAATCCCAGCACTCAGGTAATAGAGTCAAGAGGCCTGTGAGTGCGAGGCCAGCCTGGTCTACAAAGCAAGTTCCAAGACAGCCAGGGCTACACAGAGAAACCCTGTCAAAAAAAAAAAAAAAAAAAAAAAAAAAGAAAGAAAGAAAGAAAGAAAAAAAGAAAAGCTAGGTGGAGGCAACTGAGGAAAACAGCTGATGTTGACTTCTGGCTTCCACATGTACAAATACAGAGAATCAAAGCCAAGAAAAACCAAAAGAAACAATTTATTAAAACACTCAGAGAATGAGAAGTATTTGAGTTCATAAACTATTAGAAATGCTTCCTCTATACTGCTAAAACGCTACACAAATATGTCTAAATAAAATATGGCTAAGCAAGCATTTTAACAGAGCTAGCCACCGAAGCAGTTCAAGTTGAGCACAAGAGAAAAGCTGTAATACAGTTACATAAAAATTACCTAGCTAGGCATGGTGGTGCACGCCTTTAATCCTAGCATCTGGTAGGCAGCAGCAGGTGGATCTCTGAGTCTGAGGCCAATCTGGTCTACATATTGAGTTCTAGGCCAGTATGGCTACACAGTGAAGCCTGTCTTTAAAAATTAAAAATACTTGCTGGGTTAAAACACTCATTATTGGGCTGGAGAGATGGCTCAATGGTTAAGAGCACTGACTGCTCTTTGAGAGGTCCTGAGTTCAATTCCCAGCTGGTGCCCTCTCTGGCCTGCAGGGACACATGCAGGCAGAACACCACATCAATCAATCAATCAATCAATCAATCTTAAAAAAACCCCACTCATTATCTAGAGTTCAAATGGAGAGCAGGCTGGCTTTCCTACTCACCCGAAGAATAGAATGTTCTCTACATGCAATGAGCTATTGACGGTATATACTTTCATAGAACACAATCAGTGCCTTTAACTGATCTAACTGGATTAGAAAATGGAGAACCCATTGTATCAAACTATTCCCTGTAGAATGAATGTGAAGAGAAAGCTCCGAAAAGCTAAAGCTAACCTTAATCCCAATCACTTTTTACTGATATTTTTGTTTGTTTGTTTTTTCAAGACAGGATTTCTCTGTGTAGTTCTGAATGTCCTGGAACTCAACCTGTAGACCAGACTGGCCTGCCTCTTCCTCCCCAGACTGGGATTAAAGGCATTGGTCTTTACTGTCCAGGTTTTTTTTTTTTTTTTTTTTTTTTTTTTTTTTTTTAAATGATTTTAAATAATGGAAATATCAATCTGTTTCCAATTTATACTGGATAGCAACCAACATTAAGCCAGACTAGAAAAAAGAAATCTTGTAATATTAAATATTAAGTAGGCTCCACACTTGGGAGAGTTCTACAATTATTTTTTCTTTTAAAAGAATCTTCGCCGGGCGGTGGTGGCGCCCGCCTTTAATCCCAGCACTCGGGAGGCAGAGCCAGGCGGATCTCTGTGAGTTCGAGGCCAGCCTGGGCTACCAAGTGAGTCCCAGGAAAGGCGCAAAGCTACACAGAGAAACCCTGTCTCGAAAAAACAAAAAAAAACAAAAAAAAAAAAAAAGAATCTTCATCTTAAGCCAGGTATAGCAGTTAGGTGTGCATTCCCAGAACTGAGGCTGAGACAGGAAAACCTCCAAATCTGAGACCATATTGGGATACATAATGAAATTCTGCCTCAAAAAAAGTCTCTCTCATTGGTGATATATGATTAATAATAATAATAATAATAATAATAATAATAATAATAATAATTTGTAGACCAAACTGGCCTCAAACTCATACAGATCTCCCTGCCTGCCTCTGGCTCCCAGGTGCTAGGATGGAACCTGGTCTTTCATTTCTAGACTGATCAAGAATAAGAGTGTGCGTCTGTGTGTGTGTGTGTGTGTGTGTGTGTGTGCGCGTGTGCGTGCGCACGCGCGCATACATCACATCTTGTCTATAGAGGTCAGAGGACAACTCTGGGGAGTCAGTTCTCTCATTCCACTCTGGAGGCCTATGGATCAAACTGAAGTTGTCAGGCCTGACACTTTTTAAAGCACCTTTAAAACGTCTTCATCTTGATGTGATACATGCTGGAACAAATATGACAGTCAAGGGACTTTTCCAAAGGGCACAGTAAATTCTTGATTTGCATACTATAGTTTATTAAACCCTCCAGCCAGATTCTCTTATACATGAATGCCAGTTAAAACATGCTCTAATCCATTTCAAATATGAATTTTAAACTCCTGCCATTCCTAGTTGAAAGAAAATTCCAATCATAAATACGTAAGACTTAATGAATTCTCTTCCTTTACTTTCTCCCTCCTTTTTAAATCAAGTCCACAGAGAGGGAAATTTCAACCTAGATTTCATCTGAAATGAAAATGAAAGCATTAAATATATGGGCATAGGCTCTGGTGTGGATACTGTCGATTTCAAATAATGCTTTCTAAGAAAAACAGCAATGTGCCAATGTAAGCAAGCTATGTTCTCTTTTAATAAATGATCAGCCCTAAATCTCATCATCCCTGCAACAAAAAGTATGGTGCTTTTGCAAGCAGAGAAAAATCGGTGTGTGCGTCAATTATAACCACTGACCTTTTCTGAGGCATACCCGTGCTTCTCTACAGAAATCAATGGGATAAAAGGTCATCCTGTTCAATTATTTGAATGGCACTGCTTTCCCCGGCAAAGGCAAATTCCTTTCCCTTTTAAAGCAAACGAATTCATTGTATAGAATGTCAAAAATTAAAACTACCTCAATTTCAATTTAAAATTGACTTAAAAATCATGGGGGCTGGAGAGATGGCTCATTGGCTAAGAACACATAGAGCTCTTGTACTGAACACAAATACAGTTCCCAGCACCCACAACAGGTGGCTCACTACTGTCTGTAACTCCAGCTCCAAAGGGATGGGACACCTCTGACATCATGTAGACAGACAGACAAACAGACAGACAGAAGACAGAGAGACACACACCCTTAAAAATAAATAATAGCCGGGCGGTGGTGGCGCATGCCTTTAATCCCAGCACTCAGGAGGCAGAGCCAGGCAGATCTCTGTGAGTTCGAGGCCAGCCTGGGCTACCAAGTGAGTTCCAGGAAAGGCGCAAAGCTACACAGAGAAACCCTGTCTCAAAAAAACCGAAAAAAATAAAATAAAATAAAATAAAATAAATAATAAAAAATCTGACTAAAAATCAACTGTACCACCAGAAAAACAGCAAACAAGGTGGAAAGCTGTCACTCTAGTTTGTTATTTTCCAGAAAGCTGTCGACTGAGTCTCTGTCACTGAAACTGTAATTACATACATGTGGTGGTAATCTAATTGTACTGAAATGTGATTTTGATTGTATGTTAATAAATAAAGTTGCCCGGGGGTCAGAGCTATTAGAGCCATAGCAAGAGTGTGGCGGTGGTGGCACACGCCTTTAATCCCATAGATCTCTGTGTGTTCAGGGATACAGCCAGCATTGGAGACATATGCCTTTAAGACCTGGGGGGCTGTACATACAGACAGTGACGAGGCAGTCACGTGTTTGGGCTTACAACCAATGAGAAGGCAGAACAAAATACTATAAAAAGACGGACAGACAGGATATAGCTCTCTTTCGGGAAGCTGGGACACCGCAGGAGGAAGGGTGAGATTTCAGCTCTGAGCTCTGACCTCTCGGCTTTCTCTTTTACATTGTTTCTGTATTTCTTATTTAATAAGATTGTTGGTTACATCTATATCTGGCGCCCAACGTGACAAGAATCCATTAAAAACCCCACCCCCGGGCAACTTTATTTATTAACATACAATCAAAATCACATTTCAGTACAATTAGATTACCACCACATTTCCCCTTTTCTCTTTTAAAAAAAAAAAAAAAGAAAAGAAAAAGACAATTACTAGTTTTAAATACTTTACATTGGATTGGATTGTTTTATATTGTATACAAATTTGAAACTGATAGTTAGAAAATGCTATATGTATATTTCTAACTGTATTCATACCATTCATTTAACAATGTAATGCAAATTTCTGATCCTTGAATGTTATTATTACCAACTATTAGGATATAAAGAAATGAAAGTTAGTAGTTAGAAATTACAATAGAACTTGTAGTCAAATTAGATATGTTTTAAAAATTGAGCAGAGATGTTTTAGACAGGTCATCTTCAAACCCTTCAGAGATCTACAGAATATGGCATTTAAAATGTTTTAATAACTTAGAAAATTTTTCTTTTTTGAGACATGTCGGCTCCTGGCAGTACCAATCTACTTCAGAGAAAATACGGGCATTGAAGAAACTGCATATGGAGTCAACTTTCATTGTGGCAAAAGTTAGCCACTGGACAACAAAGAATCCTCGAATCAACAGGACAAAATGGACAGACAGGACACGAAACAAAGGACTACTGATTCTTGCCAAAACAAGTGTGGTTATGGCTTTATCAAAAGGCATCTTCTGAGGCCAGGACAATATGGCCCCATCCCTGAAGTGGCCTTCGCATCCGGAAAAGGTACGGTGCCCTTTTCTTCGAAGGCAGCTTAACAGGCAGAGGGCCGATGGCTTCTGTTGTGCAATGGAACAGCAGCTGAAAGCTCACACCTCTTGATAGTAGACTGGCATTTAATAGAGGGATGTGGAGAAGAAGGGGATGCTGAGATGAAGCCATATATACACAGCCAAGAATAATGGACAGCTGAATTCAAAAACTGTCAACAATTTCCAAAATTTAAAATCCTGAATCATGACAGGACACTAGTGGAATTCAGGTGTTTCTGGTACGTGGATTGCTCTCACCCAATGTGAGGTTGAACTGTTGACCTTGTGTACATCCTACTTCACAAATGAGTCTGTCAGATACACTAAGCCTATAGGCTGAAGATGATGCCCCAACACTGCGGAGAAACCTCAGGTGACTGCCCAGGCAGCTGGCTGTTTCTGTCAACTCACAAATTTTTTGGAAGTTGCTTGCATGCACTTCCTGTTTTTATTTTTGTTAGCTAATATTATTCCCTTCTTGGGTCTCTGAGGGAGTTGAAGATTAGTTAGTTATGGTTGAAGATTAGTTAGTTATAGTTGAAAATTAATTAGGATAGAAAGTGCTTTAGATACATCTTGGATTTACCAAAATAGGATAGATAATGGAATTATTTTCTCTGATTTGTCAAATACCTGTTTAGGTATTTATTACTTGTATATATTGTATATAGTTATTGTACTTTTGTATATAGTTTTTCTTTTGTTAGCTATAACCTTTTGCTTTTTTTTTCTTTTTATTAAAATAGAAAAGGGGAAATGTGGTGGTAATCTAATTGTACTGAAATGTGATTCTGATTGTATGTTAATAAATAAAGTTGCCCGGGGGTCAGAGCTATTAGAGCCATAGCAAGAGTGTGGCGGTGGTGGCACACGCCTTTAATCCCATAGATCTCTGTGTGTTCAGGGATACAGCCAGCATTGGAGACATATGCCTTTAAGACCTGGGGGGCTGTACATACAGACAGTGACGAGGCAGTCACGTGTTTGGGCTTACAACCAATGAGAAGGCAGAACAAAATACTATAAAAAGACGAACAGACAGGATATGGCTCTCTTTCGGGAAACTGGGTGGAAGGAGGAAGGGTGAGATTTCAGCTCTGAGCTCTGACCTCTCGGCTTTCTCTTTTACATTGTTTCTGTATTTCTTATTTAATAACATTGTTGGTTACATCTACACATACATAATAAGACAGGAGGGCTGGGCTGTGCCTGCCCAAGTGATAAAGTGCTTGCTGAGCTTGCACAAAGCCCTGGATTCAGTCTCTAGCACTGAATTTTATAAATTCTATAAATTGGATGTAGTAGTGCATACCTGTAATCTCATCATTTGGGAGGTGGAAGTAGAGGATCAGGATTTTGAGGCTAGCCTGGGATACAAAAGACCCTGTCTCAAAAACAAATAAAAAACAAAAGAAGAGCGTCCCAGAAAAAAGAGTGTTATTTCAAATCTCAGCCTTTACAAAGTGCATTGGGGAAGACAAGTCAGCTCTGTGTCTGTCATATGTGGATGGTAGAGCCTGATGATCCCCAACAGTGACCATCAAAAACACATACATTCATAAACCCCAGTTGGAGGCCAGCCTGGGTTATAGAGTAAGTTCCAGGACAACCTTGGCTGGTTGAGACCCTGATTCAAAAAAAAAAAAAAAAAAAAAACCTCAATCAAGTATTCAAAAGAAGCCACAAAGACTAGAATAGTTTTCTTAAAAAAAAGAAAGAAAGAAAGAAAAAGAAAGACTATAACAATTTTAAGAACTGTAGCTGGAGCTAGGCAGAATGTTTGTCTAGCTTACAAGAAGCCTTAGGTTTGATCCCAGCACTGCAGTGGGAGGACATGGCTGTATTGCAGCAGCTGAGAGGTGGGGGCCGCAGGACTAGAAATGCAAGGCCATCCTCAGCTACACAGCACACCTGAAAACAGCCTGAGCTACAGATATCTCAAAATAGAACCATCCAAAACATGTGTCTTTTTTTTTTAAAGTAAGCTTCTAGCTACATTGAGAACACTTTATTGCCCCACAGTTTTCATTTACAAAAAGTCAAATCTTCAATGATCTCTTAATATACTCAGAGTAAATATCAGTCCAAGAAGTTGCAAAATACATGGATTTCCCCCCCCCCCAACACCAATACAACAAGTGTGAGGAAGGCAAGCAGAGGGAATGGTTTAGTAACCTGGGACCCTATTTGGTTTTGGTCATCATATGCTTCCTCCCTCTTCTAACCGCAACTCCTTTATCTGCACATGCTATGCCCATCACCCGCCTCTCCAAACAATGCATCCAGTAACATCAGACTCTCAAGCTAAGCATACACCTCTCTTAACAGTAGTGTAAGTATCTCCACCCTAACAACAATCAAGTTTAGACAACTTCTACTCAAATGTATTTTCAATATATCTGGGTAGGAAGAATGGAAAGGCTGATTTGGCCTAAACTGGTTTTGAGTGCATGCTGAGAAAGGCAAACTGTGTATCTAATCTATGAGTCAAAACAGAGAACCACCCAAATAATACTTTTTAGTAACCATTCTCTCCTTATAGACACCATGAGAAGGGGCCATTGGCCCATGAGAACTCTCCTGTATGTAGCCTACTGTGGATCTTACCAGTGCAACCCTCTCTAATCTGTACTATCGCCGTGCTCCAAGTACAGTTATCTTGCCCTTTTTGCACATTTGTGCAAGCCCAGACCACAGCTAACAAATATAAACTCATTCTCCAAAAGCCATCAAGACCTCAAATTAGTCTGAGCAGACAACAGGTCTGAGAAATCTACTTCTGTGTCCAGATAATTTAGTTTAAAATGTCATTCTGCCCAAGAGAACTTGAGAACATTTACTCCAGACTAAATTATTATGAAACTGTATGCTAATCTCTAGCCAAACAAAGACTGAGCATTCATGAAAGCTTGCTTCTACCGCTCCAACTGGAACATCATACCACAAACATTAGCTACTTTATTTCTTCCTTTTTAATTAAAAATTTAAAAAACCCTGTCTCGAAAAAGCAAAAAAAAAAAAAAAAAAAAAAAAATTCATGTACATGAATGTTTTCTTGCCTGCATGTAAGTCTGTGTGCCACACATGTGCCTGGTGCCCAGGAAAGCCAGAAGAGGACACTGGATCCTTTCTGCAAGAGCAGACAGTGCTCTTACCCACTGAGCCATCTCTCCAGCCCTTGTTTCTTCATCTTAAAATGAAGATAGAAGTAAAGTATTTAGGACACATTAAATTTCTTTCTAAAGTTTGTATGCACAGAAATTAAAGCCACACACTTAACAGCTGTTTGGCTGAACGACTAAACAAGGCCCACCAGACACAGACAAAATGATCACTGATTGGGAATCCGGCTATTGCTTGGCTGTTCTGTTCTAGTCTTCTGGGCATTGTCTCTACTTCCGTGGTAAAGGGCCATGCTTGGTGACACTATGTAACTGAAAGCTTTTGCTTTAAATCATCAAGTGCTTTTCAAGTAATCCAGCTTGTAAAATTAAAATGGAAACAGTCAAAATCAGATCTCTTGTGTCCTCACTATACCTTGTTTCTGGAGACATTCTGCAGCTCAGGCTACCACTGAACCCCTGGTCCTCTGCCTCCCAGTACTGGAATTACAGGCATGTACTATCACCCCTAGTCTCTGTTTTTAAATTATCACAGTACTTTCAAACCTGTATCATAACCATTATCTATATGGCTGGATTTTACACTAGATTATAAAATCTGTAGGGCAGAGACTCCTTTACTTTATCATTTAAAAATGTTTATTTTGTACCTATTATGTCAGGCATTGTTTCAAGTGACAGGAACACAGTGCTGAAAAAAGACAAATTCCTGCAAATAAGATTAGTAATACTTATGCTCATGGAACATATCAACAAGAAATTTTTTTTTTTCCCTTGCTTTTTCGAGACAGGTTTTCTTCATGAAACAGCCCTGGCTGTCCTCCTGGAACTCGCTCTGTAGATCAGGCTGCCCTCAAACTCAGGGATCCACCTGCCTCTGCCTCCCAAGTGCTGGGATTAAAGGCATGTAGCACCACCACTGCCCAGCTAACAAGAAATTCTTAATGTGTCTCTTTAAAAGTCTCAGGGCGGGTTTCTGGTCCGTGCCACACAGTTGTTGTGTAAGACTGTGATTACCCATGCACTTCATTTGCTGGTTCTTTTCTGCACTGGCTCCTAGACTTTCCAAAGGCTACAAGGTTTTAATGGGCTGGAACCACTATCACTAGACACTCCTGTAATACCAAGTCTACTGTCCAAAATCTGGTCATGGTGTCACACACCTGTAATCAGAAGGCTGAGGCACCAGGATTTGGAATTCAAGCTCAGCCTAAGCACAGTGAAATTCTGTCTCAAATAAACAGACACAACTAAGCAAAAGAAAACCATGCAAATCTATCATCCAAAGGAGGACACTTCTGAGAGTGGAATAACTAACATTAATAACTAGGCCAGGAGATGAAGGTAAAAATCCAAGACTAGTTACAAAAGAGGATGTATGGTCACTCCATTAGACCTCTCATTTCCACCAAGTGCTTCTTAGCACAGAAGACTTGCATCATATGTACTTTTTACCACAAAACACTAAGAATCTCAAGCTAAAAATACGCATTTTCCAAAAAAAAAAGTAGTATTTATTTCTAATCTAGTAATCATCTGGTACTATGTAAGAGGCCTGTTTATGTGTACTGAGGCCTGTTTGTGTGTACTGCACAGAGTGCAGAATGCATAGAGTGCAGAATCTTGACTGAAGAAAATAGTTTCTCAGTCAAACAATTAGAACTGTTTCTCTGAGTTTAACTTCAATAGCCAAATGTAATTAAGTTGCAAACAGTTTTCATACAGTTTTCTAACAGAAACTCAGAGTACAAAATGAAAAATGTAATCCATTCAAAGCTAATTCACTAATTTAGAAAAATATACACAATCTTTAAGAAAGTCAAATAAGCCGGGGAGTGGTGGCGCATGCCTTTAATCCCAAGCACTCGGGAGGCAGAGCCAGGTGGATCTTTGAGTTCGAGGCCAGCCTGATCTACAGAACGAGATCCAGAAAAGGCACAAAGCTACACAGAGAAACCCTGTCTCAAAAAACCATTAAAAAAAAAAAAAGAGGCTCACCAATTTGAGGCCAGCATGGGCTACATAGTAAGAACCCATCTTAAGGAAGTAATCAAATTAAAAAAAAAAAAAAACAAAAAAAAAAAACCCACATCTTTAGGGGTTTGGGGATTTAGCTCAGTGATAGAGCAAGGCCCTGGGTTCAGTCCTCAGCTAGGGGGGTGGGGGCACTGGCCGGGCAGTGGTGGTGCATCCTTTAATTCCAGCATTCGGGAGGCGGAGGGAGGTAGAGCTCTGTGAGTCTGAGGTGAGCCTGGTCTATAGAATGAGTTCCAGGACAGGTTCCAAAGGTACACAGAGAAACCCTGTTCAAAAAAACCAACAAGACGAAACAACAACATCAAATCTGAGGCTGGCAAGACAGTCCTTGGTAAAGGCACTTGATGCCAAGCCTGACAACCTGAGTTTGACCCCTGGGACCCACATGGTAGGAGAGAACTGATGCCTGCCTGCAAGTTGTTTTCTAACCTCCACATGTGCGTTATAGCATGCATGTACTCATACTCACTCTCACACAATAAAAAAAAAAAAAAAAACTGTAAAATAAAGTAACACTGGAAGGTATACCAGGTCTTGGTGGGACTTCCTATTCGTTCTGCACTTGACTTTGGCCAAATCTGCTACCTTCTACAGGCAGGTATGGAAATAATTATAATCTATATACTGGCCAATTTTAGTTGCTGGATAATCTCAGAATCATACTATTTAAAAATATAAGCAGCCGGGTGGTGGTGGCGCACGCCTTTAACCTCAGCACTTGGGAGGCAGAGGCAGGAGGATCTCTGTGAGTTTGAGGCCAGCCTGGACTACAGAGGGAGTTCCAGGAAAAGGTGCAAAAGCTACACAGAGAAACCTTGTCTTGAAAAACAAAAACAAAAACAAAAAACCCAAAACAAAACAACAACAAAAAGTCCAATATATATATGTGTGTGTGTGTGTATATGCATATATATATATATATATATATATATATATATATATATATATAAGCAAATTTCCTATAAGACATCAATATAATCATGTTTATTAGTTTCAGTTTCTCTGGGGAAACAGATAATTAACTGTACAAAGCTATATACTGATCCTGCACACCTAATTACATCAAAATGCTCAGAAAACTCAGATTTTCTAGAACAATATTAACTATTCAACTAGGGCTTTGAGGGGAAATAGTGGGAGATTTGAGACAGGGTCTCATATAACGAAGGCTGGCTTTAAACTCCTGATCCTCTACCTTACCCCTCCCAACTGCTAGGATTATAGGAATTTGCTACCAGGGCCAGCTTTCAATTAAATTCAAATCATCTTTTAGTTTTAAAGGTTTATTTTTATATTTTTAATTACGTGTCTGTATGTGTGTCTGAGTTTAAACAGGTGCCTCTGGAGGCCAGAGGGGTCGAATCTCTCTGGAGACACAGGCAGTTGTGGGTCACTCAATATACATACTGGGTTCTTAACTCAGGCCCTCTGAAAGACCAGTAAGTGCTTTTAACTGCTGAGCCATCTCTCCAGCTCCCTACCTTCTGGTTTACAAATGCTTGTATATTAAAACTGAATTACGTAACATAGCATCACAATTTTTCTTATCTTAGAAACAGTCTAACTATATAGTAAATGTATGTACAATGGAAGATTACTTCTTTCCCCTTACAACTTAGGCAATACGTATGTGAGCATATACAGAGGTGAGGGCAATGCAGGAGGGAGAGAAGAAACAAGACAGAGAGACTGATTGACTCTAAGTATGGATCTCTTCAATTAAATATCCAACAAACAAACAAATTCATTATGTATAACAAATATATTTAGAACTTGTCGAAAAAAAGTCTCAAGTAGGCTTCAAAAACAGTTCCTAACAGCACTATGCCATGACCATATACAATGTGCTCCTTCAGTATCTTCATGAGCTTGTTTCTAGGCCCCTCATCAGATACCAAAACCCCTCAAATACACAGATCCTCCCATGCATGGGATACTGAAACCAGGTCCTTGTGCATGCTAGACAAATGTTTTAAGCATTGGTCTATATTGCCAGCTCCTCTCATTACCTTAAGACATTTCTAGATGACTTATACCTAATATAACATATACATTGTGTAAATAGTTGTTACATTATTAAGAAAAAATGATAAGGAATTTGTGCACACTCATTACAGATGAATTTTTTTTACATGAATATTTCCATCTAAGAATAGTTGAATTTTAGTTATGGAACACACAAACAGAAGAGGGCCAACTGTATTTAAAAGCCAAAATATTATTCACTCTAAAATCCACAAAGACATAGCAACCCTTTGAAAGAGAAAAACAACCCGCTATCTATAATAGTATGTTGCATATTTCTGAGATACCATAGAGGGGGCTCTGACACAAGCAAATAATATAACCAATTCCTATGGTAACATGAGACCCTATTAATCTGTGTTTTAGGTAATAAGTTTTCTTGTTACCTAACTGAAGAGAGTCTAGAGACTTTTTTTTTTTTGCTTTGGCACTAACAAATTCATCTGCAGTACAGAAAAACAAAAGCAGACCACTCATTTTAGGATACTGAAAGAATGAGCAAAGGCAGAGTACACATGGAACCAAGGCATTTCCTTCCCTTTCATCCGTCAGCTATCCACTGCTGTCCAAGCTAACTACGCCTTCCTGAACAATCTTTACAACTGTATGCCAGTCACAGGTACAATCCTTCTCATAGTGAAAGCACCCAGTTTTCACAAGTAACACTTCACAGAGATTAATTAGCTTTTTTTTCTTTTCATGATTCTACATATAAGCAAAAGTTAGAAGATAGGAAACATAAAAATATTGAGGTTTAGAGTTGAAAGAATTTACCATTACTTTAAGAGCAATATGTCAATTTTATTTTTTATTTTATTTTATTTTTTTTTTGGTTTTTCGAGACAGGGTTTCTCTGTGTAGCTTTGCGCCTTTCCTGGAGCTCACTTCGTAGCCCAGGCTCCTCGAACTCACAGAGATCCGCCTGCCTCTGCCTCCCGAGTGCTGGGATTAAAGGCGTGCGCCACCAACGCCCGGCTTATGTCAATTTTAAAAGGAAGTTACAAGGTGATATAAAGCCAAAAAAAAAAAAGTAAATGTTTAAGCAAACCATATACTAGAAGATTCCATGAGTATTTTATGACAAAGGTTTTATTTGAACACTCATGATGAATCATAAACATGTGCTAGCTAATTAATAAAAGGGACTGAAATTGACTACTAACACTACTAAGTCAGCTATACCACAAATGATTTTAAAATCTAACTATCCTAACTTTTCTTTTGAAAATTCATGAAATTATGATGAACCAAGGTTTTCTCAGGAACAATTAAATGATGGTCCATAATAAGTCCATAATAAGTGACAGAGAATACCTCCCTGGTAGAAATTCCATCTCATTACATTTACTTATTTATTTATTGTGTATCTATGAGTGTGTTTGTGAGGGGTGTGCATGTGTGGAGATCAGAAAACAACTTGTGGGGGTTGGCTTTCTCTTCCCACCATATGGGTACTAAGGATCAAATTTAGGTGGTCAGGTTGAAAGCACGTGCCCTTACTCTGCTAAGCCATCTTGATTTTCTTAAAGGACCAACAAACCTTAGAACACAAAATTAATCTGTGATATAAACAACTTGTGACTGAACTATAATGTAGGCAAAAATGGTTATCGTGAATTAGACAATGTTCAATGAAGTGAACTGAAATGTGTTTGGTATTTAGTGTGTTCATATTCATCATTTTTTTCTTTTAAATTAAAACATTTTTTCTCCACAGATAATTTATGGACAGCATAGACAAATTCAGTAATCCAGGTTTAGCCAAACCCTATATAGTCCAAAGTCTTCAGGCTGGGAAATTGCCTTTGAGCCACCAGAGCACTGCCTGATATTGGTATCACTGCATCCTTGGGGGGGTTGGCTATGGCACATTAAGTTTATGCTTACAATATGATTCCTGGTGAGCACCTGTTTTTGTATGTCCAGCGCTCTGTGTTATGTTGTATTCTTCTGCCCTCTAGCAGAGGAGGGAAAGACGGCTGGAGAGGAAGGTTGGGTACATGGGTGGCTCCATACTATGTAACCGACCCACAATATAGTCTCTGAACAGCAAGGGCTCAAAGGAGCTTCCCTGGTTTGTATGACTTGCCCTTGTTGTTATACATCATAGCTGGCACAACTAAACCGAGTCCTTACTGTTCTACTAAAAGAGCACAATTGGAACCCCACACCTGCCCAATGAGCCTTCTCCTTTGCTAATTTTAATCTGCAGTCTTTTGCTACAATAAACTGTAATCATGAGAACAACAGCTTTTCTGAGTCCTCTGAGTTCTTCCAGAAGTCCAACAATCTGTGGCTAGTCTTGGGAACCTCTGATACCAACTATAATATAGTAAAATATGTATCTAGAGGAACATTTTTGCTGATATAAATGTTTGGTTTCAACAACTTCATTTCCAAAGAATGTACTCAGACTGACACCATCAACTAAAAGGTTAAAGAAGGTAGCCAGGGCCAAGCCTTAGAGGGTACTTCTGCAGAATGAAGAAGTGCTGCTCACTCCCATGGCACCTTCCTTCTCTCCAAGCAATTTTCACGAAGCCTTTGAAATGCAGTAATTAATGCCTCTGCCTGAGTAGCAAACTGAAGTGAGAAAGTACTTTCCAATTCTTGTTCTTTCAGACACTTAGGTAATTTTTCTGCCTCTCCCCCTTTCTTCCTCCCTCCCCCTCTGTCTATCTGTCTGTCCAAGACCTGGTCTTAAGATGGCTTTGAATTCACGATGTGGTCCAGGCTGACCTTAAACTCAAGATCCTGTCTCAGTCTCCTGAGTGCTGGGATTATGGATGTGTGCTACCACATCGGGCCAGTTTTATACATGTGAGAATGATCTGGCTTGGCCCAAAAGTATATTAAGCACACAATCAACCAGGACCTGGATAAGAGACAAAAGTCAAAAGTCCTTTCTTTATAATGTGCACTGCTGAGGCACCTCAAGCGCACCAAGTTGTACTGATCCATTTCATAAATGATTCATGGGTTAAAATGTTGCCAAGGATGACAGCACTTAAGAGCTTGGCTTATCAGACCGGAACACCGCAGCCATGTGGCTCACTGCCACTGTGATCCTTTTATAAGGTTCCCCATTCCCAAGCCCACCGAGCTGCTCTCTTTCTCTCTGGGAACACTCCACTGTTCCCAGTTACAGCTGTTTAGGATGGGATGACCAGCTACTGTTACCAGTGTGAAGGAAAGATTTTCATTTGTTTCAGTGCTGAAACAGAAAAGTAACAAATAATTGGCTTTCATTTCATAACAGGCCTAAAGTATCCATAAAAACCCTTGTTCAAATAGACCATACAATCAGGACTTCACCCAACTCAGTGATGGGATTCTCAATCTCCATCTTTGATGTGACACTTCACTGGGTTACCTGCAAATGGAAACTGGTGGCACCCAGCCTACAACCGTAAGATGGCCTTGTCTATATCTCCCTTTTCTTCATGCAGTCTCAGAAGCTGTTACATGTATTACTTTACTGTTCATTATTACTCTGGATACCTAACCAACAATCTTTAGGCAGCATTAGGGGAAATGGGAGAGGTTCACATAGGCAGGAGTTGAGAACATGATACTTTCAAGCCAGACTGAATTAAACATCAATCCCAACACATATCTAGCTCTATGATATCCACCAAGTTTCTTACCTTTTGTGCCTCAATTTACTCATCTGTAAAATGAGAATAAATACAGTACTTCACACAGCAGTTTGTTATAGGAATTAAATAAATATGTGAGAAGAACTTAGTGTGTCTGGCATCTATACAGTACTAATAGCTACAGACCACCATCACCACCACTGCCATCCTCACCACCACCATCACCACCATCATCGCCACTGCCATTTTTTTTTTTTCATGGAACACAACATTTAACTTCACCACAGCCTAAGTGTTAAAAGCAAGCACAATATTATATCATCTTGACAGACAGCTGTTGGGTATGGCAAAGCCACTCATCCCATGGAGTTCCTGTACAACATGGCTGCATCTTTGGCTATCTGCAAAATGGGATAGTAATCATGTAGCTCACAAAACTACACAGAGAATAAATACGAGATTTGTCCATCTGTTATCACAGAGGACCTCTTGGTAACAATGAGCTCCACCACAGACTTAGGATTTCGAAATTACCTGGTTTTAACCACTTCTGCAAGGATGAGACAATATAATTCATGACATAAACCCCCAAAAGGTGGTAAAAGAGCATGTTAAACAATAACAATTGTCAATGTCCCCTTCTTTCACACTCCCTGGTTAGGATACATTTCTTCAAAATAGTCAATGTGTGGAGGTTGGAGTATGTCAAGGGCAGAGAGTACCTGAGAAAAGGGAAAAAACAAAACAAAACACAAAGTCAAATTTAGAGAATGAAAAAGAAAACAAAGTTTGACACAAATGCAAGTAAATGCTATTAACTAATGACTTAAGGCTTAGGAACAACTGACTACTGAAATGAACTATTTATTAGGAAAAAAGTATATACTCCTTAAGATAGCTCCACAACTGGCTACCTAAGAGATGATTCAAGCTAGGCTGAAATGGGTACATCCACACCACAAGCACTGTCAGAAAAGGGGTGGGAAGGAATGTCACAGTTGCTTTCAGAGCATGAAGACCATCTCTACCTTCCATTTCTCTGCTCCTCTGTTCAGCAAATGTTTACTACACACATTCTACCTGTCGGACTGTGGTAGGTTTCCAGTTTATACATATGAACAAAATATTTAGCACCCCCATTTTCATGACTAGAAGGGAAGGTATACATGAAACAACACTAGCACAATACAGAACCATGCCCTTTATTACTATGCAGGAAATATTAATAACGAGAGTGTCAGGGGAAAGCTTCCCAGAAGTAACACTATTCTAAGACTCGAACAGTCAATGAACAGGTAATGTGACAGTACAGAGGCCGCTTGTAGAAACAGCAGAAGTCCTCAGCTGTGAAACACAGTGGGACAGAGGCAAGTAGAGTGGGATAAAGTCCAAGAGGAAGGCAGAAAATACGTCACCCACAGTCTCCTTAAGCCACTTTAGACATGATGGACTTTATTCCAAGTACAAGGAAAGAAAATACTGGAGTGGGGAACCAGACATTAGGCATTTGAAATCCCAGCACTTTTTATAAAGCAGTGCGTTACCAACAGAAAATAGTACACAGACTTGCTCCCACAGCTTGCTGTGAGTCCTGGTTATAGCACCACACCTAATTGCTAAGGAGAAATACTGGCTCAGAGGACAAAGAAAAGATGAGCAAGAAATTGTGCTACAAGCACAAGCTTTCTGATTCCACACCCCGCCCCTCGCCCCACACCCGGCCTCACTGTGTAGTCCTGGATGGCTGGCAATTCACTATACAGAGATCTGCCTCACTCTGCTTCCTGAGTGCTGGGATTAAAGGTGTGTGCCAACACACCAGGTTTACCATAGCTTTAAAGAAATCTTTTCTCTTGTAGAGAATTTAAAAATTATAGCCGGGCGGTGGTGGCGCACGCCTTTAATCCCAGCACTCGGGAGGCAGAGGCAGGTGGATCTCTGTGAGTTCAAGGTCAGCCTGATCTACTGAGTGAGTTCCAGGAAAGGCGCAAAGCTACACAGAGAAACCCTGTCTCAAAAAAACAAAACAAAACAAAACAAAACAAAACAAAACAAAACAAATTATAAAGCAGACAAAAGAAGAAAACCCATGTGGTCAGTACCGAGTCTTAGTTACTGAGAAGTTCATTCCCACCTCATTTGGAGCTCCTCCGCCCCTTACATTTGAAGCATCAGCTAAGTATGTCTATAAAAAAAAAAAAATTGCAGGATCTAAAGTTTTGATTGTTCAATTTTTACTCAGTTATTTACTTATTACCATGCTGGGGATGGTATTTATTTAGAACATTTTTTTAGATCATTTTTACTGCATAATTAAAAAAAACATTTAAAAAAGCACTTATCATGTGTGTGACATGGGCCACGGTGTGTTTGTACAGGTCAGGGGACAACTTTCGGAAGTTGGTTCTCCTGAGCTTCTATCCTGTGGGTCCCAGGAAATGAACTCAGGCCATCAGTTTGGCAATAAGAACCTTCACCCACTCAGCCATCTTCATAACCCCACATGTTTTTTCAGTATTATCAAATATTTACTACTCAAATTTTCAATTTTTTTCTTTTTGGGTCGTCTCCCCCCTCCCCCCCAGACAGGGTTTCTCTATCTATGTAACAGCCTTGGACGTCCTGGAACTCGCTCTGTAGACCAGGACGGCCTCTAACTCACAGAGACCCACCTGACTCTGCCTCTACAAGACCCTCCGAAGATCTGACACCCTCACACAGACGTACATTCAGGCAAAAACACCAAAGCACATGAAATAAAAATAGTTTCAAAGAAGGAAAAACCTTTTAAGTGAACAAGGTTTCTTGCACAATTGAATTACAAAAGGAAAGAAAAGGGGTGGAAGAGAAATCTTTGTATTAAGATTAAAAAATGATAGAGGCATTAGTCAAACATAATTTATGTCATTGTTTGAGATTTTTAAGGTGTGTGTGTGTGTGTGTGTGTGTGTGTGTGTGTGTAAGACAGGATCTCACAGCTGGACATGGTAGTGTACACCTTTAATCTTAGTACCTAGGAGGTGGTGGATCTCTTGTGAGTTTGAGGACAGTCAGGGCTACATAGAGAGACGAGAGAGAGAGAGAGACGAGAGAGACGAGAGAGACGAGAGAGAGAGAGAGAGAGAGAGAGAGAGAGAGAGAGAGAGAGAGAGGAAGAGAAAGAGAAAGAGAAAGAGAAAGAGAAAGAGAAAAAGAAAAAGAAAAAGAAAAAGAAAAAGAAAAAGAAAAAGAAAAAGAAAAGACAAGGTCTCTTACCATAGTCCAAGCTGACCTGATACTTGGTATATAGCTCAAGCTGGCCACAAACACATGGCAGTCCTCCTCCCTCAGTCTCTCAAGGACAGGAATTACAGACATGAGCTTCCACGCTCAGATTTGGTGTGAATCTTTTTTAACACTGGATTTATACAATACACTTTTTATTTAAATAAGAAAGTTGGCCAGGAGGTGATGGCACAAGCTTTATACCAGCACTGGGAAGGCAGAGGCAGGTAGATCTCTGTGAGTTCAAGGCTAGCCTGGTCTACAGAGTAAGTTCCAGGACAGGCTCCAAAACTACACAGAGAAACCCAGTCTCCAAAAACAAAAACAAAAAAAAAATGGAAAAAAAATTGTTGCCAGGTAGGTGGTACAAGCCTTTAATCCCAGCATTTTGGAGGTAGAAGCGGGTGTATCTCTCTGAGTCTGAGACCAGCATGTTACAAGGAATTCAAGGCCAGCCAGGGCTGTACAGTGAAATCCTGTCTCAAAAAATTTGTTTTCAATTAAACTTTTCTTTAGGGCTAGAGAGATGGCTCAGAGGTTAAGAGCACTGGCTGTTCTTCCAGAGGTCCCGAGTTCAATTTCCAGCAACCACATGATGGCTTATACCCATCTACAATGAGATTTGGTGCCCTCTTCTGGCATGCAGGCATACATACCATAACACTGCATACATAATAAATAAATAAATTTTTTGTTTTGTTTTGTTTTTCGAGACAGGGTTTCTCTGTGTAGCTTTGCGCCTTTCCTGGGACTCACTTGGTAGCCCAGGCTGGCCTCGAACTCACAGAGATCCGCCTGGCTCAGCCTCCTGAGTGCTGGGATTAAAGGCGTGTACCACCACCACCACCACCACCACCACCACCACCACCACCACCACCACCACCTACCCGGCCATAAATAAATAAATCTTAAAAAAATAAAATAAATAAACCTTTCTCTAATGAAAGCCTTTCAGCCGGGCGGTGGTGGTACATTCTTTTAATCCCAGCACTCAGGAGGCAGAGGCAGATGAATCTCTGTGAGTTCCGAGGCCAGCCTGGTCTACAGAGTGAGTTCCAGGATAGCCAGGACTGTTACACAGAGAAACCCTGTCTGGGGGGGGGGGGAAGCAAAAAAAAAGGGAAAAAGAGAAAAAGCCTTTCATCAAGTTACAAGCCAGTTAAACAGAGAGGTTTTTAAATAGTCTGGTTGGTTCTATAAGGATTAACTCTATTTCCTTTTACATTAGAATGTTTATACTTAGAATTTTGATAAGCAGAAAACATTTTTCAGTTTCTTCAAAGAAAAATTTTATCATATAAAAACAATTACCTCACTTTTTTGTTTTAAAATCTTTAATTAGCCAGTGTAGCAAATTTGTATAACTTTACTACTTGTGGCACACACAAAAAAATTCACATGAATGTCTGAAGCTTGAAGAAGGTGATTAGAAATCAGCATGTTACTAGGTATCTTTTAGACTTTCAGCTCTGTACCTGAGCAAGATGCATTCTGTCTTGGGGGAAAACAGATGCGAAGAGTGACAGTGTCTATTAGGCAACGATATTTTACACTTCAAATCTATCTGTGCTAATTAGAGGTTATCTAGTGGGAAGTGACAACCCTATTTTAAGAAGACTGAGGCTTTCTTATTCCATATTTGATGCGGCTCCCTGTAGAAAAGCCACAAACACTGTCAGACATTTGCCCTATCTCATTTGGCAGCTGGCTGGTTTAAACTCGGCCTGCAAGTTTTTATGCCTGTTGTTTTGTTTTAATCTAAGTGTTTACTGGAAGCGCATTAGCACAGTGTTTCTAGCCAACAAAAGCAGTACTCAGACCAGCAGAAAGGGCCTAGGATCTCAAAAGCAGTGTGAATGAGCAAGTGAGATGGGATGCTAGAGTTCAAACACTGAGCTTCATGCGCACCTCTCCCATTTAAACAGCCAGGAGTTCTTCGACTCCACCATTATTTTGGGGTGATGGAAGAAAAATGAGTCTTTTGATGTAAACAGAAAGGAACTTGTAAAGATGCCTTGGAAGGAATCTAAGTAGCCCCACCACCTGCAAAAAGCAAAGTAGCCAGGTGTGGTGACGCTTGGGAAGAAACAGGCAGATCTCTGTGAGTTCAAGGCCCTGCCTGGTCTACCTGTTTCAGGCCAGCCAGTGGCTACATGAGACCCTGCATAAACAAACAAAACAAAAACCCCAAACCAAAAGAAACCCCAGCAGACTTCGATCTACTCTTTAAAAATGATGGTCATGGCCAGACATGCATATTCTTCAATTATCTGCAGAACTGCTGAAAAGCTGACTTTTAAGATTTTAATCTCCTAGTCATAGTGTGTACATGATGATCATGTAGCTCAGCTGTCTTAAGTCTAAGTCTAGAGACAAGAAATTGAACCGTTTAGCTCAGTGGTAGAGCGCTTGGCCAGCATGCACAAGCTCCTCCAAGGTGGTGGTGGAGGTGACAGAAATCTAAGTGTTCACTCACCAAATAAGAGTTTCTACTCTGCCAAGGATGCAAAGGTAAGAGAGTAAAACATAAACACACTGATTAAGTTACATGTCTGGCATTCTTAAGGTAGAGAGACTACACTATTGCTACAGTTTTTGTAACATAAAGAACACAAATTCTAAGAGCATAATCTGATGAATTTCATGCATATACAGCCATGTAAAAGTTACCCAGATGAAGAGATTAAGCATTTCAACATCTTAGAAAGTGTGCTGGGTGGTGGTGGCATACACCATTAATCCCAGCACTCAGGAGGCAGAGCCAAGGAGGATCTCTGTGAGTTCGAGGCCAGCCTGATCTACAGAGCGAGATCCAGGACTGGCACCAAAATTACACAGAGAAACCCTGTCTCGAAAAACAAACAAACAAAATAACAATGAAAAAAAGTGCCTTCCCTCCCTTTTAGTAACAAGCCTCACTTCTGTCACCATAATTCTTAAACCTTACACAAATTGAATCAAAATGAAGTACACTCTTCTGTGTGTCGCTTTTAAACTGTCTTTTGTTTGCTTGTTTTTTAAAATCACACTTTCTAAGCTGAGCATGGTGGCACACTTGGGAAGTAGAGGAATTAGAGGCAGATGGATCTGAGTTAAGCCTAGTGGGATGTACAGAATGAGTTCATGACAGCCAGGGCTACAAAGAGAGACCCTGTCTCAAAAAAACAAAAGCAAACTTTTCACTTTCATTTATTTATTTTGTGTGTATGTAGAGGGGGTGATTGTGTGTCGTGGCATGTGTGGGGGTAGAGGACAACTTGTGGGAATCAATCCTGTTCTACCATGTGGGTCCTAGGGGGCAAACTCAGGCTGTTTGACAGCAGGCATCTCTACTGGCTGAGACTTACTATTTGCTGGTCTACACACGGCTTCTTTTATACACATATGCCTGTAAGATTTATCCAAGTTGCTAAGTGGATTAGCAGTTCATTCATATTTGGAGCCAGACAGATTTTTTAACTCTGATCATGATTGTGGGAGATAAGTCTTTGGTTTCTTTGTAAAGTGGGATTAACAAGTTCTACTTTGCAATATTTTTATGAATTAAATGAATTAGTATAAATGAGCATCTAGCATATTTCCCTACATATAACTGTATGCATTAAACAGCTGGTTTTATCCCCTTCAAAAATGACAGTGTTTTAAAACTGTCTCTTTGTTTAAGACAGGCTGTGGCTGGTCTGGAACTCTGTATTAGACCAGGCTGGCCTTGAAATCAACAGAGATCCACCAGCCTCTGCCTCCTGAATATTTAGATTAAAGGTATGTGCCACCACGCCCAGCTTTTTGCATCCTCTCTATGACTTGTTACTGCACTTTCCCCACAGAACCAACTGTGGCTTAACTTCATCAACTATCAGCTGCCTCTTAAGATTGGCATTCTACGTAAGCCAAGTATGTTGTTCCTGAGATGCCCCTGGAGACAGATCTGAAGCAAAGGAGAAACTGGTTATGTATAAAACAGTGTTGTCACACCATCTTCAGGTCCTACTAGTACCTCCTGTCAAATATTCCTATGGATGTCACAAATATTCTGACAGAGCTTGGGAGCTCTAAGAAGTATGTGTGTATACTTGTCCATACCATGAAAAATTTTAGTTTCTACAACACTCAAAGACAATTATTTCTGCTTTTATCATGCTCATTTTGCAAATAAGAAAGCTTAAACCTTGCACAAACTAAAAACACATCATTAGAAAATATCAGAACTACAGTTCAAATCCAGCTGTGATCTCAAGCTGCCTCTTACAAATCCCATTAGAACTGGCTATGTGAGCCAGGCGGTACACACCTTTAATCCTAGCACTTGGAAGGCAGAGGCAGGCAGATCACTGTGAGTTTGAAGCCAGCCTAGTGTATAGTTCCAGGACAGCCAAAGCTATACAGAGAAACTCTGTCTTGAAAAAAACAAAACAAAACAACAACAAAAAACAAAAAGAAAAAAAGAAAAGAAAAAGAAAAAGAACTGGCTGTGTGTTTGAACAGGGTGATTTTCAGAATTCCATTTCTTTTCTTGTACTACTTACTCTGGTATTGCCTTAGGAACTTAATTACTTTATAGGAATGGGTTGCGGGCAAAGATAAACAGCAGCTTATGATGCCACCACCTTTTTAAAAGAAGTCAGATCTTCAGTAAGTGAACGTCTGAAGTCTCCTTTGAAAGAAGCGTTTCTTTATCACAGATACTTTCACTGGAAAGGAGCATTGTTCAGCAGGTCTGTGCTCTAATGCTGGGTGGTAACAGGGTAAATTCAAGAAATAAGGAACTAAGCAAGCATTAGACATCATTCTAACTTACATTTCCAAAATCTAGGGACCTTGATATATAAAGTCATAAACCAGCAACTTGAATGGTATTTTGAAACTTAAACATTACACCAGTGCTAGGTAGGCAGTTTGAATGGACTAAAGGAAGCATTTTCCCTAGTGCTGGGAATTGGATTCAGGGCCTTAAACATGTGGGGCAAGTGCTCTACCATGGGCTATAGATGTCTATCTAGTCCAGCAACACTTTTTGGGAAAATTAAAGAAAATGTGATTTTTGCTGTGGTGGCACATGCCTTTAATCCTGGCACTTGGGAGGTAGAGGCAGGCAGATCTCTATGAGTTCGAGGCCAGCTTGGTCTACATAATGAGTTCCAAAACAGCCAGGGCTACACAGAAAAACTTTGTCTTGGAAAAACAAAAAACAAAAAACAAAAAAAAAACAAACAAAAAACAAAAAAAAACAAAACACCCCAAAACCCTGTGGTTTTAGCTAGGTACAGTGGTTCACAGCTATAATTATAACTCTCAGAGGACGGGGCAGAAGGACTGTCATGAGTTTGAGGCCAGCCTATGCAATAGAGTAAGGCTCTGTCTTGAAAGAAAGGAAGGGAGATCGGGAAGGATTTCATGAAGGATAATCAATAAATCAAGACATGTCAAGCCAAGCAGCTTCCAGTGAGTCATATAATGAGTCTTATAATCTTAGTTTAACCAAATAAACCTTAGCACATTTCTTCCTTAAAAAGTGAGACTGGAACTTTGGCTGAAGTTACTAAGGCTTCTGTGTCATCAAGCATACAGACTCACAAGAAATCTTCTTTGATAGGTTTTAATCACAACAATCAAAATAGTTAAGTGCTATATGAATAATGAGGCATCTCTTTTTCACATGAAAACCAAATAGTTCAATGCTAACAAACTCTAAGAAAACCGTACATGAATCTGATGTCTAACTCAGGATTAGTTGAGGAGATGTGGTCTCTCAAAGTGCGGTGAGTCTCTGTCTGTGAGTGAGTCTTCATATCTCTAAACAGCCGGAAGCAAACTAACTATCTTACCTTCAGGACTATCCTGTCTTTAGAGCAGAAATTGTTTTTCCTACATCCTAACCTAAACATTAAAAGATAAAAACAAAACATTTAAAATCAAGGGCCAATGATTCCTGAACTTAAATTACTCTATAAATTCATGCTTTATTTTTGTGTTGAATATTGAAATTATTCCTCACTAAATACCAACATTTGTTTTGCTTCACTTAATATTAATTTGTCGGTTTATAACCCTAGAACCCACTTAAATTTGTTCATGGTTCAATCACAGAAAAGGTCTCATTTGTTTCAGTCTTGGCTATGGTTTCTTTGTAACCCATTTTCCCCACAAATACGTTCGTGTGTGTGTGTGTGTGTGTGTGTGTGTGTGTGTGTGTGTGTGTGTGTGTTGGGGGAGAGGGGGTTAAACTTATTTAGTAGCTTAAATTCTTTGAATCAAAAAGACAACCCAAGCCAGGTGTGGTAGCACATGCCTTTAATCCCAGCACTTGGGAGGCAGAGGCAGGTGGATCTCTGTGAGTTGGAGGCCAGACTGGTGTTTATAGTAGTTCCAGGACAGCCAGGGCTACATAGACCTAGTCTCAAAAAAAAAAAAAAAAAAAGAAAAAAGAAAAAAGAAGAAAAACAAATAGAGTATATACTGTAATTCCAAGCTAGCCTGAAAGTTAATGTGTGTGGTGTTTTCTAATTTGGGGTCAGGCCTTGTGTAAGTCATAACTGTGGAGTATAATTTTCAAACCTCCAAGTCAAATTTTGCAAAAATGGACTCCTAAGTGATTCTAACACACCGTGAAGCTGTAAAGTGCTGATCCCAATAGTGAAAATATAAGATTCCTAAGAGGCATAAAGAGAATCTATAAAAAGAAAGCGAAGCAATGAAAACATAACTTAGGATCTCTTGTGACCCTTTCAGCAAGATCGTGTGGAATGGGCCTGCAAATAGGTATTTCAGAGTACCACACTGTGCTTTCTGCTCTTCAGAGTTTGGCATAAAACTGCAGCTGAATTCTATACCCTCTAAACTCACTGTTGTTCTCAACTGAGTCACAGAAGCAGGTCTGGTAAATAGTTTCCCCCAAACACCAATTTCACTTACATTATCATGTTTAAAAAAACACAACATCTTCAATTCCCGGAAGACTCTTTTGCAAGAGACCAGATTCTGGAAGACGTTGGGCATCTTTTTGAGTGCTACTCTCTTTCCATCTCTTGGATCTGTTACTGACCTAAAGAAGCAATATTTGGGGGGAAAAGGGAGGGAAAAAGAGAAATCAATTCTAAACCTCATTCTCCAATGTTTCAGAGATCATGACAAATATTTTGTATCTTAAAAAACATTCGTTATCAAGTCCACATAATAACGCTAAAAGGCTTCAGTGCAAAAGGATACATACAAAGAGAATGTCTTCTAACCACCCAACTCATCTGTTGTGTTTTTAAAGGAAACCTTATCTGAAGCCAATATAGTGACACTGGTTTGTAATTCCAGAATTTAATATGAGGTTGAGGCAGGAGGATGGAGAGTTTGAGAAAGAACCTGTCTCAAAGAGCTCATATATTCTCTCTCCCTCTCCCTACTCCCTCTCATTTACATTTCTATGAAGACTCTACATCACTTCATCCATCTGAGGTAAGAATATTAGTGGTAAAGCTGTTCTGAAGACTGAGCAAAGCAACAGCACAGGATAGCATGATCAAATAAAATCTTACTGTATTCTATTTTCAGAACCATTTTCAAAATCAAAAGGATATTCAAATACAACTTCTCATACAGATGCACATCTGTAATTACTACAGTGATGTCCCTCCCCTCCTCAGAAGTCTGAGTGATAGCTTGGGGGTCCTGAATGGTGACCCTCTGTGCTTCCACACTCTTGTTGCATGAGTTGTCCTTATGGTTACAGCCTCTCTAACAGCTCAGCATCCCCTTCACCCCACAGCCTTCTAACCACCTGGAGAACCATGTCCCTGCACTGAATGTCTCATGTTTGAAACAGTTCATTCATTGGCTGTTTGGCAACTGATGTCTCAGAAAATGCTGCTTCTTTCTGTCCCTTGTCCACCCTGCTGGTCACTTTCAGTTCTTGCTCTCATCACCCTGTGCTTTAGGTACCTCTTCCTAGGCTCAGGTCATTTAAAACTGAGACCCATGTGTCATCAAGGGCCTTTATCCAAGTTACTAATTAAATCTTAGAACAGGATTGCAGATTTGCTCTCAGCAGCTAAATACAGTACCAGAAATCATTTATGGGACTGACAGCCAATCATAATCTTGGGTACGGTTATCTGATTAATTACTCATTCAATTAACTACAATCACTCAATTTCCTTATCCTGTTTGCACAAAAATCAGATGACCATCAAATTCTGCCTTCCTGAAAATGAAGCATCCCCATTATCTACCTGTCTGTCTAAAATTCACACTGAACTCCTTCATCTTAATGGCCCTATTCAGTGTTCATGAGTCTTAAGGGATGCATGCTCATATTTGTAAACAAGAACACTGATCTTAGTCCTACTGACTGAAAATTTGGAAAAACAAGCAGTCACATTTTAATTTACTTTTTTTAAAAATAGGGTCTCATGATGTAGGCTAGGCTGGCAGTGATCCTCCCACCTCAGCTCCCTAAGCCCAAGGATGCACACAAAACCTGCTCTTGTCTTTCAGTCCTGGAGCTCAAATCCAAGGCTCTGTGCATGCCAGGCAGGAGCTCTCCCTCTAAGCTACATCTCTAGTCTGGGTTTCCAACAGCTTGAAATGTAGCTAAATTAATCCAATGATTGCTATTATAGATTGTTGCACAGGAAATAAAAAGCAAAATCTATATCACCATTTAAAATCCTTATAAAGTCAGAGAGTAAAATAGGAGAAACCAAATGTAAGTTACAGTCAGACTATTAACTGAAAGCTATTTTTCCCTTTTCAACATAGTACTTCTATATCTAGTACAAGATTAAAGCGGTAATAAAATAAAAAGGAAGGAAAATTTTGGATCAAACTTGTATTTGAGTCTGTTCCGGTTCCTTTAGGTAGAACTTATGCCTTTCTACTGCTACCATTTTTTGAAGAATACAGGTCAGTCACTTCATAGATTGTCCCTCAATTTGTTTTCCTCCGGTGTTTTCCCATTAAGAGTCAGGTTATGCACTGCTGACAAGGAAGTGCCTTTGGAGGGCATCCTATTAGGAGGCGCATGGTGTCACTACTGCTACTAACGCTAGTCAATGCATTGAGATGTCTCCAGGTAAATCTAGTCCTCATCACACTTGTCAGCATCCAATGACGATTTTTACCTAAATCAACTGTTATCATGATGGTTGCTTTGATTATTTTAGTATCTTTAGCAACCCAGTCCAATAAATACCAGTTTAAAAGTGAATAGCAAGGGTTTCATAATGTTCTTCCTGGCCTGACCTATTCTACTGGTCACCCCGTTGTGGTAAGTAAAGCTATTCTCAGGTGAACCCACACTGTAAACACTTAGGCTCAAAGCTACTATGTGTCTCGTGTAACAGTTTTAAGGTAAAAATCACAAAGCAGCATTTACTCTTATTCATAAAAAATCCTGTCAAGCCTGTGGCTGGTAACAATGTAACTGATGAAAGTGAACGGCAGAGCAGGAATTCACACCATGTTGAGTTTGTTCATTTAACTTGAGGCAGCAGATACTTCACTTCTGTACAAACAGACGACCTTGGAAGAACAATGTAGGAATTCCTTTATTTGCTATATTATTCAAAGGCTTGCTGTACTTAGTTTTTCTGCATGGCAATGTCCTGGCTATTCCAGTTGAACCTGTTAATGAGTCTCCACAGCTACAGATAACACTTAGGGTGCCTTTCTTTATTTTGGGAAAAAGGAGCCATTTTTAGAACTATAATTCACTGAGCGGTCAGTCATTTTCCCCGCTAAATACTAGATGCCCGAAATAGTGCACTGGCCTATTCACATGGTTGACCTCCTAGAAGCATTCCCGTTGTATTGGTGTGTGGAACCTCCTAAGTTTTAAATTAGTATTTGACTCATTTATTCATTAATTTCTTCTTCCTCTCCCTCCACCCTTCCTTCAATGGTCTTGCATATCCCAGGCTTAGCCTTGAACTTGCTAAGTAGTTGAGGATGACCTAGAATTTCTGATCCTCTTTCCTCTATATCTTCTGATTATAGGCATGTATCATCATGCCCTGTTTCTGTGGAGCTGAGGAATTGAACTCATGGCCTTATGCAAACTAAGCAAGCACTCTATCAACATAACTACATCACAAACCCAATACTTGATTTTTCAAGCACCATGATAAAAATTAAAAAGGTTGAGAAAGAATCATTCTTTGCATCTGTCCAAATTCTATCAATCCTTCTTTGCACTTAGGACACAAGATCAGGTGTTTTTTAAAGTCAGAAGAGCCCACCGACCATAGTTCAGAGTCAGAGATTGTCAAAAAAAAGTACAGCCACAAAGCAGAGAGCTTTGGAGATCTGCTGTGGTCACTCTGAAAGAAAGCTTTCTTAATCCAGGGAACCTGGACAGTGCCATATAGCTGCTTTAGTTATGGACAAATGCAAAGGCTAGAAGGAACAAAGCTGAAATTTATCCCTGGAGATACTTTCTTGAGCATCAAAATGCCACTTATGACACTGTTAAACCAGAAAAAAATGTAAAAACTGTTGTTTAAATATGACTGAGCTGGTTGGTGAGAATCTCCAAGAAACTGTTATGCTCCTCATTCATTTTTATGTGTAGAACCTTTTTTTATGCAGCACTCTTAAAGTTTATCTTTCTGATACAGGCTTTTAGCCACTCAGATCAAATAATTTATAGTGAAAACACTTCAACTTGGGTAAACAAAATCAAGTCCTTCTAATTCTACTAATGCTCCAGGGGACATTTTGGTGCTGGAAAAGCCTCATTCCCACCAGTGTGGTGGTTACAGAGAGCTAGCTGTACTTACTAGGCTGGTAATGGACTCAGAGATCCCCAGCCTCTGCCTGGATAGTGCTGGGATTAGAGGTGTGTGCTACCATGCCTGGCTTAGTTTTAAATTTTTAGAAAAGATTTACTTATTTTTATTTTATGCGTATGAATGTTTTTCCTGCATGTATGCATACACACTATGTGCATGCCTGGTGCCCAGAGGCCAGCAGAGAGTGCCAACCAGCAGGTCCCTTAGAGTCTTGGGTGTTTTAAGTTTCCAAGTGGGTACTCAGAACCAAACCTGAGCGCCCTGCAACAGGGCCTCTTACTTGCTGAGCCACCTCTCTAATCCAACCCTCATCCTTTTTTGAGGATGTCATCGTGGCTGTCCTGGAACTCACTATGTAGATCAGGTTAGCCTTGAACTCACAGAGATGCCTCTGCCTCTGCCTCTGAGGTGCTGCATGCACCACCACACCTTGCCAAAAAGCTTTTGAAACAAACTAAATTTCCTAGCCCCCCCCCAAAGCATTTCAGCTTGAAATATGCACAGTAATTTCTTTTAAAAAGATGATCCATTATTTTTCTCACATACACATATCTACATTAGCCCAATGGATTTGACATTTTTCTTACTATGCTGAAGGTTCATTCTGCAGAGAGGATTAGGCTGTATCTTTTCTGAGTTTTGGTTGAATTTCAAAGGAATTTGCTTGCTTAAAAAAATAAACATTTCTTCATCATTACACAAGAACATGCTATTAAAAAGCATTCCACAGGAGAGAGCTGTCAGCAGAATTTAAGACTACAGTCCCACCCCTGATCTAATCACAATCTTCCAACTTCTTCCATTGTGAAGCAAAATGCTGAAGCAGCTTCAATATAGATGTGCTTCAGGTTTTTAATTAGTTATCCTGTTAAAAATAACAAAACAAAAAAATACTGTAAAGACAAGAAGCAAGACCTCCAGCTGTGGCAAACTGAAGAGGTCAGCAAATCCTCTGCTGAGAACAAGCCGAAAGCCAGACACATGGAAAACAATGGTGCAGGACTCTAGAAAATGGCCAGCATCAAGTGACAAATTCACAGGTCTTTATGAAAAATGACTGAAATGTGAGTAAGAACGTGGAGGTCACTAGCACTGCTGTGTGGGGCTGCTCTGGAGCCCCCCTCCCCACCTTCACAGAAGCCAGTGTGCTGCTGCCTGAGCAGGGCAACAGCGAAAACCCGCATCTCTACCCTAAGGCAACGAATGCGCCGAAAGTGAAGAGTGGAAATCAACAGCCAGTGGACCTGTGTGCTAAGGCATCAAGTGCCGCTGAAGGAGGGTAGAGAAGGTGAACATTCCTGCCAGGCCCAGGAGGCTGGGCCCCAGATGAACACAAACCAGGAAATCAACAAAGACATCCTGCTTTCTAATCTCCACATCCCTGGAGGACTGGAGGCTGAGCACATGCTCAAAGGATACCGAGAAGGCCCAAACTCTCCACATGTCAGGCTGACTCCGAGCTTCCTGAGTGTGAGGAAAAGGAGGAAAGTGCTAAGCCCACACTCAGACCAAAAGAAAGTAGTGGCTCATCAGTTAGGTGCCCTGGCTGCTCTTCCAGAGGACCCAGGTTTGATTCCCAGTATCCACATGGGGGCTCACAACTATCTGTAACTCCAGTTCCAAGGGATCTGATCCCTTTTCTAGCCTCCAGAGGCACTAGGCACGCATGTGGTGCACAGACATACATGCACGCAAAACACTCATTCATAAAAAACAGAAATTTAAAAATAAATATAAAAATAAAACCAAATAAGGTAAACACAAAGAGATCTACACACAGACACTTCACTGTCAAACAGATCAAGGTGAAAAAGGAATACCTGAAATAACAAGGAGATATTAATAAGTAACCAGAAACAACAGAGGCCAGACAGCAGTAACTGCCTTGAGTGTCAGAAGAGAATTTGTACTCTGTGCTTTTAAATTGTGTTAAGACTGTGAAAGACTATGGGATTTTTAAAGTTAGATTAAATGCAGTTTGCATTATGATATGGCCACAAGCCTGTGAGGGGCCAAGAAGAGGAATGTGATGGTTTGATTGAGAATGGCCTCCATTGGCTCATGTTTGAATACTTGGTCCCCAGTTGATGGAACTGTTTAGGAAGGATTAGGAGGTGTGGCAATATTGAAGGAGGTGTGTCACCAAGGGTGGGCTTTGAAGTCCCAGTTAGCTCTCTCTGTCTTGTGCTTGTAGATCAAATGTAAGCTCTCAGCCACTGCTCCAGCCCCATGCCTGCCTCCCTGCTGCCATGCTCCCAGACATCAATGATGGTCATGGACTCTAAGGGTGAGCCCCAGATTAAATGTTTTCTTTTAAAAGCTGCCTTGGTCATGGTGTTTTGTCATGACAATAGAAAAGTAACTATGACAGGCTCCAGCCCAATGCACAGGTGTGAGCGCATATACAAAATCCACAGATAAGAAAAAATTGACCGCTGGGCAGTGGTGGCACAGGACTTTAATTCCAGCACTCAGGAAGCAAAGGCAGGCAGATCTCGGTGAGTTAGAGGCAAGCCCAGTCTACAGAGTGAGTTCCAGGACAGCTAGGACTGTTTCACAGAGAAATGCTGTCTTCAAAATAAAACAAAACAAAACAAATAACAAAAACCTGACAATACCTAAAGGACTCTACATCTTACTACAGATATACTTGTTCATCTATGTTCATTGCTGCTCAATTCATAATATCCATAAATTGGAAATAGCCTAGACACCCACCAATTGATGAATAATGAAACTGTGGTCTATTTACATAATGAAATATTACTAAGCTGTTAAGAAAAATGAGCCGGACGGTGTTGGTGCACACCTTTAGTCCCAGCACTTGGGAGGCAGAGGCAGGCGGATCTCTGTGAGTTCGAGGCCAGCCTGGTCTACAAAGCAAGTTCAGAACAGCTAGGACTGTTACACACAGAAACCCTGTCTTGAAAAAAAAAGAAAAAGAAAAGAAAAAGAAAAATGAAATTATGAAATCTTCAGGTAAACAATCATCTCCAAGTGAGACCTAAGACACAAAATGACAAATTTTGCATACTTTTTCTTATATATGGATGTTACATGTGTGCTACAATCTACATAGCCAATGTTACATATCAAGCAGGGGACAGGGGAAGGAAGGGTTCCATGAGGAAATGGAAAAAGAAGAACATAGACTGTAGAGTCAAGGGGAAACTAGAAGGATTAACTGGAGAGGAAGATGGGAGATGGGGATGTGGACAGGGATTGGGGGATTGCTGTGATAGGCCTGACCATGTTTTTGTTTGGAGGAATTTGGACTTTGGTACTTTGGGTTCAGAAACTAGTAAAATGCTTTAAGTGCTGCTTAATGGGCCTTACTAGTAGGAGCATGGAAGACAGTGGTGCTGAGGATGGTTTGAGTTGTGGGGGGCTGGCTCAAGAGGCTTCAGAGAAGAATATTAGTATGTGGCCTAGAGATTTTTCTTGTGATATTTTGGTGAAGAATGTGGCTGCTTTTTACCCTTGTCTGAAAAGTTTGTCTGAAGCTAAAGTGAAGAGTTTTGAATTAATTCCACTGGCAGAGGAAATCTCAAAACAGCCTAGTAAAGACTCTGTTGTGTGGTTATTAGTGGTAACTCTAATGAAGATTTATAATGAAAAGGAACAAGCTGAGCAAATAAAAATACAAACGTACAGATTGAGAAAATCCTGTGTTCATGGAGATAAATGGATTAAGAAATGGAATAAAGAGAGTGGTGACCTCAGGGTAAGATTCTCACCTAGCTAAATTTCCAACTTGTGAAAAGGAATTAAAGAAAGTTTAGAGCAGGGTGTGCTGGTACTGGCTTTTAATCCCAGCACTGGGAAGGCAGAGGCAAGCAGCTTTCTGAGTTTGAGGCCAGCCTCGTCTACAGGGCAAGTTCCAGGACAGCCAGGCTTAGGCAGTGAAGGAAAACAGAAAGTGGTGAAGATTTAATTGAACGAGGATGTCATCTTCCAGCCCAGAAAGCAGAATAACTTGGCAACTCACTCATGTGGTTCTTCTGGCTTTAGAGTTAAAGATAGAAGAAAGGGGTTACAGAATTTGCCTCCATGACTCAGGAAAACTGCTGAGGCCAGGCATGTGTCAGGGATGTCCCTAAATGAGGCCTAAAGAGGCCATTGCATGAAGCTGTGAAGTTGAAGCCTGGATTGCCTTGGAGACTCCAAGATGTTGGAGACTGGCAGGGGTGTGGGATACCTACTGAGGAGAGCTGCTAACAGAGAGTGGAACCATCCCAAGAGAAAGAAGTGTGATGCAGTCAAATTGGAGATCTGAAGAGTGTTTTTGACATCAGACATGGGGATATAGAGTCTGGAGTTGGCCCAGCAGGTTTTCGGCCTTGAGGTTGGACTAAATGCATTTTTGCATTATAATATGGCTACAAGCCTTTTGGAGCCAAGGAGTGGAATATGATGGTTTGAAAGAAAATGGCCCCCAAAGGGAGTGGCACTATTAGAAAGTATGGCTTGGTTGGAGTAGGTGTGGTTTTGTTTGAGAAAGTTATCACTGTGTCACTGTGTCAGGAAGTGTCATTGTGGAGGCAGGCTTTGAGGGCTCATATATGCTTAAGCCATGCCCAGTGAGGATAGTCTACTTTCTGTTGCCTGCATATCAACATGTAGCAGCTCCTTCTCTAGCACCATGTCTGCCTGCATGCTGTCATGCTCCCTACCATGATGATAATGGACTAAACCTCTGAAAATGCAAGCTGCCACCTCAATTAAATGTTTTCCTTTATAAGAGTTGCCATGGTCATGATGTCTCGTCACAACAATAGAAACCCTAACTAAGACAGGGTAAAGGGAGGATTATGGATTTTTCAGAAAAGCCATATGAAAATCTACTACCACAGAAGCTTTATAAAATATATACATATATGAAAGGAATTTAAACAGTCATCATATAATGAGAAAAAAAAAATGCCCCAACTAGACATCTTATGCCAACCAAGTAAAACCTCCAGTGCCAGAAATGGATTATATCTTGTTGAGTTGTGGCCAAAGAGGTCCCATAGGCCCCCAGCCCCAAACACTACATGCCATTGCCAAGGCTCCTGGTTAAGGCCCTGTTGCTGAAGACTATCATTCATGGTGTACTTTGCACACTATCATCCAGTTGGGGGTCTCTGTGTTAATTTCCATAGACTACAAGAAGCAGCTTCTCTGATGAGGATTGAGTGATGGATGCACTTATCTATGGGTACACCCACAGTGTCATTAGGAACAATTTTATTACTGTATTCCTTTTACAGAATAGTAGAAGTAGGTTTTCCCTGAAGGCCCATGATTATCTCATTGAAGCCACTTCAGCAGTGTAAGGTATGGGTTTCACTTCATGAAGTGGGCTTAATTCCATTTTTAAAAAGTGGTTGGTTACTCCCAGAACAGTTCTGTACCACTGTTGCACCAGTATAATTTGCAGGCACATCACTATCACAGGCGGCAGGATTTGTTGTGGGTATCTATGACTACTTTTCTGCTCTGGTCATGTGGAAAATGCCTTCCAGCATCATGAACACTAGTCAGTAAAGGTGAAGCTTTAGTTGGGCATCAGCTCAATTTCTTCATGTTCAATGTCATAAGTAGGCTGTGTCTTCGGGAGGTTTTGGTGTAAGATGTCTAGCTGGGACAAGAGCAATACCCACACTCTTAACTGCTGAGCCATCTCTCCAGCCCCTGAGCAAAGTAACTATTAATAGCAGACTTCTAGAGATGATTAAAAAGTAATTCAACCCACTTATATTTTGATAAAAAAAAATATAGTTCAAGTTATTAAAAAGTGAAGAGGGCCGGGCCGGTGGTGGCGCACGCCTTTAATCCCAGCACTCGGGAGGCAGAGCCAGGATCTCTGTGAGTTCGAGGCCAGTCTGGGCTACCAAGAGAGTTCCAGGAAAGGCGCAAAGCTACACAGAGAAACCCTGTCTCGAAAAACCAAAAAAAAAAAAAAAAAAAAAAAGAGGACAGGAAGTGAGGAAAATTTAAAAAATGTAGACAACAGAAAACAAAACTTCAGTATATCACTAATTACCTTAAAGATTCATAACCTGGAACCTCCAATTAAAAAAAGAAAAGGGCAAGAGGCAGAGGGTAGACTAGCTGGGCATGTAAGCACACATCTGTAATCCCAGCACTCAGGAGGCAGAGGCAGAAGGGCAGAAAGTCTAGTACATACCAAGACCCTGCTGGAAACAAACAAACAAAAAGACAAAGACTGTTGAATCTTTTCAACATAAATAATGCCCACCTACACACTGTCAAAAGAGACAATTTAAACATAGTCAGGTAAAAGCTAAATGGAAAAAAAAAAAAAGTAAAAAACAAGCCTGAGACAAGAATGCTTATGTTAAAATTAGATGAAATAGATTTCAAGAGAAAGTTTTTGGAAGAAATAATGCCATTTTATATACATAAAAAGATAGCTAATGAGCAAGACCTAGCAGTTACATGTATACATACATGTATACTGGGATATCTATCCAATGTGAAAGGATCAAAATAAGTAGCTAAATAAAAGGCACACAGTCGGGGAAAAGTTAAATGGTCCTCACTGACAGATGATATGCATGATAATACACATAAGAAATCCTGAGAGACATATTTAAAAAAGCTGGTGAATTAATAAAATATACCAATCTATCAATCTATAAATTATAACTGCGTCTCTACAAACTAGCTGTGAACAATTAGTTAAAAAAACCAAATTCCATTTATAATAAAAAGTATGAAAAACAGGTATACTTAAGTTCAGTGAAGATACAGAGTTTACACTGCTCAGAATGACAGAGGGGCTGGGGATGTGCTCAATGGGCAGAGTCCTTGCCTAGTGAGTGTGAGGCCAGGCTGGCATATATCAGGTTCTTGTCTCAAGAGAAACAAAATTAGTTAAACAGTTAACCTCCTCAGAACCGATATCTAGACTAAATTACCTTCACCTTACTGTCCAACTAGTGAAGTCAGACTAACGGGATGACCAGAGAAAGAAAAAGGTCTGAGCCTCCTGCTTTACACTACACAGAAAACAATTAAAAGTTGACCACAAATCTAAATGTTATGAGTGTAAAAACTGCAACCATTCAATTTTCATAAGGAAGAGGAAAACAAAAATGCACAGAAAAGATTTTGTGTCTTCAGGCTAACAAAGTTTCTCACCAGGACCCAAAGAAGCTAGTGAGTGAGTGAGTGAGTGAGTAAGTGTGTGTGTGTGTGTGTGTGTGTGTGTGTGTGTGTGAGAGAGAGAGAGAGAGAGAGAGAGAGAGAGAGAGAGAGAGAGAGAAATTTGTGTGTGTGTACACAATACATGATAAAGTTGAGTTTTTAAGATTAAAAATCTGCTCATCCAAAGACACTGTTAAAAAAAAATGAAATGGCAAGCTTCTAAATGACAGTATTTTAACTATCTAACTATCATATCTAACAAGGACTTTATCCAGAATTACTAACAATTTAATTCAAAATGGGCAAAAATTTTGTACACATTTGCAGATAGTCAATAAACAAGGAAACAAACAAAATCCAACAGGACTAGCCAGACAAATGGAAATTAAAACACAGCAAAATGCCACTAAACATGCACAGGATTGGTGACAGTTAAAAAAACTACTGCCATGTTTACTTCTACTAATACTACATTTCTGAGTGTATTCATGTTTCCCTGTTCCCAAGTCTTGAGTTTATGGAGGGGGAAATAAAAGACTGAAAAGCAAGTGGCAATAAGGATGTGGGGCATTTTGATTTTTCATCCATTGCTGGTGGGAATGTCAAGTGTATAGACACTTTGGAAAGCAGTATGGCAGTATTGTACAGAGTTAAATACATATATTCACGTGATCTAGCATTGCTATTCCTAGGGAGTCACCCAACAGCTATTAAGCTTAAAGATCTGTGTCCAAAAAGAAAGCCAAAAATTCAGCACAATCCAGACTCATCAAGTAACCAGTTGACAAATTTTAGCATAACTATATTGTAGACTATAACTCAGTAATATACACAGCTGTCTTTTGTTCATGTATATACCCATGTACGTGCATTTCCACATGATTGTAGGTGCTTGTGTACCATGTGGAAAGCTGGAGGACATTCTTTGCTGAAGACTTCACATTCCATCTAATTTGAAACAGGGTACCTTGTTTGCAGCTGTAAACACTAAGCTAGTTGGCTAGGGAGTGTTAAGGGATTCTCATCTTTGTTTCCCATCTCACTGCAGGAGTGTGGGAACTGCAGGTGTGCATTACTGTACATGGCTTTACATGAAATCTGAGGACCAAAATTCAGATCGTGTTAATTGTAGCAAGCACTTTACCAAATGAGCCATCTCCCAGGTCCTTCCTTTTTTTTGGACAGGATCTCCTGTAGCTCAGGTTAGCCTTTAACTTACTATGCAGCCAAGAATAACATTGAATTCTCAACCCCCTGCCTCTTTCTCCTACATGCTGTATTATAGGCATGCACCACATTGATCAGTTTACAGAGTGCTAGGGCTCAAATCCCAGGCTTCATGTATGCTAGGCAATCACTCTACCAACTGAAATATATTCCTAGCCTCAGTCTATGTCTTGATTATGGTGATGACTGCACATTTATAGTTACCAAAATTAATTAACTGTATGCTTGAAATGGATAAATTCTATTGTAAATAAACGTTAATTTTAAGAGAAGACAAAGTAAGGAAACAAAAGAAACAGTTCTCTGCAGTATTAATAAAAGGAATTAAATTGAAACTATGAGCTATTTTCTCATAGGCTTGGAAAATTTATTCTAATGATGGAAGGTGTTAATTAGCACAATATTTTTAGAGAATAAATTGGTACTGTATACCTAGATCCTTAAAAAAAAAAAATGACTGGAACTTCTGACCTAGCAATTCTATTTCTAGGCACTCTAACTACAGAAACAATCAGATCAAATGAGACTTATGCAAGAGTGGCATTGAAAAGCTTTCTCTAGTTGTGATAAATAGTTGAGGTGGAAAAAATCCTTGTATGCCCAAATAAGACGTTTGCTTAAATAACAAGATATCCGTCATTAACATATGTGTGTCCTTGTGAGGAATGGAGATGCTAAACTTTTGTCAATGTGTACAGCAGACCTCACAGAAAAAGAAGAAAGGACTGTGCCGTGATTAAATCTTGGTGAATTTAAACACCAAACAGCACCTGTAATCCCAGCACAGAAGAGGCTGAGTTCATTTCCTATCTGAGGGAGTTATAAGGAGTTATAAGTAATTACTATTAGAAGAAAATTCTTAATTCTTGCCCCCTTTAGCCTACCATGAACACACAAAGCTATAATTTCTGCTTATTTCTTATGACAAATGATGCTGCACTCGGGAGGCAGAGGCAGATGGATCTCTGTGAGTTCCAACAAGCTCAGTCTACATAGTGTGACTCTATCCCAAAAACAAAAACAAAATTTCCAGCCAGGTGGTAGTGGTACAAGCCTTTAATCCCAGCTCTCAGGAGGCAGAGGCAGGTGGATCTCTCTGAGTTCAAGGCCAGCCTGGTCTAGAGAGTGAGTTCCAGAACAGCCAGGGCTACACAGAGAAACCCTGTCTCGAAAAACCACACCAAACAAAGACGACAACAACAACAACAACAACAAGATTTAAGACTTTACTCAAGTGACATTCAAATGAACAACTTTGATTTCCAGAGCACTCTGACCTACAAATTAAGTTGTTTCATAAGTTACTTACAGTTTGCCCTCAAACAGATATGAGTAGAAACAAGCTGTGTGTATACCTTTTAAATTAGGGTTATCTGAACTGCAATTTATCTATGAAAGGAAAATGTCACAGTGCTAGAACCAGTCATTTCTAGTTCTGAGGACGACTAATTAGTCTATTAGAAATCAGTTAATGTCTTTGAAAATTATAGAATTGGAAAGTGCAAAATGTCAAGAACAAAACATTTTGTCAACTAGCATAATGGAGTTGTAAAATTGCTCTATGGCTGAGGGGTGGGGACGGGGTCCTTATATAGAATCTTGGTGAAAAACAAATAAAACATGCTTGATCTCAAATGCAGAGAACATGGCTTACTCATGAAATTCCATCACTCAGGAAGCTGAGGCAAGATTGCTTCTAGTTGATTCAGGTCAGCCTGGGCTACACAGTAAATTCCAGGCCAACCTGGGAAGATAAGACAAATAAATAAGGCAATAAACAAATAAGAAAATAAATAAAAACCCAAGTGACATTCTATTTGAAACAAAAATAGAAATTCAGTCTGTCAAGGAAACAGAGGCAACAATTTCACATGATGAGCATGTCAATTTGTAAGTATAAAGACTTGGGTGTTATTTAACCATTGATAAATAAAACATGTTAGGTATATACACATACGCAAAAAGATGAAACTCACTTATTAAACTTTCTTAAATTAAAGAAGCATTTAGGAATGTGGTCAATTATAAATAGTAGTGTAATTTAAATTTTTTTCTTTTCTTTTTTTTTTTTTTTTTTTTTTTTTTTGGTTTTTCGAGACAGGGTTTCTCTGTGTAGCTTTGCGCCTTTCCTGGAACTCACTTGGTAGCCCAGGCTGGCCTTGAACTCACAGAGATCCTCCTGGCTCTGGCTCTGGCTCTGCCTCCCGGAGTGCTGGGATTAAAGGCAGGCGGCGGCGGCACCACCACCACCACCACCACCACCACCACCACCACCACCACCACCACCACCACCGCTCCGGCTTAATTTAAATTTTTCCATCATCAAAAAGTAAACCCTCTACTCTAAGAATTTGTTTGGCATTTACGTGCATGAGTTATGCGGTAAAAATAAGTTACTTGGTGGGTGCACTGTTTTGTTTAAACATGGCACAGTTTAACAGGAGCATGGGGGCAAGGCGAAGGCTCATCTTGCCACTGTGTCTCTACAAGCAACTGCTCAGGGAAGACAGTGTTTCTAGTTTGTAACAGAAATGGTTTTCATGGCCAATTGGTAAAAGATTTTGTCAACCATTTCCCTGACCACACTGTATGAAAAAGTAGATTCATTAGGGCTCATTTCTTTTCTTTTCAACATTTTAAATTATATTTATTTGTGGGTGTGTGAGTGCATACACACACATGCCACAGCACACATCGAAGGCCAGAGGACAACTTGGCAAGAGTTGGTTCTCTTTTTCCACCATGTGAGTTCTGGGGACTGAACTCAGGTCGTCAGGCTTGGTAGCAAGTGCCTTCACCTGCTGAGCCGTCTTCCCCAGTCAGAGGCCTCATTTCTTTCTTTCTTTTTTGGGGTGTGTGTGTGGGTGGGTGGGGGTGTGGTGAGTTTCCAGACAGGGTTTCACTGTGTAGCCCAGGCTGTCCTGGATCTCACTCTGTGGATCAGAACTGAAACTCACAGAAATCCACCTGCCTCTGCCTCCCTCCCTAGTGCTGGGATTAAAGGTGTGCGCCACCACCATCCAGCTTGAGGCTTTTCTTTTCTTTACTGAGGAAAATTAAGATGTCTCAGACACACTCAGGCTTTTCCTCTGCTGCTCTGAAAAAGTCAGAATGGGGAATTAAAGTAGCGCCTTTAAGATCTACATTGACTTTTTTTTTTTTTTTAAAGATTTATTTTTACTTTGTGAGTTACTGCTGTCTTGTCTGCGCACCATGATTGTGCAGTGTCTGTAGAGGCCAGAAGAGGGTATCCGATCCCCGGGAACTACAGTTACAGAAAGCTGTAAGCTGCCAGGTGGGTGCTATGAACGGACACTGATCTTCTGTATGAGCAGCCCATGCTCTTATCACTGAGTCATCTCTCCAGCTCCTCAAATGGACTTCTGACAGGTTTATCAATGGCTTGATAAAAAGCTTCCTTTTTGATGCTCAAGTGTCAGGTTCCCAACATTAAGCTCTTTTATCTTTCTCAATCCAAATATAAATAGCAGACATTTCACCTCCTTCAATACTCCTTTGATTATAACTTCTATGCTTCAAAAATCTAAGGCAATACTGAAGGACTGAAAAATATTTAAGAAATTTTTCTTAAAAAAACAACAAACAACAACAACAACAAAAGCCTTAAGTCTATACCCAATGAGTTACAGGAATAGTTCTGCAAGGTCTGGTCCCTTCTGTGTTCTAGCCTTAATCATGATAACCAAAACTTTAAAGGTAAAAAACTTGACATACTAGGAACAAGGATGTAGACACTTCCAAAAATTCTCTTCAAAAATTAGTCCCTATTTCACTGACATCTACTTGCTTTTTAAACTAGATTTGCCTGAAATGTTACCACTCACTGGTATTTTTTCCAAACTAAGTATATCACTGACCTATACAAGAACACCTGTATTGACAATTTCTGGAATGCCATTATTTAATAAAGCACAGGACATTTTTCAACCCATACATTCTCCATTCTGGGGAAGGGGGGAATACATGGAGGAGGAAGACAGGGTGGTAGAGAGAGTCAGTATGGCCAAAACAAACATATATATGGAAATGTCATAGTGAATCCCATTAATCTGTGTAATTACCAGAACTGAACAATTATGATTTTAAAGTAAAATAAAACCTAATTTAATCTTCAAAAATATTCTCCATTCTGGCTTATGATTTTAATCTAACAATGCAACAATTAAAACCCCCAACCAAGATAAAAGGACAGGGATACATTTAGGGAGAAAGGCACCTTTTCTATTTCTGCCAGCTATTTTAGAAAATCCTAGAATACTTAAAGTGAGTGTCTCAATGCCATCTGGCTGTACTGTTGATGTAATTCTAAGCAGCAACTTTAAAGATTTATGCAGATTTTCCTTTGCAAAAGCAGACACATTAAAAGCTACGCCAGAGCCCAATGTGGTGGCCCACGCCTTTAATCCCAGTGTTCAGGAGGCAGAGGCAGGTGGACTTCTGAGTTCTGGCCATCCTAGGCTACTTGGTGAGATCCTGTCTCACCCCATGCCACCATCACATAAAATAACATGCCCTGGGTATAACATGAGGGGTGATCAAACAATGTTCATTTCAACTATACAGATGTTTAATCTTGTTCAAGAAGTGAATTCTACTTGTGCCATGCTTTATTTTTTTAATTAAAAAGATATTATTTTAGCCAGGTATGGTGGCATGTTCCTTTAATCCCAGCACTTGGGAGGCAGATGCAGGCATATTTCTGTGAGTTCAAGGCCAGCCTGGTCTACAGAGTGAGTTCCAGTGTAGTCAGAGCTACATACTGAGACCCTGGTCTTGGAAGGAAAAAAAAGCACAAAATAAAAAAATATACATTATTTTATGTGTATGGGTGCTCTGCCTGACATCTGAGTACCATGTGCATGCCTGGTGCCCACAGAGGCCAGAAGAGGGAATTGGATCCCCTATAACTGGAATTAGGGATAGTTGTGAGCCTCCATGTGGGTGCTAGGACAAGAACCCTGATCCTCTGGAAGAGCAGCCAGTGCTCTTAACCACTGAGCCATCTCTCCAGCCCTGCATTTTGCTTCTTAATAAAGGCCCTGACAATGGCAGTATACAGCCACACTGCAGCACTGGGGTCCTTGCCTCTATAAGCAGAAGCCAGATAAAGATGCATCATCTTTTCCCATGAGATCTAAATTTCTTCTACAGTAATGTACAGTACGAAAATTAAAAAGAAAAAAGGGAGAAAGTAATACAATTCCAATTTACAAAGCTGTTACTCTCAAGTTACGAATGGAATGAACCTGAAAATACTGCCACACAGGATTTCCAGCAAACTCTTCCCCAGGGTCCAGACCACTATGCAAATTGACTTCCTCAAAGCTAGAGAAAGCACTGCACTCTCAGGAGGAAAAGGGAGGTACAACAGGCCTAAGGCAGGGAGGCGGCACCCACAGCACATGCAACATGAACTAACACCGAGTGTGTCCCAGTCTTGCTCCATGAAGACAGTTTTCTCCTTCAATTTCCACTTCAGGGGTCTATTGCTTCTCTTTCCAGTCAATGTTTCTTCCCCCTTTACTCTGCCAGTAAACATACCACACATCCTCCATCACTCCCAAAAGACTAGAACTATGAAACAGCAGTCAGTGGAAGGCCCTGTTCTACTTTGGGTAAAGAAGAGTTGTAAGGATGCAGACAGAGTGTTCTTGGTACATGGAGACAATGACACAAGAAAAATAACACAATTTGCAGATAAAGGAAACAAGAATTTTAGCAATGCACACCTTTAATCCCAGCACTCTGGAGACAGAGGCAGGCAGATCTCTGAGTTTAAGGCCAGCCTGGTCTACAGAGTGAGTTCCAGGACAGCCAAGGCTATACAGAGAAACCCTGTCTCGAAAAACAAAAACAAACATACAAAAAAAGAATCTTAGTAATTCAAATTTTTGCATTGCAATGTATCTAAGGTTACTTATATCCACCCTGAAGTCTGATTATGTGAATTAAGAGATTATGTTGGTAATCTTTTATAATACAAGGACTCAGCTTTTACACCCACCCACCCTTTCACCTGCACAAAAATGCACTTCCTTGTCTTCGTCCCCCTGCCTTCAGATTACAAACAATGAAATGAATTCTTACTTTTAGGTTCCTAAAAAGGAAATAATCAGACTCACAAACTATTTGGTTTTAAGTGTTTTTGCTCAGAAACCTAAGGAATGACAAGTCTTTCAGAAACCTTAAGTTTACTTCATATAAATAAGAACAAGTCATTTCATTTTAATTTCTACTTGGGTGGTGTGTGTGTGTGTGTGTGTGTGTGTGTGTGTGTGTGTGTGTGTGTCTTCCTGTAGTTTGCTCTGCCTTGTCCTTTAAGAGAGGATCAATTTTAATTTTACTCTCTCTGAACCCAAACTCAGCATTCCAGCTAGGCTGACTGGTCAGGGAGCTCCTGGGACCAGCCTCTTTCTGCCTACCAATTTTTGAGGTCACAGGCATGTGCAGCCATGCCAGCCTTTTACATGGGTGCTGTGGATTTGAACTCAGGACTTCACAGTAAACCGCCTCTTCATTCTATAGCAAGGCCTTTTATGTATTCAAAACATATTAAGCCAGGCAGTGGTGGTGCACCCCTTTATTCCCAGTACTTTAATCCCAAGCGGATCTCTGAGAGTTCAAGGCCAGCCTGGGCTACAGAGTGAGTTCCAGGAAAGGCGCAAAGCTACACAGAGAAACCCTGTCTCGAAAAAACAAACAAACAAACAAACAAAAATAACAAAAAAGGTATTAAGGATCACTTGATGAAAATATAATTAGCAATGGCAAAGTCTGTGAATCAATCATACACTAGTAAGCAGGAGTCTTTTTGTTTTCAACTGTTCTGTCATTCTCTTTTTAGAGACACTCGTTGAAATGCTAACATGTTACAATGCAGACTATATCCTGATTTGTGCAGTCTGACAGCAGAATAAGGCTTGACATAATGTTCATCAATTATTAACAGTAGCAGAAACCATTAAAATGTCCAGTACAACACTAATACATTTGCTGAACAAATGAAATAAATGAATAGTGAAGGCCTTTGATGTGCAATTCATGGCAAGGATTGTTTACCTTCATTTTTCACACTAGAAAACTGATGCACAAAGAAGTTAACAAACTTGCCCTGAGTCACAGACGGCGAAGCCCACTGAGGAGTCAGTTAGTCTACTGGGCTCTACAGTTAGTGTCCTTCAGACTGTAGGTCAGCTTCTCTCTCTGAAGGGTGAAGTTCTAGAAGCAGCAATTACACAGCTTTCCGAGGACTTTCATGGGCCCTCTGACCACAATTCCATTACCAGGAGTCCTCTTTTTATTATAAGCTGTGATCCTCTTGGGAGGCCTGTGGAGTAAGTTAAAGAATGCACAACGAGGACATGGAGGGAGCATTAATGGAGACACCCACAAAAGATCTAGTTTTAGAAATGCTTGTTATACACAGATCAAGCTACTTTGGAAGCATGCAATTTTGGTTTCATTAAGTATGTGTATCTTTCAGACAGGCATCTGATGCATACTTTAAATTCCAGCATTAAGGAGATTGAAACAGGAGGATCATAAATTAGAAGCCAGCCTAGGTAACACAGTGGGCGCAAGACCCTATCTGGAAGAAAAAAACAAAGAAAGGATACACACACACTTCAGAGTCAGAACTTAAGAGACCCACTGTATCAATTTTTGCAACATGTGCTCACAAGAATATTTCAAAGAAAACACAACTGTTTGTTTTATTAAGGTACATCCTCTCCAATTCCCTTACTGGTCAGTTATTTATTTGTTGGGGGAGACTATTTCTCTGAATCTAGTTTAGAAAAACTTTAAAGGACATCCAAAAAATAAGTCATTTAGTTTCTTACTTGCTTCTACAAGAGGGCAGGACACACAGTGCATTTTATTTCATTTACTATTATCTCCTAACCATTTATTACACAATAGTGTTTATTGAAAGGGTAGCTTTAGCCTGAGATGGTGGCACACGCCTTTAATCCCAGTACTCAGGAGGTAGAAGCAGGCGGATCTCTGTGAGTTGAAGGCCAGCCTGGGCTACAGAGTGAGTTCCAGAAAATGCTTCAAAGCTACATAGAGAAACCCTGTCTCAAAAAAACCAACCCCTGCCTTCAAATTACAAATAAGGAAAAAACAAACAAACAAACAAACAAACAAAGGGTAGTTTTAATAAGTTAAACCTAATTAGAAAACGGAAATTTTATAAAGCACAGCTTATTAAATCTGAGGTTGGGATAGTCTACTAAAAATTCCTACAATACTGTTTTATGGTTTTTAAAATTTTTAAAAAGTATGTATATGTGTGCATGTCTGTGTGTGGATATATACATATGAGTACTGGTGCCCACGGATACCAGAAGTGTCAGGCCTTCCAGGAGCTGGAGTTATAGGTATTATAAGCTGCTTGATGTAGGTGCTGGGAATCGAACATAGGTCCTCTGCAAAAACATGATGATAAGCTAGCTCTCCAGTCCCCAATACTTATGTTTTTAGTGGGAGCAAGAAAATTCCTGCCCAGAGCTTCCAAAGAGAAAAACAAAATCAAAATGGAAGAATTGTCATATATTAAGCAAATGTTCTAGATTTGTGTATCTGTGTTTTATTTGTCTTTGTACCACTTGTCTTTTTCATCTAAATCCACTTTTATTTGTTATAAAGATATGTGTATGATAATACACGCCTATAGCCTCAGCACTCTTAAAAAAAACAGGCACAAGGATAATGAGTTCAAGGTCAGCCAGAATTATACAGTAAGTTCAATGTGCCAGCATGGTAGGCACTTTGGAACTCTATCTTAAAAAAACAAAAACAAAAAACAAAGGGCTTCGAGGCTGGGGATGTAGCTCAGTTGTAGGGAATCTGTCTAGGAAATATGAGGCTCAAGGTTCAAAACCTCCAATAACACTAAAAAGGAGAAGGAAAAGCTCAGCTTGATGGTGGCATACATCTATAATCTCAGCACCTGGCAGGCTAAAGTAGGAAGATCATCCATAATAAAACTGGGCGGGGTGGGAGGAGGCAAAACAATCCTGAGATGCATGCCTTCAACCCAGAATTTACAAGATATAGTCCAAGGCCAGCCCAAGCTACAGGAGACCCAGACTCACACAACCCAATGACAAGAAACCCATAAATAGAAACAAAAGGTGCTGGCTTGTAGACTAGTTGTGGAGCATTTGTGAACATGAACAAGATCCTGGTTCAGTTCCCAGCACTAGAGGAAAATTAAAAAAATAAAAAAGAAGATAAAGAAACGTGCACATCATGTTTTCCGAAAGTGCTAATGTTTTAAATAACGTGGTTCAGTGCCTAAATTCTTTTTAGGAGAAAAAATTACCACTACTGTCTCCATACCCTCCCTTATCCCTGTTTCCTTTGTCCTATGAGCAACACAGCAATCTTACTGCAGTAAGAAGGGAAGCATAAGGCCAAAGACAAGTTAGTGCTGCCAGGGATACTTACTCCTTCCCATTAGAAATGGAAAGAAAGGGCTGCAAGTGCCACATAGCAGCAATCCAAAAAGGCCATGCCCTTTTGGCAGCACATGTAAGAAAAACCTGTATATTGTCAGCTCTAATGATTTCTGGTCTTTCTGGTTCAACAAGGGGCACCTACCTGGCAATATTTCAAAAGATGTTAAAACAAAATTCAGAATACAGAAGCAAGCTGGTTGTCAAAAGAAAAAAAAGAGATGCCAGCATGACAAGTTCTTTTTTGGAAGATATCTAACAAATGTGTTAGTGAGAAAGAAGGAAGGGTAAAGAGAGGGATATTGCCAGTGTGATGTTTTACTTGAATTAATGTGTCTTCTGGGATACTTCAAAGTGAAATTAACGAGGGCCTCTTAACAGCAGACAGAATGGCCCCCCTGAGCAGACAGCTTTACCAGAGTCCCATTTTACAGAGTACAGTAGAACCCCCCTCTCTGTAGGTTGCTTTCTGAAGTTCACCTATCCACAGTGAACTACAGTCTGAAAAAATTAAGTGAAAATTCTAAAATTAAGCAAGTTACGTTTCCAACAAATACTGCCTGAGTAGGATGCAAACTATAGTTTTCCCATTCCACCTCTCCCTAAGACATGAATTTATCCCTTCAGTCAGCATTTCCATAGTACATATACTACCTGCCTCCTTATTGATTTGTACACATTTGGGCTGTCACGGCATCTCAGGGTTGTTCAAGCAACCCTTATTTTGACTAATAATGTTCCCAGAACACAAAAGTAGTGATGGAAATGGGACATCTAGGCACAGAACTGGGAAAGACTGATAAACTGCGGTCCTATGTGGCAACACTACAGGAACATAGGAAAAGCACAGTACATACAGCCTTCCATGGCTCAGGCATCTACTGTGAGGTCTTGGAATGCATCACTGGAGGATAAGTGGAGGGAACTACTGTACCATGAAACTTTACATAACTACTTTTTAAGAAAATAAGTCTTACATTGATAGTAGACACATTTGTAAATACAGAAATAAGTCATAGGCCACTGTTCACATAAAATGTTTGTCACATGTGTATCAGATATATTTTATTAAGATATCACATGCTATTAATGTTACACCTGTTTCTGATACACTTTATTATTAAATATTCTCAATGTATGCATGAGCCCAAAGAATGATAGCACGTGAAAGAATGGATCTTCACAAAGGATTAAAAAGCAAAAAGCACTGGAAACAAGTGCTTTTTAATGGGAAATAGTAACAATATATAGCTGAATATAAACACTTTCCCCCTTTACCTAAATCTTAAAAGATAGTCAGCTATGCTGGTGGTGCACACTTTTAATTCCAGCACTGGGAGGCAGAGGCAGGCGGATCTTTGTGAGTTCGGGCCAACCTGGTCTACAGAGTGAGTTCCAGGAGAGCCAGGACCACACAGAGAAACCCTGTCTCGAAACAGAAACAGAAACAAAAACAAAACAACCAACCAACCAAACAAACAAAAAACAGGGAGAGGGAGAGGGAGTGCACACTAAAATAAAAATGTGAAACATGTAGTGTGGCGCTTAAAACAAATGGCATAAAATATATAACAGAGCAGTAGCTGCAGGGCCAGGTGGATGACAGTAGAGTTTTATTCTGTACATAAAGCTGTATAACAGCAAGGGAAGGTGCAGATGGGAAGTGTATTGCAAGGGCCGGAGAGATGGCTCAGTGGGTAAAGGTGCTTCCTCCTCTTGCACAGTTCCCAGCACCCACATGACCAACTACCTATAACTCCAGTTCCAGGGAATCTGATGTACTCTGGTCTCTGAAGGCATCTGCATGCAACATGGTACACATAAAGTCATGTAGGTACACACATACACATAAATAAAACTAACTAATTCCTTTTAAAAATGTATATTGTAAACCCTCAATCAATGAAATTATACAACAAAAAGTTAACAGCTAAAAAGCTAACAAGGAGGATAAAATGGAGCCATAAACCACTCACAATCCATAAACATTTTTGATAAATTGGCAGTAATAAAATTTGAGAGTATCTGCTCTTCAAAAGACACAGTTAAGAGAAAGCAAAAAAGACAAGCCACAGCTGCACATGATGGCACACACCTGTGACCCCAGCTCTTGGGAAACGGGCGGAAGACATGGTAAGTTTGAGGCTGGCCTGGACTAAAGCCTGAACTACAGCCTAGACTACTCAGAGTCTAGAAACACAAACCACAAACTAGAAGAACTTGTCTCAAATCATACAGTTGATTTGCAAGTTAAAAAAACTTATTCACACACACACACACACACACACACACACACACACACACACATATTCTTCTTCCAAGAAAAGACTTGAAGAGATATTTATCCAAAAAATACAGTTAGCCAAATACTAATAGTAAAGTCATACCACTAACATAGGTATAAGATGTCTAAAAGTTACAAGATAGTGTCAAAAAGAGGAAGTGTACATGAAAAAAGTAAGGTTAAAATATGTTCACTGTATCTTTCAATCATTCCTCTCCTACATGAAATGAAAGTGTATGTCCACAGCCACTTTATTTGTAAGATCCCCAAACTAGAAATAGCCCAAATGTCTATTGACAGGTGAATAAATAAAGAAAACTATGGTATAGTCCTACGAGATTACTACTAAGCAATAGAAAAAAAAAATGACTATTGATTTTGGCAACACCATAGTTGAATCTCAAAATGAAGTGCAAAAATGGGATGAGAGTTCATTCTATACAATCTCATTTATGTACAATTCTGAAAAGTGCAAACTAACATATATGGGAAAAGGTTTTGAAATGGAGGTGAGGCTTGAAGCATATAAGAGAAAGATTACTTGAGAGGATGGTTTCATGTGTGTATCAAACTTACCAAACTGTATTGTTCAATATGCACTGTTTGCTATAGAGTAAGCATGCTTTAATAAAATAAAGCTGTTTAAATAAATGGACCTGTTGTCACTAATTGCAAGGATGCTGCTGTTATCCTGAGTGCTGTAAGGGCCAGGAGAAAACTGATGAGGACTCATATGCAGTTCTATCATTTCTAGAGTCTTGAATACCACAGTTCCCAACATATGGGAAAGGAGACACAAGTGTAAAGTCAGGACTTTAATAATTACCTCCAATTCAAAGCACTAATATGAATTCTTGATACAGGCTTATCTCAGTGTGCAGGGAAGGACTGATACACTTTGTCACATCTAGCTTCCAGATTACTAGGTTTGTGTCAAAAGGACTCAGGATCCCAGGGACCAAAAGAGTGGGCACATCAATATGACAATTTTGATGCAAGGAAAGTATCCGGATTAGGTTCATGTTAGTAACTAACATCGATGGTTCACTATCAGAGGATGCTAGTGAACCAGTTTTTTTAAAAAACTTATTTACTCACTTATTGTGTGTGTTTACACTTGTGGTCAATGCATATGTGCAGAAGTCAGAAGACAACTTATTGGATTGGTTCTCTCTTTTCATCATGTGGGTCCCCAGGATCAAATTCAGGTCATCAGGCCTGTCTAGAAGCACCTTTACTCACTGAGTCATTTCATGTGCCCTCATTATTTTGAAAATAGATAGCGGGAGCCGGGTGGTGAAGGTGCACTCCTTTAATCCCAGCACTCGGGAGGCAGAGGCAGGCGGATCTCCGTGAGTTCAAGGCCAGCCTGGGCTGCAGAGTGAGTTCCAGGAAAGGCATAAAGCTATACAGAAAAACCCTGCCTCGAAAAACCAAATAAATAAATAAATAAATAAATAAATAAATAAAATAAATAAATAAATAAATAAAAATAGATAGATAGTGGGGCTGGAGAGATGGCTCAATGGTTAAGAGACTGCCTACTCTTCCAGAGGACCCAGATTTAACTTCCAGCACCCATATGGTAGCTCACAACCATCTGTAACTCTAGTTCCAGGGAATCTGACACCCTCCTCTGTTCTCCAAGGGCACCAGCTTTGCATGTGATGCACAGACATATATGCAGGCAAAACACCCATATGCAAAATATAATTAAAAAAAATGTTGAAGGCACGTGCCATCACACCCACTCTTATTTTTAAAAAAGAAAACAGTGATTAAATAATGTACTATTTTATCTTTTAAGCAAACTGTACCTATTAACAAGTAATCAAATAGACTATGAGGTAGTTTCACCTTATGCAAATGTCTTAGCTAACAAACATGGAATGGTTTATCATTAATGTCTACTAATACCAAACAGGAAAAACACCCCAATATTACTTGTGAAGATATAAACTCTAGGCATGTTAGAAATGAGGTAGGAATGCTCACATGAATGTAAGGTGCTTTTCTGTCTCTGTGAAAACTCACATACTTGTCTACTGGACAGTAAAAGATTCACCAAAATCCTTACAAATATTATTCTGCTTGTCCATTGTCCATTTAATTCTCATTTTAAAATGAGACATAAGTGTAAGCAGGGTCTATCTCCATTAGAAGTCCTACATGCTTTATATACAGTAACCAAACATAAACATTTAGGGGGAGGGGGGTTGAGACAGGGTTTCTCTGTGTAACAGCCCTGGCTGTCCTGGAACTCCCTCTGTAGACCAGGCTGGCCTCGAACTCATAGAGCTCCACTTGCCTCTGCCTTCCCCTCCCAAGTGCTGGGATTAAAAGTGTGTGCCGCCACCACCACCCTGTGTAAACATACTTTCATACTGTGTTGGTGAGTACAGATCAGTAGGGTCTTCCACAAACTTCTGCTTGCTGATAGTATATTCTCCCTTTCATCACAACTGTAAGCTGTGTCAAGGCAACAATATATCCAACTAAAATACTGGATTTCCGTTCTCTCACAGCTATGATGCTGGTGTGACTTATTTTTGGTCAATGAAGTACAGATGAAATTATGTATGATTTCCAGGAAGAATTAAAAAAACCTAAAAAACAAAAACCCTCAGTATCCTTTTTCTTGAGTAGAAGATATGAAAAAATATCATTTTGAGCCGGGTGGTGGTGGCAGCGCACGCCTTTAGTCCCAGCACTTGGGAGGGGAAGGCAGAGGCAAGTGGAGCTCTGTGAGTTCGAGGCCAGCCAGGGCTACAGAGTGATTTCCAGGAAAGGCTCTAAAGAGAAACCCTGTCTCCAAAAAAAAAAAAAAGAAAGAAAGAAAAAAAATAGCATTCTGTAGCTTTTCAATGATGTACAGATGTTTATACTGAAAATACTCTAAAAAACAAACTATAGTTATGGGGCCAGGCAGAGTATGCCTGCAATCTCAGCACTGAGGAGGCAGGAGGACTGTGAACTGAAGCCAATCTGGGCTACACAGAGAGACCTAACCAAATACACAAACAACCTAAGGTAGACCAAAACATAAAAACAAAAATCCCTACAGCTGCTTCTCTAAATTGTGGGTTTAGTGAAGAGAAAGAGCAAGATGAGGACTGTGTTTCTCAGTCGTGGTTGTCAATCCACATGGAGGTCGGAGTGCAGGAAGGTGGGTGTACCTTCATGTGGTGGACGGAAGTCAACCCCAGGAACCAACCTTCTTGGTTTTTGAGACAGGGTCTCTCACTGGGACCTAAGGTTCACTGACTACCACTGGCAGGGAGCCTGAGGGATCCACCCATCTCTGCTTCCCTGGTGCTGAGACGTTTTTTGGTAAACAAGCAGGGTTCTAGTTCCTTTTCTTTCTCTTATCTTTCAACTACAAGTGCACAGCAGCACTTCTGGTGTGCTTTTTACGTGGGGTGCCAGAGGTTGAGTTCAGGTCCTCATGCTCACACCAGCTTCCCCAACTGAGCTTTCTCCTCAGCACTGGGCATAGGAACTCTGAAGGCAGCACAGTATTCAGGTAAATATTCTATTCCTGTGTCTTCTGTTAGAAAGGATGTCTTCCAAAAGAGTACATGTGAGTCCAGAGCATACACACAAACTATTCTTCCAGAAGAAACTGGAAAAATATAAAATGGGTATTTTTCCTCTCAGTTGGGTGTGGAATTAATTATTTACTTAGAATGATGCTTTGAAAAATGCTCTTAGTAGGGAGGGGACTAACAGAAACTTCCTTCCTGCAGGATTCAGTAAACTGTTTCAAGCCCATCAGTCATAAAAAGTTGCACACAGAATAGTGTCCTGGGAGGAGGGGTACATAAGACAACCATTTTAACCTGATCTGATAAACAAAAATCTTAAGCACTTGAAATAAAAAATAAAGCCACTATTGCAGCAAGGCTTTTTGTGATGAATCAGATGCTGAACTTCAATGTGCTGAAACTGACTTTCACACAACGGAACAATACTGCAGAAACTCAAAGGCAGCGGTGAAATCTCAGACCTGGACAGTTCACAGCTCACAGAATTCTGGGCATGAAAACCTTATCTGCATTACCACCTCTGTTTTTTCATTTTTCAACTGTTGCTAGCTCAGTCATTTAAAACTTCCATACATTTAATAAAATAGTATTTTCTAATTCAAAACTTTTTTTTAAAAAAAAAAACATTGAGGCTGGAAGCACATGCCTGTATTCCCAGAATTCAAGAGGCAGAGTCAGGAGGATCATAATCAGGAGCCACCCTGGGCTACATAGTAAGACCACAGCTGACTTGAGCTCTTAGAAATAGAAACCCTGTCTCAAAAACAGACTAACAAAAATGAACACAAAGTCTGACAGTGTTGCCCTAGTTCTTCCTTTAAAAGCCAATAAAGGTTAATCTGTGTATAAGCTAAAGCAGATTCTTCTACTGTCCCTTAAGCAATGAGAAAACAACACCCAGATGTGTTGATTAAGGTGTTCATAGCTAGATTGCTGCTTTGAACCCGGCCTTCAACTCACTATATTTAACTTCAGTGGGCCTTTGTCTTCTCAAATATTAGGCTAAGAGGATTTTGTCACAGTCCCAAGTGACTGTATCAGGATACAGTTTGTTTCTCTCATAACTGTTTTGTGTCAGACAGGGACGCTCAGTATCTAGATGCAGAGAAATCTGGGAACCACTCAGTGTGTTTCAATCTTCCCTTTATAGCTACTTCTGTATATTCTCTTCATGTTTATTCCTTTAAGGTCAAAAATTTTCATGGTTATCTAGCAATATGAAAATTCCACTTCTGAAAGAAAAGGTCACTTCTACTGAATGGTCAGAAAGATTTATAGTTAATATATGTAAACATATAGGAGATTTATGGCCAAAACTCCATGTTGCAAAAAGAATGCTTAATTGCTATAAAGCTATCACACAACAATCTCAACTATAATCCACAATAGGGTTCCCGGCAGAGCTCACATCTGTAATTCCAGCAGTAAAGAGCCTAAAATAGAAAGACTGCCATCAGTTTGAGGCCAGCCTGGTCTATAGTGTCTTAAAAACACTGTCTCAAAAACAAACAAACAAACAAACAAACAAAACAACAATAACAAAAGTAAACAAGGCCTGGTAACACAGGCCTAGAATCCCAGCTACTCAGAAATCTGAGGCAGGGGACTGATTTCAAGGTCAACCTGGGCAATTTAGTGAGATTCTAGTCAAAATTTAACAAATATAAAAAGACAGCTGGGGCTGGGCATGGTGGCACAAACCTAATCTCAACACTTGGGAGACAGAGGTAGGTAAATCTCTGTGAGTCAAAGCCAGCCTGGTCGACACAGTTCAAGGACAGCCAGGGCTACATAGAGAGACTGTCTCAAAAAAAAAAAAAAAAAAATCAAAAGAGAGCCAGCAATATATATAGCTCAATGGTAGACAGCTTGCTTTCCATGCACAAAACCCTGTGTTAATCACTGGCAGTTAAAAAAAAAAGTCTCCCTCTCTCCTTCCTGACAAAGTATACACACATGGTGCTAAGAACTGGGTATTTACATCCCTTTGGTTAGCATTTGCTAGACACCTAAGACTCAAATTTATGTAGAAATCTAGTACAGAAGTTTTTCCTTTTCAAATCTGACTTCATATTAATATCACATAAAATAATATTCTATATTCCAAAAATGGAGAATATTACTATTATTTTTGTTGTTGTTAAAAAGTAATATAGACAGGTGGTGGTGGTGCACATCTTTAACCCTAGCACTTGGGAGGCAGAGGTCTACACAGTGAGTTCCAGACAGCCAGGGCTACACAGAGAAACCTTGTCTTGAAAAACTGAAGAAAAAAAAAAAGTAATAAAGACCTCTACATACAAATTCATGTGCTATGCAAAAGGGGAGATACATACACCACCTCCCTTATTCAACAAGGTGCTGTGCCAGGCATCATCACAACAGCCATCACCTTCATATCAAGAACGAAACAAAATTAGAGTCTAGAGATTAAGCTACTTCATTGGTGCACAGAATTCTGAAAACAAAGACAACACAGGCAGCAAGCAAAAGACAGCCTGGAGGAGGGAGATTTAATTTAACAACCTACCATGGGCTCCTCTGCTTATTTCTACCCGCTGGGCTACTACTCCAATATCCGAATACTTTTATGACCAACTAAAACGCTCTTTAGCAAGAGCCACCAAAACTCACACTAACTGCACTGTAAACAGATCCTAACAGCTTAAAGTTCTTTCTTAAATGACTATTTATGTACAGCATTCAGGATTAATGAGGAAATCCTAAGATGTGCTTCTGCAGATGTTCTATTACTGAGTCCTCCAAACATGCTATCCCCTCAATATTTACATTTCAAAACTTCTGCAGCCAAAAGCACTTTCGTCAATTCAAAACTTGACAAGCTTTGGTGAAGACAAATAAATCTCTTTGGACTCTCAACTTTAGAGGTCAATATGAGATTGCATTCTTCAACTGCAGCTTACAATCCAAACTGATCTTTTGATAAGAGGAGAAGGGAACAGAGGGGAACAGAGGGGACTGTACTTTTAACTCCACCTGCCCCTTTGCAAAAGGCTGGAGATGTGTCCTAATTTCAGAAACAAGGAATTCATAAAAGTGGGATGAATGTATCAGCCAAAATTCATATTTAAGCATCAGAGTCTTGTAAAGACTGCCAAAGTGTTTTTCTTTCTTTTTTTTTTTTTTTTTAAGATTTATTTATTTATTATGCATACAATGTTCTGCCTGAATGTGTCCCTCAGGCCAGAAGAGGGCACCAGATCTCATTACAGATGGTTGTGAGCCACGATGTGGTTGCTGGGAATTAAACTCAGGACCTCTGAAAGAACAGTCAGTGCTCTTAACCTCTGAGCCATCTCTCCAGCCCCCCAAAGTATTTTTCTTATAATTTAGCTAACACAAACAGATTTTCTGTATTATGGCAAATAAACACACAAACATGCATAATGCACATGTGCACAAATACAAAAGTGTGTACACATGCACAAGCATAAACATACATGTATATACACAAGCACCTTTAAGTAGCTAATAGAGGCTAAACACACAAGATTACATTAAAAAAAAGTACTGTCTTTGGCCAAACTTGTCAGAAGAAGTCAATCTTACCATGATGCAGATGCAACATTGCTACTTAAGGGCTTACTTAATAAGCAGCAGATTTGAGGAGGGAAAACTTCCTTTTATGCAGGGAAAACTGAAATGAAGTTGGAAGCTAGGTAGTGGTGGCGCGTGCCTTTAATCCAGCACTTGGGAGGCAGAGCCAGGCGGATCTCTGTGAGTTTGAGGCCAGCCTGGTCTACAGAGCGAGATCCAGGACAGGCACCAAAGGTACACAGAAAAACCCTGTCTCGAAAAAACCCAAAAAATAAAACAAAACAAAAAAGAATGAAGTTGGATTGTTTTAATATCACATACAAAAATCAACCACAGGGGCTGGAAAGATGGCTCAGTGGTTAAGAGCACTGACTGTTCTTCCGGAGGACCTGGGTTCAATTCCCAGCATCCACATGGCAGCTCACAACTGTCTGTAACTCCAGGATCTAACTAACACCCTCACACGGACATACATACGGGCAAAACACCAATAAAATAAAAATAAAAAAAATAAATAATTAAATAAAAAATAAAATAAAAATAAAAATCAACCACAAATGGATGAAAGACCTACATGTAAAATCCAAAATAACAAGGCTTCCAGGAGAAAAAGTTACATTAAGTCAGATCCAAATGACTTCTTGGATCTGACATCCAAAAACAGGACCATATAAGGCTTAAAATCTTCTGCTCAGCAAAATAACCCACACAATGAAAAGACAACCCACAGAATGGTGACCACATTTGCAAACCATGAGGTTTATTCTAGATAGAACATATAAAAACAAGAGGCTAATGTCTAGAAAGAATATCTACAACTTAACAACAAAATAACCCAATTATCACGGCTTCAATTGTCAACTTGACACAAACCTACAGACACCTAGAAGGGACCTTAGGTCAGACAGGCCAGTGGCAGTGTCTATGAGGCATTTTCTTTCTTTCTCCCTTTCTTTCTTCCTTCCTTCTTTAAATTCAATTTATTTATTTCATGTGTATAGTGTTTTGCCTGTGTATAACTCAGTATCTGATCCTCCAGAACTGGAGTTACAGACAGTTGTGAGCTACCATGTGGGTGCTGGGAATTGAACCCGGGTCCTCTGGAAGAGCAGCCAGTGCTTTCTTAACCACTGAGCCGTCTCTCCAGCCCATGAGGGATTTTCTTAATTGCTTACTGATATCAGAGGGTCCAGCCCACTGTGGACAGTGTGGGCCTGGGCTGAAGAAGGGTAGCTGAGATAGGCAGAGGAAGGAAGGGGTAAGCAGTGTTCTTCCCTGGTCTCTGCCATAGTCCCTGCCTTCAAGTTGCTACCCTGTGTTTCTGCCCTTACTTCCCTCAGTGATGAACTGTTACTCAAACTGTGAGTGAAAATAAACCCTTTCCTCTCCAGTTGCTTTCGTCAAGGTGTTTACCACCAAACTGAAAGCAAACTAGGACAGAAATTAAAAAGACACACAAATGGTCACCAGGCCCATGGAAGATGCTCACATCACTATCAGGGAAACACAAATCAGAACCACTGTAGGTACCATTTACATCCACTAAGATGCCCACCACCAAAACAACTCTAAACATAACAAGTGCTGGCAAGAATGTGAAAGAAATGGAAGCCTTATGTATTGTTGGCAAAAATGCAAATTGGCCCAGTCATTACTGAAAACAGTTAAGTGTCGTAGAATATTATTTTAAGGTGTGTTACTTTTGTTTATGTTGCATTTGTTTAACTCTGTGAAGCCGTGTTACTTTGCCTGTCTAAAACACCTGATGGTCTAATAAAGAGGTGAGCGGCCCATAGCAAGGCAAAAGAAAGGATAGGTGGGCTGGCAGGCAGAGAGAATACACAGAAGGAGAAATTTGGGAGGAAAAAGAAGGAACCAGAGGAGGAGGATATCAGGGGCCAGGCACCCAGCTACACAACCAGCAACACAAAGAAAGAAGGGTATACAAAAAACAGAGAAAGGTAAAAGCCCAGAGGCAAAAGACAGATAGGATAATTTAAAGTTAAGAAAAGCTGGCAAGAAACAAGCCAAGTTAAGGCTGGGCATTTATAATTAAGAATAAGCCTCTGTGTGTGATTTATTTGGGAGCTGGGTGGCGCCCCCCCCCCTCCCAAGAGCAAAAGACCAAAAATAAACAACAATTTCCCAAGTGCTCGCTAGGATTAAAAGAATTCACCAAAGTGAGACCCTGAAGGGACTGCATACTCAGCTCACTGTAACATCATTTGTAATAGCTAGCATCTGTGTATCAGCCAATGAATGGATAAAGGATGCACATGCACACACATACACAGGGATGTTATTTGGCCTTAAGAAGAGCAAGATTGTTGCTAGCTATGGATGCTGTGTGTGCGTGGCAGCAGGGAGACAGACTGGAATGCTGTATTTTCACACATCAATTTAACTGTAAAATTAAAATTATTATAAACCACAAAGATTAACTGTTGTAAAAGTAAAGCTAATCTGAAAAAAAAAAAAAACCTACTCTTTCTTAAAGTGTCTCTATTCTATTTTTTAAGATCATCAAAGGAGACTTTGCATTTCTCCGTGTAGTTTTGGCTGTCCTGAAACTAGCTCTGTAGACCAGGCTGTCCTGGAACTCTGCCTACCTCGAGATGTGCCTGCCTCTGCCTCCTAGTGCTGAGATTAAAGGTGTGCGCCACCACCACCTGGTGAAACAACTATTTTTAACTGTTTATTTAGTGCGTGTGTGTGTTTTACGTGTATTGTATGTGCACCAGGGTTAGTGTGTGGAGGGAGTCAGTCCTCATCCTTCCACCATGTGGACAGAGATCAAACTTACGTTGTCAGGCTTGGTGTAAGTGCTTTTCTCCCATGAGCTATCTTACTGGCCCTCAAAGGAAATTTGAAAGTCACTTTCATTTCAATGCTTGAAAAAAAGGCATATTGTCATGTTCTGTCAGGAAATCTAATAATGAACTTTTTTTTTTTTGAGGCAGGTTCACCCTGAAGCCCAGGTTAAGTTTCAAACTTTCAATGACCCCCCTCCTCTCAGCCTCCTGAGTGCTGGGGTTACAGATGTGCACACCAGGCCTGGATAAGAACTTGATTTTATTTACTTTATATTGGAAATGCAAGGCTTCCCTACAAATAATCACATGTGCTCTCTGGGATGTGGACTGCCACAGCACTGCCTAGCCTGCCACGATAAGCACTTCTTAGTTGTCCCCTAGCGCTCCACTACATACCACTTTTGTTGTAGTTTTTCAGTTGACGTCCAAACTGTGCCACTGGGCAGACGCTAACTGGTCCACACGGTGCTCTTACTGCCGCCCTCCCCCTCTTCTTCTTCTTCTTCTTCTTCTCCTCCTCAGTGCCAAGTAACAGTGCACAAATGCACGCTACCAAGAACGTCCTCCTAAGAACTCCAGTGGGTTGTTTTCCCCTTTTATTTTTTGAAACAGTCTCATGTAGTCCAGGTTGGCCTCAAACTCACGATATTAACAAGACTGGCCTTGAACTCCTGTTCTTCCAACTTCTACTTCCCAAATATTGGAATGACAGGTGTGTAATACTACACCCAGTTTGTTTAATAAATTCTAATATAATATACTTGAGGGGAAAAAAAGTGGAACTTTCTTTTTCTTTTTTTTCCCCCAAGACAAGGTTTCTCTGTGTAGCCCTGGCTATCCTGGAACTCACAGAGATCCGCCTGTCTCTGCCTCCCGAGTGCTGGGATTAAAGGCACGCGCTAGCACTGCCCAGCTAAGAGTGGAACTTTCTTTAAACCTGTATTTTCTTTAAAATAATTAAATTTCTTTCAAAGATTACAGGAGGCCTATGATAATTGAATGAGAACACTCCCCACAGGCTCACATATTTGAGTGTTTAGTCCCAGTTGGTGGACTGTTTAGGAACGATTAAGAGGTGAGGCCTTCTTGGAGGAGGCCTTTCAAAAGCCCACACCAATCCCAATCTTCTCCCCTCCCCCATCAGCTCCTGCTCCAGTGCCGTGTGTGTCTGCTTCACGCCATGACCAAAGACTAATCATCTAAAACTGTAAGCAAGCCTCCAACTAAATGCTTCCTTTTACAAGTTGCCTTGGTCATGGTGTCTCCTCACAGCACAGGAACAGTGACGAAGACAGTAATGCAATGTTAATGCTATAGAAACCTGAAAAATCTAAAGTCAGTCTACTGTCTCCAGTACGAATGAATTCAAACCCATCACGGTCAAAAATCTGAAATGCCCACATACTCTAATATTAATGCAAGCTTTTAGCATCTGCTGCATCAAACTGATTAAGACCCCTAATGTTACCTCTAGATTAATGTCTTCAGTTAACTTAGAGATGGCACAGTTATTATTTAAATATTCCCAAAAAATAAATCCTTAGTAACAACTGTTATACCAAAGGGCTGGCAAACCAGGGAAAGAGAAGGCAAGGAATGAGGCTTGTACCCAGTGTGAAAAACAGAGGTGTAAAGCAAAGCAGAAGCCGTGGTGGGAATGACTACAGCATTCTTCTAAGGTCATTCATTTCATTTAGACTCTTGGTTGAACGTACTTCTCATGACCAGTACAGCTGGGGAGAGAACCAAAATGTATGTTCAGGGCAGTCCATGGTGGGTCATGTCTATTATCCAAGCACTCAAGGAGGCTGAGGCAGAAGGAGTGTCATGAGTTTGGGACAAATCCAGACTATACAGTGAGATTCCATCTCAAAAACAAAAAGCAAAAAACAACAACAACAACAACAACAACAAAAAACCCAAAAAACAAAAACAAAAACAAAAAAGACCCCAAACCTCAACAAATTAGGTATAGAGAGAATATACCACAACACTGTAAAAATTACCTATTATACAGTCAGGCACAGTAACATGCATGCACACTTGTAATCTCAGCATATAGGATGATGGTATGCACCAGAGAGGCCAGATTACATAGTAAAATACCACTTCCACAGAAAAAGAGGCCCCCAGAGAGTTGCCTCCCCCTCATAGCCATGTGAGGACACACAGTGTCTAGAACCAGGAAATCCGCCCTTAGCAAACAATGTATCCTCTGGAGCCCTGATCTTGAACTTCTGAGCCATCAAGTAGCCTGCTGTTTATAAACTACACAGCCTGTGAGTTTTGTTGTAACTGTCCAAATAGAATTCAATAGTAACTTTTAAAACCATCAAACTTTGATTTAAATTATTGTTGAATTTATGCATGTGTTTCAGTGCATGTGCAAACACACAGGCCAAGGTGTGAGTGTGAGGGTCGAGGATGACAGGTGTTCAAGTTTTTTCTTTCCACCATGTGGGTCCTAGGGATCAAACTCAGGTCATCATGCTTGGTGGTGAACACCCTTGTTGGCTTAAGCCATCTTGCCACCCCCATCCTAACTTCCATCATTTTCTGTAAAGGTCCCGTGTCTCTATGTTAGAAGTAACTTGAAATGGCTCACAACAGTTTTGAGAACCCCCACAGGGAAATTCTCTTTCCTCAAAACATCTAACCTCATTTAAGACACATGAAAAACAAACTGGACTTTTCACTCACAAGCTTCAATTACTGTTTTCACTATATGCAAAAACACTGCTAAAACATAATTTTGTTTGTTGCTGTTTTTAGCTTTTATTTATATCCCACCCATTTCAAAACAGATGGAAGGTAGCTAAGAAGAAAGCACACAGTGTACGGTTTAAAGAGAGAAGAAGAAGGAGTCTGAGGAGAGGAAAATGGGTCAGAAAGATGAACTGAAGGTGAGGGTACAGCAGACATGGCCTATACGGAAAACGCACGCAGGCTTCCCAGGTCCCCAGCAGAGGAGGCTGCGCACCAGCTCAGGACTCTGCAGTGAAAGCTCGGGAAGAAAACCCGCCGTGGTTTTAAGTTAAGGCATTTTTTCCCTTCATTCAAATGCCTATTTAGCAAAACAAAAGAAGGAAGTCTGTGGGCTCAAATTATGTCAAAAATTCCAAAAGAAATTCAAGACTAGAAACAGATGAAACTGAGGCACAGTATACAGAGATATTGCTTAAGCAATGCAAAGAAGTTGCTGTCCACACTGCTCTTGCATAATAATTTGTACATACTCCATGAGTAGCCCCTCGGATGCAGGAGCAGGAGGGGTGTGTACATTTCTGACTAGTGACTGCCTGCACTGGATTCAGCGGTTCTGGCACTTGGAACAGTCTGTTCAGCAGGACCTTGTATAAAAAGTAACGGCCAGTTACACCCAAATCACCTTAGAGCTGTCTCCATCAGTGTCACACCACAGTCAGTCAGCTGTCTGCGACAGTTTAACGCTCAGAGTCTATTTCTGAATGCTTTTAAAAATTGATCTGTCTGCCAGATCACATAGTGTAAATACAGCCAATTCTCTTTATGAGCAATAAGATTATCCCATATTTCATTAACAAAGTCTCCACTCAAAAAAGTCATTTTATATGCATTATTTTATATAATTATAAAATAATAAATAAACAGTACTAATTAATCTACAGGATGTAAGTGATTTTTAAGAAACATCCTGATTTGGGAAACATTAAAACAAAAGGCTCCTTGGGAAAAATGTTTCTTAAAGTGAATTCTCAAAAATATTTATTAAATGAAAACTGGAAACAACCCTCGCTAGAACTTTGAAGAGTTGGGGGCTGGAGAGATGGCTCAGGTTCCCAAATACATTTTCCTTTTTTAATTTCCAGTTTTCACTTAATAAATATTTTAGAGAGCTAGATTCAATGACTTTAGACAAGGATTATGATACACCTGAAAACAAGAAATAAAATCCTGTATCTTGTGTCCACAGGGATATCTCCTTTAAGAAAAAAATATAAAGACGTATGGAAACAAAGAAAGTAATCCTCCTGTGGGGGGATGGGTGGAGAGGAGTGCTGATCTAGAAAGGGAAAAGCATAAAGGCAGCCCACAGGAGGTGAGGGAAGAATGCTGACAGAGAGGAAGAGCATCCAAGGTCGTAGACAGGACCGACAATGGACCATATTGTCCCTCAAAATACATCATGTCGCCAGGCGGTGGTGGTGCACACCTTTAATCTCAGCACTTGGGAGGCAGAGGCAGGAGGATCTCTGAGTTTGAGGCCAGCCTGGTCTACGAAGTGAGTTCCAGGACAGCCAGGGCTACAGAGAAACCCTATCTCAAAAAACCAAACCAAACAAAAACAAAAAAACATATTTCAGAAATGGCTTAGAGGTAACTCCCAAATATTGAACAAATATCAGTTTTATGTAAATTTGGTTGAAAACGTGTGCTTAACTATGTGGCTAAACTTGGAGGAAGTGAATGCCTGGTGGCCAGGGCAGGACAGTAACAAGTTCACAAGGGTGCATAACACACAGCCAGGGCTTTTTCAAAGTTACTAGCCAACTGTTGCGAGATAAAATATAGGTTTTTAATGGCATGTCAGAAAACCACCTGGCCCCTAGCAGAGACACAGACTATTATAAACAGGTCAAGATCCCCTAGAAGGCTTCCTTATTAGTGGTTAAAATAGGAAAAATAATACCCAGATGGAGATCAGGGAAATGGGGGTCTTCACTGGTCTTGATTCTTAGAAAACAGTAAAATGGAAACGTGTCTGAACTGAATTCTCCCCCTCACCTTTCTTTTTAAAACTTTATTTCAATCTATCTATGTATAAGAAACACACTTATACTGTAGATAGGCTGAAACTAAGTAACTTATACTATAGGATTTTGTCCATTGTGAATGCTTGGCCACAGATTTGTACCTATGAGGCTAGAATTCAAGTAAGCTGTTTGCCCTAGGAAGCTCAAATCAAGTATTTACTGACACATTAGGTGGGACTAGGTGTAGTGACACACCTGTATTCTGAACTCTCTGGAGACTGAGACAGGAGGATGGGCATGAGTTCAAAGCCATTCTAGGACCCAGATCATCTCTAAAAACAAACAAAAGCCCTAATTTCCAGCTTCAAAATAACCAGAAATAAAGTTCCAATGACTGTTGAGTACACAAAAGCACTTAAGTCACAGTCAGTGAAAACCACAGAGCATGTCAAAAAGACTGCAGGGGAGAGGCTGATCCAATGCAAAAATGAAGCATCTGCAACATGTCCCAAGACATACGATAGGAGGAAGAAGGATACAGCAACTAAAATATTCAGGAGGGAAATGCAGTGAATGGACGTTTCTTGTCCTTATTCCCTAAACAATATAGTATAGAACTGTATACAATGAAAGTACTTGCTCCATAATCGAAAGACAGTTTAAAGTGCATAGGAAGCTAGGCAGGGTGACAGACACCTGTTATTTCAGTACTCAGGAGGCTGGAGCAGGAAGACCATGAATTCTGAGGCCAGCCTGGGCTACATAGTGAGGCACTGATAAAAACAATAACAAATAATGATATATAGAAGGTGTATGTAGATTATATGCAGATACCATGTTATTTATGTCCTATTACTTGAATATTTGTAGACAGACCACAGAACCAAACCCTGAAACATACAGAAGAATTATTCATGATTAACATGAATGGATTAAACGCTTTACTTGAAAGATTGTTAAACTAGACTTTACCCAGACACACATAAAATATAAATACACAGCAATGTCAAAAGTAAAAGTATAGGGATGAGCAGATGGCTCAGCGGATAAAGTGCTTGCTGCACAAGTCTGATGGCCTGAGTTCAAATCCCCAGAGCCCATGTAAAAGCCAGGGTGGAGACAGGAGAAACCCTGGAAGTTAATTGCCACCTGGCAGCAACTAACAAAGAGATCCTATCTGAAGCAAGGTGCAAGTCTAAGGCAAGGACTGCCACCCAAGGTTGCTTTCTGATCTCTATATACGCACTATGTCATGCATGCACATATACACATTATCACACACGGAGAAGAGTATAATAAGGGATATTAAAAAGCCATAGGAAAATGCTAAATAAAGAAAGTTGGTTAGCCATTTCTAGTTAGGACAAAGAAAGAAAACAGGAGACTAAAAAAAAGACTGGGTATGTAACAAAGTCATAGTTTTTGTTGGCTGGCTAGTTAGGTGGCTGTACACAGAAAGTTGGGAGCTCAAGGAATGTGTAAACGAACAAACTTCCAGAAAAAAAGACAAGCTCTTGCTAAAAGAGAAAACACTAGTCTTTTTCATTCATAAGAACAGTGAAGAGGCAGCCAGGCGGTAGTGGTGCACACCTTTAATCCCAGCACTCGGGAGGCAGAGCCAGGCGGATCTCTGTGAGTTCGAGGCCAGCCTGGGCTACCAAGTGAGTTCCAGGAAAGGCTCCAAAGCTACACAGAGAAACCCTGTCTCAAAGCCCCCCCCCCAAAAAAAAAGAACAGTGAAGAGGAAGGCTAAATCTGTGTGCGTATGTGTATGTGTATGTGTATGTGTATGTATAAGTGTGTGTGTTGCTATACTGAACAGATAGGGCCTTGCGCATGGAGTTACATTTCTAGCCCTTAACAAAAGTCATTCAGCAACCTTTCCTTGTTGAAAATGGTTAGTTTGATTCATTAGAACCCTGACGATATCCAGGTCCAAGATTCTGTACCACGCCTGCAGATTCTTTCTCATGGGGCCTTCATGTAGAACAAACAGGACTGCTGAGAGAGATTTCCCTCAAGAAATTCCACGTTTTAATTGAGTTTAAGATTGGGAGCAAGCCAGAGGGGTTACTTGTCATTGACACTGGGGAGTAAGATTGAAAGTGAAAATAATACTTCTAATAGCATTGAAAATTACAAAATATTCAGTAGTAGAGTTAACAAAATGTGTGTGTGGAGGAGGGTGCCGGAGATTGAGAACAAGACCATACACACGGTAGGCAAGCACTCCATTAGTGTTCCACATCCTCTAACAAAATCTTTTATCAACCTTTCATTGAAAACCTTAAAACTCCAAAATATTGTCAAAAATTTAAAGACTAAGTAAGTCAGCAGATATACTATGTTCATAGATTAGACAATTCAATGTAACAAGTAAAATCTCTTATTTGATCTATAGGTTTAACATTTTCCTGATAAATATCCCAAACATCTTTTTTTTTTTTTTTTTTTTTTTTTTTTTTTAAAGAAAGTAGCAAACTCTAATCATTAGAAAAGTTTCTAGAATAAAAACAATCTTGCCGGGCAGTGGTGGCGCACTCCTTTAATCCCAGCACTCGGGAGGCAGAGCCAGGCGGATCTCTGTGAGTTCGAGGCCAGCCTGGGCTACCAAGTGAGCTCCAGGAAAGGCGCAAAGCTACACAGAGAAACCCTGTCTCGAAAAAACCAAAAAAAAAAAAAAAAAAAAATCTAGAATGAGAACAAAAACACTGGAGAACTGATTTTCCAGGATTACTTTAACCTTGGCGGGACACCAAAGGTTATTTTTGTCACCCCAAAGTTACTTGGTTTTATATAGTGACAGCCATTGGCTGTTGCAACTGGAGAGACTATCCCAAATAGGCAGGTAGAAACCAGGAATGCTGGACACCTTATAAAACATAGAATAGCCTTCCTCCAAAATTAAGCCCAAAATGCCAACAATGCTAAGATTGAGAAATCCTATCCCAAAGCTATAATAATCAGGAAAATATGGTATTAATAACAACAGACAAGCTAGGCAGTAGTGACGCACGGCTTTGATCCCAGCACTCAGAAGGCAGGGCAGCAGATCTCTGTGAGTTCCAGGTCAGCCAGGACTACAGAGAGAAACCCTGGCTCAAAAAATAAAAGCAGCGGGGCGGTGGTGGCGCACGCCTTTAATCCCAGCACTTGGGAGGCAGAGGCAGGGGGATCTCTGTGAGTTTGAGGCCAACCTGGTCTACAAAGTGAGTTCCATGAAAGGCGCAAAACTACACAGAGAAACCCTGTTTCAAGCCCCCCCCTAAAAAAAACAAAAACAAACAAAAACCCAAACAAACAAACAAAAACAGACAAAGGGATACAGAATAAAAATCCAAAACTATACCATGTCTACATAGTCAACTGGTTCTCCAAGCAGATCAAAGCTATTTAATAAGAAAGGCTTTTTTTTTTAAGTTGCAAAACTAGGTCACTGTTAAGAGAAAACAAAACAAAAAGAATCAACAGTAACAAATAACAACAGACTGTCTCATTCCATATGCAAAACTAATGAGACAGATACTGCCTTGAACATGCAAACTAAAGCTACAAAATTTCTAGGAAAAAAAAAAAGAAAACTTTCCTGATCTTGGAGAAGGCAAAGGTTTACACAAACCAAAAGATACTAACAGTACAAGAAGAAAAAATAGTAAGCCTAGCCTGGTGGTGGTGGTGGTGGTGCAGGTGCAGCATGCCTTTAATCCTAGCACTCAGGAGGCAGAGGCAGGAGGAACTCTGTGAGTTCGAGGCCAACCTTGTCTACAGATCAAGTTCCAGGACAGCCAGGAATACACACAGAAACCTGTCTCTTTCTCCAAAATAAAGATTTCAGATCATCAAAAAATACTTTAATAACATGAAAAGGCAAATTAGAGACTAGGAGAAAATATGGACAAAAGACTGATATTCAGAAAAAGAATATAAGACTCCTAAAGTATAGTGATAATAACCAATTTTTTTTAGTTGGACAAAAAATTGATATGCTAACAGCCAATAAACACACAAAAATGAGCCAAGTATCATTAGTCACCATGGAGATGCAAATTAAAACTAAAACGAGATACCATTTCCCACACTAAAATGGCCCCATTCAAAGTCTATCATATGTTCCAAGTATACACACACAGTCAAGCGGAAGCTCACCTCTGGGGCAGTGGTGCACAACAATAAAGCTACTCTGGAACACTGTTTTAGCAGTTTCGCTAAAGTTAAATATGTATCTATTCTACAACTCAGCAATTCTACGTCTAGATGATTATCCCCAGAGAAAAAGAGAACAAATATAACAGCCTAAAACTGGAAACAACATACAGATGAATACATTGTGCTATGTGCACACTGATGTATGATTCAGTGCTGAAAACATTGATAAATTCAAGTGGCATGGATGAACTGTGAAAACACAGTGGACAGCCTGATCCCTAAGAATGTACGCATCTTTACTGCATGGTTAGTTGTATAAAAGCTGAAAAAAAAAAAAAAAAAAAAAAAAAAAAAGAGCTAATCAAAGATGGCAAAACCCGAAATGGTTGCCTAGGGCAGAAAAGGGGAGATGCATGGTTAGAATTCACTGGGGTGCACTTCCTGAAGAGATAAAAATCAATTTTGATTGAAGTATGACTGAAATCTGATGAAAATGTTGTGAATCTTAGTTGACTGCTGACTAAAATCTCATCAAAATGAGTACTTGAAATCTGTTTAAGCCAGGTCTGGTCTCAAATCACTCCCCACCCCCAACACAGGTGAGTTCAAGGTCAACCTGGGCAACTTAGTGCCTTTCTCAACACAGAAAAAAAGCAGAAAGAGGTACATAGTGATCAAGCACTTGTTTAGCACACTGAGAGCCCTTGGTCTGACCTCAGACCTCTACAATAAAAGTTGGTCATTGTATCAGTAAGGAATCAACCAAACTCATAAAAGCTTTAGACATAAAAGACTAATACTAAAAGATCAACAGCAATCAGTAGGTGGGCATATGTAAACTACCACACTAAACTCAACATGGAAAATAAACATTTCAAAGGCAACAGAATGTTTAACAATTGATTTCATACAAGGCCACAAGCTATATCTCAACAATTTTGAAGAAAATGATAGCATATGGACCATATATTCTCATCACAACAAAACTGTATCACACAAAATTGTATAACTTGAAAGTAAGTATGATTTTAGAGAATTAAAATCACACCTCTGTATAACCTATAAAGGAAAAATATGCATAAACATAAACCATTAAACCATACAACTTCTAGTAGAAAACGAGATAAACATGAACGCCCTGAGTTAGCCAAGAGTTTCTAGATAAAACACAAAAAGCAAGATAGGTGAAAGAAAAAACTAACTAGATTTCACCAAAATTAAAATGTCTGACTTTTAAAAGACATTAAGAGAGAAATAAAGTTTTTAATCGCAGTGTAGACATCCTTCTCCAGGGTCTAGCCAGATAAGTGCAGTACTCACCCTCATTAGGGGAATTTCTCTTTGTAACAGACAAAAACAGTTACAGAAAACCACAACCAATCAAAATGCAGAGTTGTGCCGGGCGGTGGTGGCGCACGCCTTTAATCCCAGCACTCGGGAGGCAGAGGCAAGTGGATCTCTGTGAGTTCGAGGCCAGCCTGGTCTACCAAGTGAGTTTCAGGAAAGGCACAAAGCTACACAGAGAAACCTTGTCTTGAACAACCAAAAAAACAAACAAACAAAAAAAAAAAAAAAAAAAAAACCAAAATGCAGAGTTGTGGAACCCAGTCAACTGGTACATCTACAATACACTTCCCACACCTAAGGCTCAGGGATCCAATACCAAATGGTCAGCCCTAAAAACATACATACAAGTAACATTATACAAACTGAAGAGGTTGTACTTATGTATTTAAGAATGAATATATATTTATATGTATACATACACACATATGCACATAAGCACATAAATTTAACAATGATAAAAGAGAAGCACATAAATTTAATGATAAAAGAGGCCAAGATTTATAAAAGAGCAAGGAGGGGTATATGGAACTGTTTGGAGAAAGGAAAAGGGAGAAATGATTTAATTATATTATAACCTCAAACAGAAAAGAAGAAATAGTTTTTTAAATTAAAGTGTAGAAGAAAATATCTGTACACTACACACCTGAACATCCACTTATATCTAGAATAGCGTAAAGAGCACTTAAAACCTAGGACTGAAGAAGCTCAGTAGCACAGAGACCGTCTAGCAAGAGCAAAGCCATGGTATGGAGAGAAAGACACCACAAGCACAGTGAATTTCATGTACAAAGCCACTGGTACATGAGAGATCGTGTTATGTCTAAAGCCTGGAATCAGTTCGCTGTGGCTAGAGTGCAGCATGAGGGAGCAATTGCTAAAAAGTAAGGGTGAGATGTCAGATTATGAAGATTCTTAGTTGCTAATACCTCATGATTTTATCAGAATCTAGAAAGCTATTGAATAGATTTAAACAGTTGACTAGAGTGATCAGATTTCTCTTAAAAGCTGGTTCAAAGAGTAATAAGGAAAATGGTCTAGAGCCATGATTCTCAACCTGTTGGTCATGACCCCCTGGGATGCAAATAGTCCTTTCACAGGGGTCATCTAAGATCATCAGAAAACACAGCTATATATATATATATATATATATATATATATATATATATATATATATATATATATATATATATATCACAATTCATGACAGCAGCAAAATTACAGTTATGAAGTAGCAATGAAATAATTTTATGGCTGGGGGTCACCACAGCATGAGGAACTGTATTAAAGGGTTGCAGTGTTAAGAAAGTTGAGGCCCACTGGTAGAGTAACTACAGACCTGGAAGCTGGGAGAATGTAGCTACAGTAATCTGGGTCAGTGATACTCCTATTGTACACCCCGATTTTATTTTATTTTATTTTTTTTATTTTTTATTTTTTTCCGAGACAGGGTTTCTCTGTGTAGCTTTGCACCTTTCCTGGAGCTCACTTGGTAGCCCAGACTGGCCTCGAACTCACAGAGATCCGCCTGGCTCTGCCTCCCGAGTGCTGGGATTAAAGACGTGCGCCACTAACGCCCGGCTGTACACCCCGATTTTAAGTCAGGTTGGCAGTGACATGAAAACATCTATCTCATAACTTGCACGGACCTTATCTCCAGATACTGAGGATTTTTTATAGTTATTTGATGTGACTGGCTATTTGATGTGGTTCATAGTTTTATATTTATACTCTTGGCTGAGCGGACCCTCAAAGTTCTCTCACAAATCTTAGCACTGGTCTCAATTTACTTCTTTCCCTGATTCCTCACTCGGCTGTTTGAAGCACTCTCTCTCTCCTTTTTCCTCACTGTCTACTAGTGAGGCCAGCGGCTCTCTTACTGAGAAAACAGCACAGGGTGCAAGGACTGGCTAGCTTTCTGTCCCACCCCCACCCAGCTTATTATCAATATACTCAGCATTCCTCTGCTTCCTGTCTCTGGATCCTATTCTCTTTTCATATTCTCTATCTAGTATCATTTGGTCCTCAGTTTTTAAGCTCTTCCTCTCTATGGTACTTCCCTTTAGCCTATAAATCAGTCCAAGGTTTCCCTCTCAATTCAACCCTCATCTTCTAGAGTACCAACTGAACTTTTCTTTTCCTTTACAGTCACTTTCCTGGAAAGAACAGCTGTAGCCTCAGCCCTGTACATATGTCATAGCTGCAATTTATTTACAAACATTCAAGTGTTGTGTCAGGAAAGCCTCCTTGTCCTCACAACTGAGGCTATACAGCCATTTCCACACATGCCATACAATTCAAACTGCTCTATCAAATGGCCAGTCACTGGTTAGCCAACAGTTAAAGGTTCCCAATCTAGCCTTGAGTCCTTCCGATCTGCATTACATTGTTACATGCACGCATCAAAACCAACAGTTTCTTTTCACTGAACTTGTACATTGTAACTTGAGACCTCTTCACCAACATTTAGTCTGAGCTTTTGTTGTTTTGAGACAAGGGTTAATATTTAGAAGTGTAATGGCCACATCATATATAAGTTTATAAGAAACTGGCAAACTGTTTTCAAAGGTGATTAAAATTTTACACACACACACCGCACCCCCAGCAAAGTATGAGTTTGATCTGCTCCACATCCTTGTAAGTATCTGGTAATGTCTACAGTTTTTCTCTTTAACTACTGCTACTTTAGTAGATATGTAGTACTGTCTCATTGCAGGTTCTTTCTTCTCCTGATGACTGAAGATGTTGAACATCTTTTCAAGTACTTCTCAGCCATATTTCTATTATTATTATTATTATTATTATTATTATTATTATTATTATTATTATTTGGCAGAGCAATTCTATTCAAGCCTTTGCCTACTTTTAAGGTTTGTTTGTTTCGTTAACATTGTTTTCTCTTTGGGGAATGCTGGGATCTACCCAATGGCCCTGCACATGCTAGGCAGTCTATCTGATACTGAGCTACACTCCTAGCTCAGTCCTAGGTTTTGAGTGTTCTTTATGATTCTACTTATAAATGATCTTTCAGATGTGTAGTGTACAAATATTTCTTCTACACTGTAATTTTTTTAAAAATTTCTGGCCACAGATGCCAAATCAGCTATGAATGTAGCTCAACACAAAAATCATAAACATTAACACTAAATTTTTTTTCTTAAAATTTGTGGGAGGGGCATATGTTTGTGTATCATGCACACAGATGCCATGGAGGGAACTAGAGTTGCAGGTAGTTGTGAGCCACCTGATTTGAGTGCTGGGTCATTCCTTATGGAAGAGCAACAAGTGCTCTAAAAGGTTCTCTAGTAAACTTTGTAGATGACAATGTCATGTTGCAACATAAAAAAGTTGGATGTGCCTGCATCCTTTCATCATCAAAATTTCCCTGAGGGGTCAATTCCCTTAATCAAGTCTAATTAAAAAGAAAAGAAGTCACCATATAACTACCAAGATACTATGTACAACATAATGCTGGGAAAGTGTCCTTTTAGATTTGCCCAAACTGAAGCTCTAGGTAAATCATTTATGTCTTTCCACAATAAGCATCCTGTGCATATCTCTATATTTATTCTTTTGTGTGCCATGTATATAGTAAGCAAACACTCTACAACTGAGCTACACCTCCAGCCCTGAATGCATACTTTAACTGCAATTTATTTACAAATATTCAAGTACTTATGTTTCTTTCAGATAGGAACAGTCAGGAAAGCCTTACTGGCCCCATCCACAAAACTAGTTACCACAATCACTCATGAGATATGCTAATACATAATAATACAAACAGCCAATGCCTTGATGTTTACTAGGAATAGAACATGGTAGCATTTTATGATCATTATTACCCTGAATTTTCCAAAAAAAAATCCCAGATAAATACCATCAGTCTCTACTTGATAGACAAGGAAACCGGAGATGCAATGCCAATGTACCTAAAAATTACACCACCAGCTAAGCACCAGAAAGTGAGTCTGTACAGACTCAAGAACTTAAAAGTAAATTGTTTCATGTCTGCCTTCCCTGTACAACATTAGATTCCAAGTTTACCTCAACTTTCAAAACCTAGTACACAGGTCTTCAACAAATTTGTCTCCCAACTTAGAGATGACACCAAGTTCAAACAAGTCCTTCCATTAAATTTCTGCCTGTCGCTCTTAACCCACTCTGAATAGCTGTCATCTCCCAAGTTTATAGCCATCTTTCTTGGCTCCCAATGATCTACAAATCTGATAAGTTTTCTGTTATTATCCAGATTATTGATAAAGTGTTACAAACTCCTACAGCTGGGTTTGAAAATTTGCTTCTGACATCTTAAATTTGGACATTCATGAACCATTTAACTGAAATCAGTTATTTAAGCTATTTAAAGGGCTAAAAACATAGACCTCTTATGTTAGTAGGACTTTCCATAAGCATGACTTTACCCAAACTTTTCTCTGGCTTGCTGTTTTTCAACAAGCAAGTAAACACCCTTTTCCCATTTCATTCATACATTTCTCAGGGTTCTCATTTGGTCCTAATTCCTTCCTGCTAATCCTCATTTGTCATAAAAATCCCAAGAATGAAAGATGAGATGTTCCACACTACTAAGTGAACTTCTATGAGAACAAAGGGGTAAAACTTGTGTAAGTTTGACTCTAAAACAACTTCTTCTGAGACAGGAATTGGGAACCTAATTTAACAGAAGCAACACAGAAAGACTTTTAGATCGTAATATTATCTTCTCTTTAGGATGTCACTCCAGCAAATACTTTTTAGGGGGCAAATGTCAGCAAGGACTGACTATGGCAGTTTGTACCCTGTTCCCTGTGCTTTTCTTGGATAAAAGTTTGAAACATTCCACAGCATTTTCATTATTTTTCTTAGCATGTTTTCTTAGCATCTATGCACCACATAGATACAAAATTCTAGGTTTAGGGCCATCAAAATGGCTCAGCTGATGAAGTAGTTTGCCACCACACCTGATTACCCGAGTTTAATCCCAGGCCCCACACGGGGGAAGAGAGTCAAGTCCTGCAAGTTGTCCTTTGACCTCCATATGTACACCATGGCATAAGCCTGCCCCCCAACACAAATGTAATAAAGAATAAAATAAGGTGGTGCATGCTTTTAACTCTGGAGGCAGAGGCAGGCAGATCTCTGTGGGTTCCAGGCCAGCCAGGGCTACATAGTGAGACTGCATCCACCAATCAGTTGGGCCAGGGAGATAGCTCATTTGGCTAGGGGAGCTGCTGACAAACCTTATGACCTGAGTTGGACCTCAGGAACTCATATGGAGTAGGAAGAAAACTGACTCCTGCAAACTGTCCTCTGACCTCCACATGCACACTGTGTTACTCATATATACACACAAAATAACTAAATGTAATTTTTAAAATCAATTAATCCAAGGATTATTCAATTCTCAATTTTCCTAAAATAAAATTTCTCCCAAACTCAGTTTCAGGTGTTTTTTGTTTTTTTGTTTTTTGATTTTTTGAGATACCGTCTCACTCTGTAGTCCAGGCTAGCCTTGAACTCTCAAGTGATTCCCCTGCCTCAGTGTCCCCCCCACCCCCATACACTCTTTAAGGTCTAATCCTTTGTTTGGCAGCAAATGCTTTTACCTGCCGGACCATCTCATCTTTCCGGGATTCTTACATTTGACTAGACTCAGGTTGGAAGCAGAGGATGACAGTGAGGACGCCTACGTCTGTTTGCACTCTGTTCCTTGTACTTTGGTTTCCGTCACTGCCTTGGCTAAACTTCTGGGGTATTCTGCAGCCTCTTCATCACTGTTTCTAGCATGTCTCTTCTTCTGACCAAAAGACCATGTTTGTATTATAGGACAGAGACTAGCAAGAGGCTGAGTCTTGGGTGCTTTGGTTCTGAATTTCTTATCTTTTTAAAGGTATTTTAGACAGTAGATTGTTAGACATTTTGTTTAGGAGACTGAAAGTGGCAGGTCCTGCAAGTTCTCTCACTGTCTTAGTTAGGGTTACTATTGCTACAATGAAACACCAAAAGCAACTTGGAAAGGTAAGGATTTAGTCCACCTATTAATTCATCATAAAAAGCAGTGAGGGCAGGAACTTTGAGGCAGGAGCTGATGCAGAGGCCATGGAAGAGTTCAGCCTTTTTTAAAGAGCCCAGGACCACCAACCCAAGGGTGGCACCATCCACAATGGGCTTTGTCCTCCCCCATTAATCACTAATTAAGAAAATGCAGCTGGGCGGTGGTGGCGCATGCCTTTAATCCCAGCACTCGGGAAGCAGAGGCAGGCAGATCTCTGTGAGTTCGAGGCCAGCCTGGTCTACAGAGCGAGATTCAGGAAAGGCACAAAGCTACACAGAGAAACCCTGTCTCGAAAAACCAAGAAGGAAAGAAAGAAGGAAGGAAGGAAGGAAGGAAGGAAGGAAGGAAGGAAGGAAGGAAGGAAGGAAGGAAGGAAGGAAAGAAAAGAAAGGAAAAGAAAAGAAAAGAAAAGAAAAGAAAAGAAAAGAAAAGAAAAGAAAAGAAAAGAAAAGAAAAGAAAAGAATGGCTCAGCAGTTAAGAGCAATGGCTGTTCTTCCAGAGGTCCTGAGTTCAATTCCCAGCAACCATATGGTGACTCACAGCCACCTGTAATGAGATCTGGTGCCCTCTTCTGGTCTGCAGGCAAGAATGCAGGCAGAACATTGTATACATAATAAATAAATAAATCTAAAAAAGAAAGAAAATGCCCTACAGCAGGTCCTTTTTTTCTACAGCAGGAGACATTTTTCTCAATTGAAGTTCCCTCCTTTCAGGTAACTCTAGCTTGGGTCAAGTTGACATAAAACTAGCCAGCACAGTCACAGATGAAGCAGCATAGTAGTTATCTGTAAATACAGGAATACTCTCTCTCTCCTTTTTAGTACAGTCAAGTTGAAATCGCTCAGGTTGGCATCTACTATGAGACACCAGATTTCTTTGTGCGATCTCTCCAGTTCTCCTTGGTCTATTCCAGGAGTGCCTCTTACTCAACAGTAGGTGCACCTAGTCATGCATCAAGACATATTGTTTCACAGGAAAACTGCTGTTTCCATCACTGATCCAGGCCACACAATCCTTCCATTCTTCACCCCAAGCATCAACAGCAACCTCTGTGGCCAAATGCTTCACATAAGTATTAAGTTTATGTTCATGGTCCATTCAATGAGCTTCTGACAGCAGTTGGAAGGAAGGGAAGGTGAGATGAAGCTTTACCTTCATGAGCTGATTGCCTAGGAGGCTCAAGGAGCTAAAGTTCAAGTTTAATTAAAAAAAAAAAAAGTTTTATATGGTGAAAAATATGCAAATACTATGCAGTGGTGGACACCACAAAGCTAGAGAAGAAAAATCATAGGTATGCCTCAAAGGAGAATTTTTGTCCACTGACATTATTTTGAGATAGCCCAGGCTAACGTCAAGCTCACGGTTCTCAGACCTCAGCTCTAAAGTGCTGGGATTTCAGGAGTGGGCCGGCACACCTGGCTCTAAAAGATACACCTTTGACCCAGTTCAGCCTCTCCCCTAGCTTGTGGAGCTTAAATAGAGTACTCATGCTACGAAGCATTTAGATCCCTTTTTTTTTTCTGTTTTCATAATTTAAAAAACATATTATTGTGATATGAATGTATCCATATGCATGTGTAGTGGTCAGAGGACCACTTCTGGGTGGCAGTTCTCTTTCCAATGTGAGTGCCAGTGGATCAAACTCAGGCTGCCAGGCTTGTGTGGCAAGGGCATTTACCCACCACACAGATTCTATATAAACCTTCAATATTCATTTCCTCAAAGATTCATTAAAATGTTGACACAGAATAAAGCAAACCCATTTCAATTCTTTATTACCTTTGTTAATTAGAAAAAGAACAAAAAAATTATTAAGTTCCACACATTCTATTTATACTTTCCTTTAAGCCACTTGAAATAAAGTAAACTTAATCTTCATAATTTATATAAAGCCTCCAAATAAGCAAAAGTAAACAATACAGTTTAAGGTATTTTGGTGGGATATTAACAGAACTGTTCTACAAACTGGATGTCGTGAAATTTACACAACTGTGTAAGAGTTCACTGAATTCTGTAAATAAGTTATACCTCAGTCAAAGTCCTCTTGAAATAGAGTCTCAGAAGAATAAGAAAGAAGCCACAGACTGGGAGGAAGTGTGTGCAAGTCACGTGTCTGCTGAAGACAAGCAGGGCTGCTCCGGCTCTCACTCTCCTGAGCACACCCCTGGCTGTCTAAGGTGCTAAGCAGCACGAGGCCGCCACTTATCCCTAAATTCATAGAACAGAAACAAGGAAATAAGAAAAACAAGCTCAGAATTAAACTCTTCCTGTGCTAGCATCAGAGTGCTTTTGGCGTGGTTTTGATGTTAGACGTGACTTTGAACAGTTTCAGTTTTCCACCATGAGATTCAGCACTGCATGGAGGTCCTTGCTATTCTCCCGAACAACCCACGATATTCTTTATGTAGATCACAGAAAACGTACAAGGAAGGGAAGAGACTTCCTCTTCAAAATAAAGGGTTATTTTTGAAAATATAGTTGGTTTACCCTGTGCTATTTTTAGATTAGGGCTCTTACTTTAAAAAGACAAAACCCATCACCATATGGGCTGTCTAAACACCATTAAAAGTGTCCTCTCACAGAACTCCTTCCATTGCATGAGGAAGGAGGGACCCTAAAATATGTGACAGTGCTTGTTTTTGAGAACCACCATCCCATAGCGACTTGTGTTAGAAACTTTCAACTAAAGAACAAACAATAAGCACTCTGCTCTGAAGAAGTGAACAAGGTCTGAGCCACTGTTACAGGTCCCTTTCAGGGGATCCGTGGGGAAGATAATGTGCTATGGTGATTATAAGTGTTTAGTTTTCATTAGCATTGAAAAAGAAAAGAAAAACTACATTCTCCGAGTTTTGTTTTTTGGTTTGTTTGTTTTTTGGTTTTTGTTTTGTGTGTGGTGTGTGTGGGTCTGGGTTTTCTAAATCAACAGCATCTTACTCTGTAGCACAGGCTGGCCTTGAATTTGAAGCAGTCTTCTCACTTTAGCTTCCTCTGCACAGGGATTACAGGCAAGAGCCAACACATCCCCACCTAAAACCTAGTTATTTAAAGCGTATCCACCTACAGAGATAGCTAACATACTATAACCAGCTACCCTAGTTAAACAGTCTAGTGTCCTATTTTTGTCTTTCCTGCTGAGGGACTTTAGGTATTTATCTGCAGATACTGATATCAACTACATCAAGTAAACCAGTAACTGTGGCCTATCAGAGTCATTTTGATTTCAACTCCAACCACCTTCTTCTAGGCATTTACGAAACTCTGTGTTAAGAGTGTAACTGTGCTAACGACAGAAAACTCCTTTGATAACTAAACCAAGAGATTTCATGGTCAAGTCTTGCTGTCAGCTCATTTCTGGTAAAGCTAGGATATCATGTGGCCCAGAGCTGACACAGCAGCTGCCCTTTCATACACACAGCTGTAGTTTAACCTACAGAATGACGACTTCAGTCACTCCTAATCATTAACTAATGTTTTAGACTGGAAAAGTTATTTCTTCGGGCTTTGTACTATATAGAGAGATAATCATTACCCTTTGGGAAACAATGGCTTGTTTACTGAAAATGAGTTTAACAAAGGAATTATTTGGTATGGAGAAATACAGAGCAGTGAGTTGGGTGACACAAATCACTTCAGCAGCAGCTCGTGGGGCTGTATTAGGGCAATTTACTTTAAAATTTTAAAAACTATGGTAAGTTAAAATTTAGCTCTGACCACACAACAGTCTAGACCATGTCCTCTATCCCAACACTGTGAAACCTGATCTTAGGGCCCATATTTTGAGAATGCTCTCTTACTTCTACAAGAAGGAACACCCTTGCAGAGTGAGGAATTTCTGCTCTACATGTGATCTGCACTGGATTTCATGCTAAGTGTGAGAAGAGTCACAAGCTTTCAAACTCCAAGAGCCTTCTCTAGTGGAAAGCTTGTCAAACTTACTCCATAACAGTAGGCTGATGTAGTGACCAGAAATTTCTTAACATTTTAAGTGTAAATTAAATCAAAAGTCAATCTCAGCCATTTCTGCAGAAACTGCCTCAACCCAGCTAAATCGAAAGTCAATAAACGATGATCTAGATAGATGACTGAGTAATTCTTAAATTTTTCTGAGGCTTACAGTTTTTCAAAAAATAAAGAGAGGATGGAAAGATGTCTCAATGGTTGAGAGCACTGGCTGCTCTTCCAGAGGATCCCGGTTCATTTTCTGGCACCCACATGGTGGTTCACAACTACCTGTAACTCCAGTTCCAGGAGATCCAACACCTCTGGCTTCCTCAGGCACCAGGGACACACAGGGTGTACAAACACACATGCAAGCAAACATTCGTACACAAAGTTGACAGTGAAAGCTAACATTACACGGTACTAAGCACTCAACGACCTACTGCCACCACACACGATATTTAATGCATGAAGACCGTGGGGTACAGAGAGAAAATAATGTGCCCACATTCAGTGACGGACAGAACCAGGACTTAATCAGAGGGCAGACACTAGCTTCTAAGCCACACTGTCACTGTCCCTCTATATTTAAATGCTGCCCCCCATTTGCTCTTGACTTTGTTTTACAAGCTCTTCTACTTTTCCTAAACTTGGGAGAAAGAGTATGTAGGGGGAGCCTCGCTGAACTTTCACTCATTTAAATTATGATTCATTTCCAAGTCATTGATTCAAAGGTACAGAGAGTATAATTTAGTCTCCATATATGCCAGGGTGGACCTGTAGCTCAGAGGTAGAACATTTGCCAAGCACACGTGTGACCCTGGACCCATCACCATCACTGTTAAAAAAAACGTACACACAGACACACGCACAACTAAAACATGAAAGGAACTGAATGCCATTCTTTAGTAACTTTAACGCTGGAATATTTTAATAAAGATGCTTTACTGATTGATATCTCTCCTCACGATTTCTTGGAAACAGTCCCTAAAGCCAACTGACATACTTTTCTAAAATTTCTATTTTATTGAAATGTTCTAATCACATCATCATTAACTATTTTAAAATATCGCATCAATTTTTACTTCCAACTGTGGCTATAGTACACATTCAACTCAATTCACAATCCCAGTTACTATAATGTAAAGAGCCTGGGAAAACAAATACAAATGCCAACCAATTAAGCAGTTAAAAGTTCTCACATTATTCTTAAAACCCAATGCAAACAAACCTATATCTGCATAATACCCACATGCTTATTAATTATTTAGCTTCTAAATTACTTTAATATGCTCAAATTTCCCCCACATTTGTATTACTAAGTGTCCAGTCTTACGGGAATAAAAATATAACTTGAGAAGAGAGGAAAGCAAAGAAAGGGTGGGATGAAAGCCTTTGCAGCAGCTCGCGGTTAACTTGGTTGACTTCTGGCTTTCCAGACAAGCACTCGGTAACTGCACCCTTTGGGTGCTTCTGTATAGGTGAGATGATACAGTGAAATAAAGTCACCTGCTTTCGTTCAATTTACTTACACAATTTGCAATTCTATCGCTCCCTGCTATGGTACATTAAGAAAATTAGCATGTAAGGAAAAAAATCACCTGCTTATGTAAATTGGAGGATGATTTTTATCCATGCAGACAGAAAGGGGGGAAAAGCTGCAATCTAGGTCAAATGACTAATTTTATCTATTTGTTCAAATGCCTCACTTCACCTTTCTCTGTAGCTCAAAGCAAGAATTTTAGGTCAAGGAACAGATAAGCAAAAGCTTGTGTTGTTTATTCCCCAGTAAGGAGTTAGCTGTCTGACACCACTGAGTTTTACATTACTTGAGCTGAAGACAAAACTGAGAACCTCATCTAGATAATAAACTACAACACTAAGAAAAGAAGGACTCCATTGAGATATCTGCTCTAGTTGACAGAAAGCAAACATGGCAAGGACTGGGTACTGATTTTACCTTCTGCTACTTTAGAAAGCTTCAAAACAAAGGAAAATACCCTCAAGTAATGCAGGACAGACAAGACAATTCCTCTGCAAAGAACATGATTCTAGTTCATCTAAGTCTGACATAAATTAGATGAATGTGTTACCTTAGTCACTGATGACTGACTGCCCTTCCCAAATTCACTGCTGGGAGGCAGCCCTTCCTCCTACAGCTGACTGCCAGGAAGGTGAGAGCCAGATTGCTCTAATTTTATGTGGTGCGAAGATAGAACCTGGGCTTTGTCCTTGCTAGACAAGCACTCCACAAACTGAACTGTATCCCCAGGCTTTATTCTTCCTTTAAACTTTTTAAATAGTTATCTTTAACATCTTATCTCCATTCACAGGGACTGGTACGGACGTGTGGATAGATCGAGGAGGGGCCAAAGACTAGAACTGTGCTGGTCAATGAGACAGACAGAACATGTGGCTATTAAAAACCTATTCTAAAAGTGCCTAGTCCAAATTGAGATATGCTCTAAGCAACTGGATTTTTGTAGCCTTAGTATGAAAGGCGTAAAATATATCATTAGTAATTTTTAATAGAAATGACAGTATGTTCAATATAATGAGTTACATAAAACATATTACTAAAAACAATTCCACCTGTTTCTTTTGCCTCTTCCCATCCCTGTGTCTAGAGCACGTAAAACCACATTCATAATTTTCCTTCTGGGCAGCACTATGCTTTGCTGGGTGCATCCATGAAAGCTCCTTCTCTTGCAAAACCACTATAGGAAGTCACAGTCTCTCCCTGCAGCAACCTTAAAGCTGGGCCAATGGTCATTTTCTGGGAAGCCTATCTGCAAATTAGTAAGTCCCTTACCCAATTTCAGAACTTAACTTATAAAGTAACGTGAACACACACTATTGCCCAGTCATCTTACTTGATGATACACCCAAAACAATACAAAAACAAACAACAACAAATATTTCTTATTAGGTTTTATTTAAAACTTAAACAGCCGGGCAGTGGTGGCACTGCCTTTAATCTCAGTGCTTGGGAGACAGAGGCAGGCAGATCTCTGTGAGTTCTAGGACAGCCTGGTTCCAGGACAGCTAGGACTGTTACACAGAGAAATCCTGTCTTGAGAAAACAAAACAAACAAACAAACCTGAGCAGGGCCTGATGTTGAAAAGCCTATAAACCTAACTACTTGGAATCTTGAAGCAGGATGCTGCTGCAGTGAGTTCAGACCTTGTCTCAGAAATAAATGTATAAGGAGGGCTCAGGATGTACACACGTAGCTCAGTGGTAAAATTCAATTAGTATGGACAAGTCCCAAGGTTCATTTCCCAGTATGCAAAAAGCAAATTTAAAAATGAGTCCTAGTAGCAGGCAGGGAGGCTAAGATGGGGCACGAGAAGTTTTAAGCCAGCCTAGGAGACGATGGTGAGACCCTGTCTCAAGAAAAAAATTATTAATAAAAAAAGGTCATTCCAAATATTTAAGAAACCAATCAAATAAAAGGCTGGTGGTGTAGGGCTGGAGAGATGGCTCAGCGGTTAAGAGCACCTCCTGCTGCTCTTGAAGAGGACCTGAGTTCAATTAGCATGTTGGGCAGCTCACAGCTCCCTATAATCCCATCAACAGGCCCCTAACTAGTATATAATACCCACATACACATAATTAAAAATAAAATAAATATTTTTTAAAAGGCTGGTGGGTTTAATATCTAGTAGAAGAGAAAGGGAGGGAAAAAGAAAGTAGGGAGAGGGAGAAACTATTTTATCATTGTTATTGTTATTATGTGGGGTGGGGAGGCCCAAGCGCATCATGCATGTGCCATGGCAGGTCTGTGGAAGCCAGGAGACAACTTGTGAGTTCTGGGTATTGAACTCTGGTCTTCAGAATCACACAGCAAATGCTTTTTTACCCACTGAGCTATCTCACTGGCCCCAAGAGAGGAAATCTAAAACACTAAAAGATGTTTTACTACCAGGAAAATAGTAGCTTCTAACTGCCCAAAGAGGCAGGCTTTTCTCCACAACTGAACATGCATAATTCTCATCAATCAATCAGTAACAGGAAGGGGAGAACAAATGAATGTTTAAAATATTCTCTTGAACAACTGAATATTTAAAATCTGATCTCAACAGCTCAATGGTTAAGAGCACTTGTTACAGCCAGGCATTGGTGGCACACACCTTTAATCCTAGCACTCAGAAAGGCAAAGGCAAGTAGATCTCTGGAGTTCAAGACCAGCCTGGTCTACAGGGTTCCAGGACAACTAGAGCAACACAGAGAAACCCTGTCTCAAAACAAACAACAAAACAAAAACAACACAAAGAGCACTTGTTGAACTTACAGAGGACCCAGGTTCAGTTCCCAGCACACATCACAACCATGTTTAATTCCAATTTCAGGGAATCTGACCCCCTTCTTATTTCTCCAAACCAGGCACACATGTGATGTACATACATATATACATACATACATGAAGGCAAACACTCATACATATAAATCCTTTTTTACAACTTTTTAAAAATCTGATCTCAAAGTTGGACATGGTGACATTTATCTGATACACACACACACACACACACACACACACACACACACACACACCCCAGACAGAGTCTCACATATCTCAGGCTGGCCTCCAACCTCCAACTATATATGTATTTGAGGATAATCCTCCTGCTTCTACCTCCCAAATGCTTGGAATCACAGGAGTTTATCACATTGCCTGGTTTTATGTGGCTTTGTGCATGCTAAGCAGGGACTGGACCAACTGAGCTTCATCCCGGCCCTCATTCTTCCTTTATACCTTTAAAATACTTACCTTTAAACATTTCAGTAGCTACCTGTCCTGAAGAAAATTGTTGTGTAGTCACTAGAAGATTTTACTTGCCCACAAATAATGTCACTATGTCTTTCACATATTAATGTCATTTTATAAGATTCTTAGAAAACAGAGGAGGCAGGTGGATCTCTGTGAGTTCAAGGCCAGCCTGGTCTACACATTGAGATCCAGGACAGGCACCAAAGCTACACAGAGAAACCCTGTCTTGAAAAACCAAAAAAAAAAAGAAAACAGAGGATTTTTATAAGCAAGGAAACCAAGGTTCAGATACTTTTAATAACTTTACCAGAGTCTCAGGACTGTTGATAGCAAAGTCAGAACCAGAATCTAGCTTGCCTTCTAGTAAGCTTAGTTTAGTATTCTATGATAAATAAACTTCTCCCAAAGAAAACAGTATCGGTACACAATAAACATCAAGTTTTCTAGTTTAGCCAGGCGGTGGTGGCGCACGCCTTTAATCCCAGCACTCGGGAGGCAGAGCCAGGTGGATCTCTGTGAGTTTGAGGCCAGCCTGGTCTACAGAGCAAGATCCAGGAAAGGCGCAAAGCTACACAGAGAAACCCTGTCTCAAAAAAAACAACAAAAAAAAAGTTTTCTAGTTTATTAAACTTACAAACACAAACTCAGGATCTAAAAAAAAAATGTTAGTAACAGTAAAGTGCTGCTGAGATTTAAAACATTTAAAATCTGGGGCTGAGAGATGGCTCAGAGGTTAAGATGGCACACACACACACACACACACACACACACATCTCTCTCTCTCTCTCTCTCTCTCTCACACACACACACACATACAATTAGAGGCAGAAAATCAGATGCAATCATTCTTTCAAAAGCCATCAATGATCTATCTTCTTGATAAATGCAATGGCCTTTTCTTCATGCTAATTTTCCTTGACTTTTAATGTGAACCAAGATCACCCCTATTCTCCTAACAGCCTCCTACCACACAGGGCTGTCATTCGTGGTGAACACATTTCCCATCTGACTGAGCTTTAGTCTGGCCTCCAGCAACTTCTTCCACCACAGCAGAATATCCCCTAAGGCTCAGACAGTCCTTAGCAACTCTATCTTTTAACTTAAACATTCAAAGAATTAAATCTAATCCATCATTCTTTTACTTAAAAACTTTCAATAGCTGTCATTTACAGGGTTTCCGCCTCTTTTTTATTTTCACTCCCCCCACAAGGGGGAGGGAGGGGCTGCTTCAGTTGGTAAAGTGTTTGCCATGAGTTCGAGAACTCAGTTTAATCAGGGCAGTGGCATGGACCTGTAATCCCAGCATAAACAAGAGGATCTTTGGGGCTTGCCGGCCAGCCAGTCTAGGTTCAGTGAGAGACCCAGTCTCAAAAAGGATAAAGTGAAGATAAAAGAAGATACAAGATAAAAGACACCCAGCATCAACATCTGGCACACATATGTGCGCACGCACAGACACACAGCAAGCACAAAGATTTTTTTTTTTAATTTCCTCTAATCATTCCCCTTGTGAGCTTTTAATACTATAGACACCTTGTCTGTATATACGGTACTCTCTTCCTGAAAAGATTAAGATTCTTGCCCTGCCACAACAATAACCTCTATTCAGCATGACACCCCAACCCCTTTTTGGTCTAGCTCTAGCTTGCATCTCCTACCACCCCACGTGCAACTCTCTCTACAACCAAGTGGCTTCTTCATCTGGACCCATCCACCTACTCTCATAAAAACACAACACGAATTTACATGAAGAAATTGCCCATTTGCCAACAAGCAGGTTTCTTCCATGAACAGTGTACTATTCTAGGAAACAGCACACCTTCCACAAGAATCCCTTCTCTATGCTCTCAGTAATATCCAGGGACCACCTAGCTTGCTGCATTTATGGCACTGAATTATAACTATCCATTTACAACTCTCTCTCCCACAGGAAGACTAAATCTTTAATTCTTATCGCCTAGCACAGTGACTGGTAAACAGTTCTAGTAAACAGTTAACATACACACAATAATACACAGGTATTATCAGAAGTGAAAAGACTGCACTGTTTAAGTTGTTGTGACAGAGTTTTGTTTTGTTGAATTTTCAGTGTTTTTTTTTTTTTTTTTTTTTTTTTTTTTAGATAAGGTCTTATTCTGAGCCCAAGGTAGCTTGGAACTCATTATGTGGTCCAGACTAGCCTTGAACTTACAGCATTCCTCTTGCCTCAGCCTTCTGAGTGCTGGGATTACAGACAAGAGGTTCAGACATCATGCTCATCTTCCTAGCTAGTTTCAGTTTTCACTAAGGCTTTGTGAACTAACTGAGAGTAAGAACATTATTTTTCGAATTACTTAGTGACTATAAACTCCTTCAAGACAAGCTCATAACCCTTAGAAGACAAGATAATTCCCTGTAACTCAGTACAATACACCACAAACAGAAATGACAGAAGCAACTTGAAAGAGGCTTGAAAATCAGCCACAGAACTAAACATCCTTACTTACTGTCTCTTAGAGTGCCAGTCATAGCAAGCTAACAACAAAATGCATGGACTAGTGAGTCCCAAGTACCAAAAACTTTCACTGTCTGACAGCAGAGTTAGGCAAACTAATTCAAAATACAGATGTGAACCTAGGTGTAAGAACACATCACTATCCATGTCAGACATCCCTGTATACACTACTCCCACTCACACCATTATAATGAACTGTTAAAAGTTCACTCTCGGCATAGTTGTTCCTTAGAAGTCATCTTTTTATAGTTTCAGAGTGCTAGAATTTTTGCTAATATTTCTTGCCTAGGCACCTCTGAACTACCAATGAAATCTATCATGACTGGTCACATGTTCCTTGAGTACACTATAACTGATGCCTCAGGCACTCTCTATGTTACCCCCAAGCTACATAGGATCAAAGTGACAAGCTATTTTGGTTAGGAAATCACTGCTGATGTGCATTAGATAGCCCAGTTAACAAATAATTCACTGGAGTGGTGTGGATGCACAGGGAATAGTAACTAAAACCAAACATAATCTACAAAGCAGCCTCATTCCATTTACTGGTTAAATGACAGTTGGAAGAAATTACTTTGGCCTTGACAATTTCCAACAAATAAAGTAAATCAGCATATTAAGGCAACAGACAATATATGAAGTTGATCTTTGAACTACTAATATATCAATAAACCTGATTTTTCTAGCCTTGGCTATCCTAGAACTCACTCTGTAGACCAGGCTGGCCTCAAAATCGCAGAGATACACCTGCCTCTGCCTCCCAGGTACTGGAATAAAGGCATGTGCTACCACCACCCAACTATAAACCTGATTTTAAAAAATTTTTTAAAAATATAATAAAACAGCTACTCACCACTCTATTATATTATGGAAGCCAATAAAAACTTGGACAAGCCTAAGTCAGAAAGGAAAACATTCCAGTGTGCTAGTAGAGGTTATTTTACATCAAAGAGTAACTTTGATCTCAGATGTCATGCTTTGCAGGAAAAAAAAAAGCCCTGGAATCTATATTCACACATATACCCAGTTAATTCATTTGACAAATACCTTCCTCTGGCATAGCAAATGGAAAGGGGGACTCTACCATCCCCGAAACTGACTAGTGTCTAAGAAGTCATCTAATTTAGAGATACTGTTGCTTAAGATGGTCTGAAAGGTAATGTTGTTTGAAATGTACTTTTCATTTTTCAATTAAAAAAATAAAAAGTCTTTTTGCTAGGAGGTGATGGTAATGCACACCTTTAATCCCAGCACTCAGAAGGTAGAGGCAGGTGGATCTCTGTGAGTTCGAGACCAGTCTGGTCTACAGAGTGAGTTCCAGGGGCCAGGGCTACACAGAGAAACCCTGTCTCAAAGGAAAAAAAAAAAAACCTTTTTTTTTCTAAGTTGATATTTATTAGTATATCATGAAATTAATCTCCAATAATAAAACAAGCTTACTCTTTGTTATACTGTGGTTTTTTAAAACATAATATAGATAATCTTCAGTTAAAATCTAAAATCATTTTGAATGTTACAGACTAATTGAATGTTGCAGACTAAAGGCTCTCAATCACCAAGAAATAGATACAGTAATATAAGACTGTGTAACTTTTATCCTCTAACTCTTGTTTATGATCAAGAACCTGCAGTTTCTAAAGATATGTTTATTTGTAGTTGAAATTAACAATATAGATTTCCACACTGCTAGTTTCACACGGATGCTCTGTTATGTCTAGAAGAGCTACCATTTCCTTTTTATGGTGCAGGCTCTGCGTCTTCAAAGCTCTTTGCACAAAGCAGACCCCCAGAACCCAGCAGTGTCTGTTAATTTTGGCTAATAGAAGAGAAACTTCTCTATACCACAGATTCTTAACCTGGAAAACAGTTAACAGCAAAATACACTTTTAGCGTACTACTACTCTTTCTGAAGTAACTAAATCCAGGATTTTCCCCAAACATCCCAAAAGCATTCCCCATTTTTTTCCAACATCTAATTTCTTATTTACAGAGTAAGAGGACCACAGAAAATACACCTCTAATTTTCACAAGATGAACAAGTTAGAAATCTCTGTCATGCATGAAAGTTTACACCGAATAATTTTTCATTTAATCACACACATTTCCCCCCACCTCACAGGAAATTTCCGCTACAGCAACTTAAACAGTGATGACATCCTTCACTTGTTACTTCTCAGTATGTAAATCCACAATAGTTTCTCCAACGGCACAGATAACTAGAACACTAGCTAAACTACACCCATACTAGCTCTGTTTTGTTGTTCTCTGATTGAGAGAGCACAAGAGTATTTTCTCCTTGGCTCTGAATTCAAACTTCATCTCCTCCGCATGAATACAACTGAGAAGGCCACTCTATAGTAGTTAAAGTCTTGCCTCCTAAAATAATTTGCACATTGATATCATATGGTAAATTTGACAACCTAGGAAGACTCTTCCTGCACATTAACAACAGCATTTTGTCTTTTTTTTAATTTTTTTTATTTTTTTTTGAAGCCAGCAATAACTACAAGAGCATTCACTGAGGACTTACTGTATACTAGATATACTGGTTTATAACAATCACCTCATTTAACCCTAGTACTGATTCTGACATAAGCACTATGATCCCCATTTCACAGATGAGGGACGGAAAGAGTAAATTATCAACATCACAAAGCTTAGTGATAAGTCACTGTCACCACAGTGATGCTGAAGTTTTGAAATACAGATAAAAGTAACTTGCTAAAGGTATTAAAATAAAAACATTCAAAGCTTCCCAACTTTATTTGAAGTACAAAGACAACAGACTGGATGAATCCAAGGGTCTTTGATCTTTTAATTAATCAGACAAATCAAAAGCTAAAACATTAATTTTATAAAGTAGAGGCTTTTCTTGGACTCACTTTTATCAAGGAAGCATGTAGCATTAATCCAATCTATATTTTATGTTGACAGTGTTAAAACCGCCTGGGCTTTAGTAGTCCTCAAACAGCTCTCATGTGGTCAGCTTACTCCAATTCTTTAAACTATACACTTCCTAAGACCCTGAAGCACTTTGTTCCAAAGTTGTCACATTCTTAAAGCTCAGTATTTTTCTCTAGCAAAGGTGAACTACAGAAAAGGGGATACATTCATATTACCTTCACCAAATGACAGAAATTACTGTGTGTGTTTTGTTTCTGTATTATGAAAATGTCCGTATGGGCACCCAGAAGTCCTGACATTTGATAACTCAGGTCAAATTATATATGATGTTTTAAAAGCAAATGAGCAACATCTATCATTGGCAATGAATGTATCTCAAGCTACCCCTGATCACATTACCAGGTAAGCTGGAACCTTTCCTTTGAGATAAAACACCGCAGACAGTTGTTAATGAAACCTTAATTGAACTGTCAAAGCACCGTCTTTACCAGCAAGCCAATGGGTAACTCACTATTTTTACACAACTGTCCAAGACTGATACATCATTCTACCAGTAAAATTCAGCAGAAAGATAAATCAAGTCAGGTACACTAAATTGTTCAGTAATAAATCTGAATGGTAAAATACCGCAACATTTCTATGAATATTTCTCCCTGGCTGCACTGAAGACTAGTATCCCTCAAAATTATATTCACCTTTTTGGCCATTAGTTAGTACCCCAAACTGCATGTCCATAAAAAGAAATGGGAGCAGATATAATTCCCTGTCATAAGCTATGCCAGAAAAACATTTTAAAAAATAACTGTTTGAATCTTATGATACCCAGATAATTACACATAGAGTATCGACTTAAATGATGCATCACTAGAATGTTCTGATTAATTATTTTAGGAAATAACTGTTTCAGGTGCAAAAAAAAAAACTTTTTAAATTAAAAAGAAAAAGCCTGTTTTAGTAGGTTAAACGGTGAAAAACCTCACCAATACCTGGAATTTCAGTACACTACTGGCAATTCATTCTGGCTTGGTTATCAAATCTCTAGTTTTAGCAATCTTAGGTCACACAGCAGTTAAATTCCAAATAAGCAATTCAGATAGCAAGTAATCAATATGTAAATATAAAAATAGAAAAGCATTTGCATACTAAAAACACACACCTGGTACTCTTCCCCTTTTTCAAACTAAATTGTATTTCACCTAAAACAGCTGATAAAGACATTCCTGCAAGAACTAGCAAAACCTGATTGTGAAATGAAGACAGATCAAAAAAAAACCATTTGGATAAAAAAAAACAAAAAACATTTTTGAGCATTCAAGGACACAGCAAGATGGCAGCCATCGGCAACCAAGGAGAGAAGTCTCAGAACGGACCCAAACCTGCTGTCACCTAGATCTTGGATTTCCAGCCTCTAGAACTGAGAGTAATAAATGCCTATTGTTTACGCCAAAACAAAGAAGTCAGTAGATCAATCAACCAACCAACAAAGAAGTCAGTAAATCAAAAAAGCAGTAAGGTGCCACAGCACCGTCCAAGGTGCTAGAGGAAAAAAAAAAAAAAAAAGACTTCTAGACCAGTGGTTCTCAACATGTGGGTTGCAACCCCTTTGCAGATGGAAGGATCCTTTTATAGGGGTTGCCTAAGACCATTGGAAAACACAGATATTTATTAGGATTCCTAACAGTAGCAAATTACAGTTATGAAGTAACAACAAAACAGTAAAACAAATTTTATGGTTAGGGGTCACCACAACATGAGGAACTGTATTAAGGGTGGCAGCATTAAGATTGAGAACCACTGTTCTAGACTAAGCATAGTCCGGCACCTCTGCAACTCCAGCACTCAGGCAGTGAGATCAGACCAAACTTGAGGCCCAGGAGTCTATATAGTTGAGTTCCAGGCCAGTATTGAGATTTCTCCAAAAGTTACAAAAAAGTACTTTGTTATATAGTTCTTAGCCTCAAGGAACTTATAGTGTATTCAGTAAGAGAAGGCAAACACAAAACCACAGAAAATGGTGTCAGAAGCATATGTCAAGTTCATGGTGCAAGGGACAGTCTATGAATCTCTAGAATGCATTCCCGCCAAGCACTTGTGGATTTTCAGATATGAGCGATTCCTAACACTACCACAACATTTGCCAGATGAGATGCTGGAGCACTCTCTTAGTTTTTTTTTTTAACTCTTGCCACAAACCTGAAGTTCTACAAGTCGCAAGGCCTTTTGACAGAAAGGTAGTGAGTGAATGAATAACCCTCTCTACTCATAAATACTAAAAATCGTTTCCCTTTTTGTATTCCTAGTTTTCAGCATTGACACAACCACATCTAAAAAAATCCAGATACTCGAAGTCTATAAAATTATGACAAGAGTTGAAGCAAGGAACCAATTTTCCCCTACTCTCCTCCCATCCCCCGCAGTTTGGAAATCCTCAAGGGTTAGGCAAGGAATGGAAGTTCATAGTGAAGTCCCTGGGGGGGGGGGGGGTGCAATGGAAGAGAAAGAGGAAAGCAGGAACAGGCAGGTCCCTGAACAGAGGGACTGAAAAGGAACCATTATGGCCTACACTCTTTCCCACTAGGAATCCCACAGTCCCTGGAGAAGCAAGAATGCAGCAATAGCCTCCTCGCAGGCTAGCTGAGAAAAACTGTACTCTTGTTTTCTTCATTTTAAGAGAAGAATTAGGATTCAGCTCACTTCGGTGCCAAGACTATAAATTCTGAAATAGGAAGGTAGCTAGCTATTATGTAAATCTTACCTAGAATCAACTTTAGCCTTAAAAACAAAGACAAAAAGCAATTATTTACAGGCTACTTTCAAAGAGTTCTTTTTGTGATGGGGACTTTGCTGGACAGTAAGAATCTATGTTTGCATGCACTGAAAATATGAAACCATCTCTCTACACTGAAATTCTTAATCCTTGGAAGGGAGAAAAAAAAATAACACCCTCAGTTTATTCCGTGTTTCACCAATCTTCCTAAGAAGGGCAAATACATAAAAATGTTACATCTAACCAATCTTTAGACTTTTAAACATCTGACTACTAGCAAAAGTAATAGAGTTTCATTTGTTAAAGGTACACTTCCTACCGGAACAACTGGCCAAGGGATAAAAGCACCCTAAGAGTCAGTGACACCACATTACAACAAATGTGGGCCACGGCACAGCTCCAGTCTACTAACCTCATTTGTGCTACTCGTGTGTGATGCTATATTTAATGCATTCTTATCAGAAGGCTAAGCTACATACTTCCCAACTTTAGCTTTCCGGTTTAAAATAAACCACTCAAGCGATGATGTTTAACTGGTTCGACAATGAAAACTACCTTTCTTCCAAAGGCCAAGATCAGAAAGTAAGGTCTGAAAAGACACAGTGGGCAAGAAAAGGTGATGACACTAAGTATATTCTGCTGGGGACTATTAGAAAGAAATCAAGTTGGGAGAGTCAGTTGTTGACACCTGCTGTAACCGAGCAGCCAATCAAAACTACCACACATGAGAGATGACCAAGGTCTTTGTAGGAGTATTTAACACATTCACCTACTGATCCTACACTCAGCAGCTCACTGAGGTTCTTAACAGACAAGTTTAACAGCCTACACACTAGTGTCACTCAGGAGAAAGTGCTGCACTACCATTTGCCATGACTCAAAAAAGTACAGGCCTAGAGAGCCACTTCATCGGGCCTCGTCACCAAGGAGGGTGGTTCCTCAAGCTGGGTTGAGAAGCTTGCTCAACTTTGGTCAAGATGGAGTCAACCGTGAATCACGGACTGCCGAGTGAGAACCGTGTGGAGTTGTGTTTTCGATACTCACCAGACAACACCAAAGGCTCCGTATCCAATAGGTCTATCCGGCTCAATGTCCAGCTGCTGCTGTGGATGATGCGAGTGTTGATGATGATGCGCCTTAACTGTAGCAGCCGCAGCAGCCTGTACCTGAGCCGGGGCTGCTGCAGCTGGTCCAGGAGCCTGACCCGGTGCCGGGGATGGGAAATATGGCTGTTGTTGCCCGGGGTTTAACATGGCTGCGGCTGCGGCTGCTGCTGCGGCGGCCGCAGCTGCCGAAGACGTATGCTGTTGTACGGGGTGTACAGCAGCAGCCGACCCCGGATGAAGGTGGTGTTGAGGGTGGTGGTGGTGGTGAAGGTGAGGAGGAGGAAGGTGTGGAAGGTGGTGATGATGGTGGTGGTGGTGACCTGCCGCTGCTGCAGATGTACCGCCATTGTAAGCCGCCATCATTTTTGCGCTGGCTCTTGCGCCACAAAGAGACATTCAAAAAAATGCCCTTTGATTGGAAAGCAAACTGGGTCAAGCTGTCATTTGGCCATTTAAAAAAAAAAATGAAGAAACCACTCACTCCACCTCAAAAAACATAGAGCGTAACTGGCTTTATGTCTTCATCAGTCAATCCAAAGAAGTTAGAGGATCTTGGGTGTTTGATTTTTGGGTAAGAGTGTGTGGAAGGGTATGGGTTGACAAAATAAAAAGTTAATAACATAAAATAAGGGGGAGAAAAGGAAAAGGAAAAGGAAAAAGGGCCCCTTCCCCCCAGGATTCCTGCCACAAGTGGATACTAAAACTCCATTCTTAATGGGGGGGAGGTTCCAACTTTGAGTGTGGGAATAAAGGCCAAACCTCCCGACCCCCTGAACTCCACACACGAAAAGGATCTGGGAACACACCACCCTTGGAATCTTGTAAGAGGGTTGACTCATCTACCGCTTCCATTCCCACATCCTTTTCTAAACACCTCCCACCTCCTCAAAAACACAATTTAAAAAATAAAAAAAAAAAAATTCCAACCACTCTAAGTCAAAAAGATGTGGGGAAATTGTCAGGGAAACCAGCTTCCAGTTCCCCCCCCCTCGAATTCTCAGGCCTTCCTACATCTCCCCCTACTCCTAGTCTGGTTGACCTGATTGGGGGGGGGGGTTGTACCAAACTTTACTGGGCAGAATGAGCCAGGGGAGGAGGTTGGAAGAAGAGAGTGAGGCGAGGAGGCGACAGGCAGGACAGAAGAGGACAGAGAGAACCCCGGCAAAAGTGAAGGGAAGGAGGTGCAGGGAGGGAATGAAAGAGCGGTGGGCAGCACTCGGACGCCCAGACACAGGGAACCGCCCCAGGAGGAGGTTAGGGTCCCGGGGCCAAAGAATAGGAGCCCCGGGAAGCGGGCGGGGGACGATCGGAAGCAGGCTGACTCCTGCCCCCGCCGCCGCCGGCTGCTTGTGCTGAGGAGGGTTGGGGGGGAGAGCGGGTGGGTCCCCCGCGCGACGGCCCCTGCAGGGCTCAAGGCTGCTCCGTCTCCCCCCCTCCCCCCCACCCGGCTTCCGTGCCCACGGTCGCTTTCTCCACAGCCGCCGTGGCCGCTTTCTCTTCAGCCGCCGCCTCCTCAGCCGCCGGTGCCGCCGCGGCCGGACTCACCTCCCCTAGCAAAGCCGGATAGAGCGGAGCCAGCGGCGGACACGCGCAACCAGCCGCCGAGGCCCCGCCCCCGCCTCACATTGACCGGCTGCCCTAGCCAATCCACGCCCACCTGTCCGCGTCCGCCTCCAATCTCTGGCCGGAAGCTTCAGACAGGCGCACTGTTCGACCAGTGGTAACCAGGTGTGGGTCTCCTGGGGAAATCCCACCCCCGATTCGGGATGGGCAGACAGGCCGACCAATCAAAAGGCAAATCTTGGCCTGATCGACAAGGCTGAAAGCCAATTAAAAATCAAAGATCTCCGTGACTTTTTTTTTTTTTTTTTTCTTTCGGCTCTCTCCTCTTTTCTTTTTCTTCTTTTATTTTTTTGGCGAGAGCAGGAAGCTGCGTGCTAATCCCGCCTGCAAGATCTAGAAGAGAGGGGCGGAATGAAAAAAAAACCAATCATGAGCCAGGAACAAAGAACAGAGAAACCAATCCTTGGGTTGAAGACCAAGTGGGCTGGAACTGAGTACAGATAGACATATAACTGGACAAATGGGGAAAAAAGATTGACATAGATCCCGCCTTTCACATGTCCTATTGGGCAAGATTGTGGAGAATTTGCTGTCATATCGGAGACGACATCTTCAGGGGCGGGGCCAATTGAAAGGGGTGTGGTTTGGTGTGGGCGGGACTTAGGCGAAGAAGGCGGAGTCCAAGTCATCACTGGTCCATTGATAGGAGCCATCTACAACTAACTCTAAGGCATAAGATATGGAAAAATTAGAAGGAGCAAAAAGGCATGTTGAGCTTCAGAAACTCAAGGTTCAAGGTTACTTAATAAGAAACTCAGTAGACTCATCGATTAAACTTTGATTTTGACCAAAAAGAGACTTTATTTTCAGCATGCCCTCTGGACATACTGCAAAATGTATACAAATTAAAAACGGGGGGGGGGTGCGGGGGGAGGACAGTTAATGCCACAAACAGTAATATTCTCCCAAAGTTTTCTGGTCAAGTAAGTTCCATCATTGAAATTTTACTAGAATAATATCATTCTTCAGTATTATTTCACTTAGCCTGAATTTACTCTTAAATACTAGACTAACTTATTCTTAGTAAAACTGTGAACCAAAAATCTGGTGGCCTCTTTGATTCTCTTTGCCTGTCCACCCCTTCCTTTCCTACCAAGAGAGTAGTCTTAAACGCTCTGAATATCTCTCCATCCTCACTTCTCATACACCACAGCTTTACCCAAACTTAACACCAGTAGCTGTTTAACGCATCTCCCTGCCTACAGCTCTCCTTTAAACTAATGGTTGTTGAAGGCACAGTAAACTTTTCAGCTCCCATCATCTGTAAAAAGGTGTTGGTGCTACCTGCAAATCTTCTGATTAAATCAAGAAAGAAGGCATAGAGATTTCAAAAGAAACCATGATTCATGAAAGATTCTGGGGAGATGAAGGATATTTCAGAGTTCAATGTGATTTTGAATTGCTTTGGGTTGAGTTCCATAAAAGTTTGTTACTGATCTGTGTTCCTGAACTATTAAACATAAATATGTAGCCAGGCATAGTGGTGCATGCCTTTAATTCCAGCACTTGGGAGGCAGAGGCAGATAGATCTCTGTGAGTTCAAGGCCAGTCTGGTCTACAAAGAGAATTCTAAGACAGCAAGGGCTATATAGAGAGACTCTGTCTCAAGACAATCAAGCAAATATAAATATGTATGATAAGGAATAGTTTCTCCTGATAAATAAACAATTTACAAACAAGTAAATAAATAAGGAAAGGAATTCGGTAGTCTACTTTTATCTGAGGTTTTGGTTTCTATAATTTCAGTTATCCATAATCAAATGTAATTCAAAAACATTAAATAGAAGATTCCAGAAATAAGCACATTTTTGAAAGGTGCACCATTCTGAGGAGTGGGATAAAATCTTGACTTAGCCCTTTCATTCATTAGATCAGTTCCCACAGTATTACTAGGCTTATGTTGAAGTGGTGTCACATGGTGGTCTACCATTTCATCACAAAGCCCAAGTCACATCTCCTCACTTTATCTTATCATATAGGCATTGGATTATCTCAGTTCATCACAAGACACACTGTGAGAACAGTTTTTTGAAAGCAGGGCCACATTCACATCATTTGTGTTACAGTACACAGAATACAACCTGAGCACCTTTAATCTGAAAATCCAAAATTGGAAATAGTCCTAATCTAAAACTTTTCAAGGGCCAACATGACACTCCAAGTGGAAAATTAAAGGCTATGCATTTAAAGTTTATATGAAACATAAATGAATGTTGGGTTTAGAGTTGGATCCCAGCCCCTGTGTATCATTATATATGTAAATGTATCAAAATCCTAAAAACAAAAATCCCAAATCTGAAACACTTCTGATCCCAAGAATTAAAGCTAATGGATGTTCAACTGTTCTAGTTTATAATTATCGTTGTTTCATCTTATTGTGCCTAATTTATAAATGAAACATTATTAAATACATGTATGTACAGGAAAAAAGAATACCTGTAGAATTTAGTACTATTCATGGTTTCAGGGGCTCACTTAGGAATCTTGGAATCGTTCCCTGTGGTTAGCGGAGAAATAGTATACAAGTCTGACCGTGCCTCTAGCCTTGAATAAAGTCAATAAGCATAAATAGCCTGGCATGGGCTGGTTCCTGTCTACTTCAGGGGCCTTCCCTCTCACTTCCACCCTCTCTGCTTTAGACAGTCTAAATTTCTTTTGGTCTCTCACACGCTTTGATGTCTCTAAAACTTCATTGTTTATATTCAGCTTTAAAAATCTCTCACCCATACTCCACGTCTCTAGTTCATCCTTCAGGCTTCATGGGAATTCCACATTTTCTTTTGGAAAGCTTTTTACTACTCCTCATCTAGACCATGACTGTCTATTACAGATCTTCATGCCATTGCCTCCCCATAGCATTGAGAACTCAAGTCTAATTGCTTATTGAGTTTGACCAGAACAGAGAGCTCGTCTGTCTCACTTAATGTCTTATACCCTGTTCATAGGACAGTGCCTAAAAGAAAAGCGAAGACACTGGAGATCTGTATGAGCTACTCCGGGTCAGGGAGTACAAACCCGAGGACTGTCATTTGCTAGCCCCATGTTTCTGGCGATTTAACTAACCTTTCTTAGTCTCAGCTACCTCCACTGAAATAATGATATGTGCTTCATTAAGTTGAAATGAGGTGACATATTGAAAAGTGCTTAGCAAGGAACAAAAGTTCAATGTTCATTAATTCTGTTCCCCCCTCAATCTCAAGTAATGTTTGGGACACCTTTCCAATTTTCCAGTGTACAATAGTCTCCTTCAGAGTGTAGTTTTTGAGAAGCGTCTTCGGAACTCAAGTTCTTTGATTCTCTCCAAAATCTATTGAGTTAGAATTTGGATGGGAAGGAAGAACTGGAATCGGTTAACAGGACCTCTGGCAATGGTGCCCTAGGGTTGGAAGGGCACTGGACCTGGGGAAAGGGACTGAGTCTTCTCAAACTTGACTTTCAGCACCTGGTACCGGGACTTTTGAAGAGGCTTCACTGGGGCACCAGTAGCTCATCAAAGAGGTGTACTTCTATCTATTTAGAGCAAGAATTTCCACCCAAAGTGAGCACACTCCAGGCGCTAACAAACGGCTCCATCAGAGTCCTGAGAGAAATCAGTACAACTTGTGATGATGGGGTGGGTGTGGACGTGAGCTTCAGTTGGGCCAGCACTCAAGAAGCCGAGGCAGAAGGACTCTGAGTTCCCCACCACCCTGACGTGGTGAGACTCTTGTCTCACAAACAAGAAACAAACAAACAAACAACAACAACACCCCCCCCAAATCATTATAGCTTTGATTTCTAATTTTTAAATATAATTTAAAATGTCTTTTGAAGCTGGGCATGGTAACTAATGCCCATAATCCTGGCATTCTGGAGGCTGAGTCAGGAGAATTGCCACAAACAAGTTCAAGGCCAGCCTGAGCTCCGGAATGAGACCCTGTCTCAAAAAATAAAATAAAATAAAGCAAATAAAAAAGCTAAAAGGAACACGTAGAATTGTCTGGATATGTTTTAGTTAACCCAATATACCCAAAATATTGTAACTTTAATATGCAAGAAATATTTGAAAAGAGACACATACACATATGACACAAGGTCATTGAAATCTGGTATGCTTTTTCACTCACACATAGCACCACTCAGTGACCTGTAAACCTAGGTATGCAGAGAGCTGAGACAGGAGAGCCCCTGGATGGAAGAAGCCAGCTTGGACTACATAGCAAGTTCCAGAACAGTCAGGCTATATAGAGACACCATGCCTTTTTTTTTTTTTTTTTTTTTTTTTTTTTTTAAAGTTTCAATTCCTTCAGTTATTCTAGTCGTCTTTCAAACATTAGTTATCTTCCCAGGGCTCGTTAGCCACTTGTGGCTAGCAGCTACTTCATTAAACAGCATAGATCTAGACCATGGGTTTGAGACTCTGTCCTGCCCCTCCCTAACTTGTCACTTGACCTTTGCAGGTTCCTTAGCCTATCTTAAAGAGAATGTGTTGGTCTGAATCGAGAGGATCCCTGACTTCTTCAGCCGTGGCGATCAAAGAGGCAATCCACAGAAAGTATGTACCCCGGGGCCTGTTGGCAGCCGTGGCGATCAAAGAGGCAATCCACAGAAAGTATGTACCCCGGGGCCTGTTGGCGCCTCATCAGTGGCGGTAAGAGGGATGGTTATTATTAGTGTTACAATCCAAGGTCAAGCGTCACAAGTCAGATGAGAAATACTCTGTGGGCTTGGCTCAGCTCCTATCCCCAGCATTCTAGCCCACATAGGGTTCCTGTCCCCTTAAACACCTCACCAGACAGTACAATTTCCGGCCCTTCCCATCCTATTCCATTTTCAGGAGCTGAGCATGATGAACGAGGAGAAGTCGGAAGTGAGTCAGCAGGATAGCACTTAGAGCCTAGAAAAGCAAGCAGGACATCAGAATGCATAAGCAGGAATATAATGTTCAGGAAGTGGGGGATGATCTTCCCTTTCTTCTAAGAACTGGCTCCCCTCCTGAGTTGTCTGCAGCTTCTCTGTCCAGCATGGGCCAGGGCCAGAGGAGTTAAAGGATAGCAAAGAGAATTACCAACACCAGTTATCCCGAGTAACACATCACAGATACATCCATTCTGCAAAAACAGAGGCAGATTCAGGAGCCTTAGGGAAACTCACACAGCTGGTGGGAGACAGAGCTGGGACCGGCCAGCTCCCGTCACACCTCTTTCCTTCCCACTGAGTATCACACTTGGAAGGAATAGTCAGTCGGGAAACAAAGCTTTGGAATGACCGGTCAAGGAAAGGCTATCCAGCAAGTGCTTTCACTTTGAAGTCTAGCAGCTTTCCTTAACAGGTCCGTGAAACATTAGCACTTTTGCTCAAAACCCTCCTTGGTGGCCAGATAGGAACACCTGTGACCTTGCCACCCCAACACTTTCCGGGTCATACTTCCATTATGTGCAGACTATCCTTCTACCTCCCAAGTTGTACTCAGGCATCGATCATGAAGGCTTTCTCTGATATCAGGTTCTCTAATTCTCTCCCTTCTCTTGAAGAGCACGCAGCATTGATTGGAAACACATGCTCTGGCAGCTTTCCTAGCCCTGCGACCTTGGCTGAATAATACCTTTGAACTTTGGTTTCCTGGTCCGTGTGGTGAAGAAGAACACAATATGGAGACGATTAAGTAACATCAGTGTCGGACTCGACACAGGTAGCTTCCTTTCCCACTTCTCTCCCTCATTCACTCCCCATGCCCCCTCCCACCCTCCACCCCACCCCACCCCCGCCATCTCCGTCCCCTGGGCTCTTGGGTGTGTTTTAGGAAGTTGGCTCTGGGGATGAGAAGTGATGCTTACTTACATCTCAGTCAGTTCTAACTACTTCTCCCTACTCCCCTCATTCATTTCTTGTTTATCTTCAGGTCTTCTATCAGTCTGTGACGGGGGCATAAAGCTGTCACTACCAAAATAAAGCTGGATGCTGGAGACACGGGAGCATAAGCAAGGCTGCGGACCTTTAAGGCATCCGGCAGTGCCGCAAGACAAAGGGCCTGTCCAGGATCAGATACAGGAAGGCTCTAGAAGAAAAGCCACAGAGGTCCAAGGAAGAATTTGTGATTGGCAGGAGAAAGATGGATGGAGGCAGGGAACACAGCACGAGGTCAGGAGGCAAGAAACCAGGACAGAGGCAACAGAGACTGAGATCGTCCATAACAGTGTGCTGGGGACCGGGAGAGACCACTGAGACCGTTCATTGCAGTGTGCTGGGGACCGGGAGAGACCACAGAGACTCAGACCGTCCATAGCAGTGTGCTGGGGACCGGGAGAGACCACAGAGACTCAAACCATCCGTAGCAGTGTGCTGGGGACCGGGAGAAACCACAGAGACTGAGACCATCCATAGCAGTGTGCTGGGGACCGGGAGAGACCACGGAGACTGAGACCATCCATAGCAGTGTGCTGGGGACCAGGAGAGACCACAGAGAATGAGACGTTTATAGCAGTGTGCTGGGGACCAGGAGAGACCACGGAGATTGAGACCATCCATAGCAGTGTGCTGGGAACCGGGAGAGACTACGGAGACAGACAGTCCATAGCAGTGTGCTGGGGACTGGGAGAGACCACGGAGACTGAAACCATCCATAGCAGTGTGCTGGGGACTGGGAGAGACCACAGAGACTGAGACAATTCATAGCAGTGTGCTGGGGACTGGGAGAGACCAAATAAGTCTGAGTTCATTGCTATCTGCGCCTTCCTTTCAAGCACAGCTAACCCTTCACCAACCTTAGCCACACAGCCTCGAAGTCCCAGGACAATTCCCTCTGCACATCTCTGAGGACTTTGGCCTCATCCTACCTCTCCCTACTTTTTAGCTGTGCTCCAAATCCCAAGACCAAACTTAGCCCAGACTTGACTCTGGCCATGTGTATCAGCCAATCCGCTGCGTTTCCTTCTTAGGCAAATCATAGATAAACTTTTTTAGTTAAAGTTACTTTTGCTTGTTTTGTTCTGTTTTTATTTTGGCTTAGTGTGGGTTTTTTTGAGGTGAGGGGCCTCATTTTGCAGAGGCTGACTTCAATCTCCCTATGTAGCCAAGGTTGTCTTTGAACTCCTAATCCTCCTGACTTTACCTCCTAAGTGATGACATTACAGCTATGCACTACCATGCCCAGTTTTAAAATGAGTTTGGAATTGGGGAGATGGCTTAGTTGATAAAGTTCCTGCCATGCAAGCATGGAGAACTGAGTTTGGATCGCCAGCACTCACATAAAAGCTGGGTGTGGTGGTAACCTTAGCATGTGCTAGAGGGAGAAAGGTAGATTCTGGAGGCACACTGGCCAGCCTCGCCAGCCAACTGGGGAGCTGTTGGGTCAGTGAGAAATCCTGTCTTAAAACACAGGATAGAGCCGTGCGGTGGTGGCGCACGCCTTTAATCCCAGCACTTGGGAGGCAGAGCCAGGCGGATCTCTGTGAGTTCGAGGCCAGCCTGGGCTACCAAGTGAGTTCCAGGAAAAGGCGCAAAGCTACACAGAGAAACCCTGTCTCGAAAAACCAAAAAAAAAAAAAAAAAAAAAAAAACACAGGATAGAGAGAGAGATTAATGAAGACACTCGATGTCATCTTTTGGACCACACACATATATGCACACATGTACATGCACACCCATAAGCTGCACACCCACAAGCACATGCACAGACACAAACACACACCAACTGAAGGTAGCTGTAAAATTAGTTTTAAAATATACTATAAAATCCTCATAATGGACTTAGGCTGGGTCTCTGCAGCAGAGTCTGCCTAGCATATGTGGGGCCCTCGCCTTGGCTTGATCTCCAGCACCGTAAAACAACAATAATATATAGTGATGATAACAGTAACAAGTAAATAAAATTATCATGCTTCACCTTTGTAGGTGTCTACTATTACTTTGACTTCTTAAATCTTTTTTCTTTATTTCTTTCTTTTGACTAGTTCTTGCTATGTGGCCTAGGCTGAACTTGAACTCAAGATCCTCTTGCCTCAACCTCCCAAGTACTGAAATTATAACTGTGAATCTCCACAGTCAGCCTTAAATCTTAATAAACAAAAGTGTAGCTCATAAATGTTAGACACACCAATAAAAAGAGAGACATTCATGATGCAATGCAAGAAATGTCCTCTAGGTCTATTTTTCAGCTTGGAATCCAATACAAGACAGGTTTTTGGTTTTGGGGTTTTTTTTGGTGGGCTGGTAGGGAGGGGGGGTTGGTTAGTTGGTTTCTGTTTTGAGATAGGGTCTTATATATTATAGGCTGACCTTGAACTCACTATATGAACTCCTGATCCTCCTGCCTCCATCTCCCAAGTGTTGAGATTACAGGTAAGCACCACCATGCCCAGCTACGAGATACCTTTCATCAAAGAGCACTAATGAGCCATACACAAATTTCCACCTGTCCACCCCAATACACCAAGTTGCAAGCTGGACTTTCAGGATAGAATGAAAGTTACCTTTCTGAAAAGCCCTCAAAGCAGCAATCCCAGGTTAAGAGGACAGTCACGGCTTTCAAAAACTGTGTCTATACTGAGCAGGAGCAACCAACTTTTCCAAGACTACACTGAGCACTGTCTAGGCGAAGACAAAGGCAATTCCCAGGGCTTGTTGCATATTGAAGCCTCTAGTGGATCTTTAAAACCACAGTGCATGGCTTCAGTAGTGTCAAACCACGTCTTGCCAAAGGTTTGATAATCTGTGTTATATGCTTGTAACTGTAGCCCTTGGGAGGCAGGGAGACCCTGAGTTGTTTTTGCAGTGCTGAGGAGCAAACCAGGTCCTCAGTGCATGCTGAGCAAGTATTCTACTACTGAACTGTATGTCCAGCCTTAAAAAAAAAAAAAAAAAGCTGCAGTTTGAAGCCATCCTGGTCTACAGAGTGAGTTCCAGGACAGCCAGGGCTACACAGAGAGACTCTGTCTTGAAAAACAAAAACAGCCGGGTGTTGGTGGTGCACGCCTTTAATCCAAGCACTCGGGAGGCAGAGCCAGGCGGATCTCTGTGAGTTCGAGGCCAGCCTGGGCTACCAAGTGAGCTCCAGGAAAGGCACAAAGCTACACAGAGAAACCCTGTCTCGAAAAACCAAAAAAAAAAAAAAAGAAAAACAAAAACAAACAAACAAAAAGCGAGATGTGGGTACCCAACATTTGGGAGGCAGAGGCAGGCAGATTTCTGAGTTTATAGCCAGCCTGGCTTACAGAATGAGTTCCAGGAAAACCAGGCCTTGCTCAAAATTAGCTATTTAGAAAAAAAGAGAGAAAAAGAAGGGGAAGAAAGAAGGGAGAGAGGGAGGGAGGGAAGAAGGAAGGAAGGAAAGAAGGAAGGAAGGAAGGGGGAAGGAAGGAAGGAAGGGAGGAAGGGGGGAAGGAAGGGGGAAGGAAGGAAGGAAGGAAGGAATGAAGGGAGGGAGGGAGGAAGGAAGGGGGGAAGGAAGGAAGGAAGGAATGAAGGAAGGGAGGCAGGAAGGAAGGGAGGGAGGGAGGGAGGAAGGAAGGAAGGAAGGGAGGAAGGAGAGCAGGCTGGCTGTATTGCAGCTGATATCCTGCTATAAGACATCCATCATGGATCAGCAATGGTGGTTGCATGCCTTTAGTTCCAAGATCCTGGATGCAGAAGCAGGGTAATCTCTGTGAGTCGAGGCCAGCCTGGTCAGACCCTGTCTCAAAACACCATTAAACAAACAATGACAAACCAACATCTCCTATGACAAGAGAAGGATGATGCTGGGTGTGACTGCATACAGTTGGCAAGAGGTGTATACACCAGGTGCTCTACAGTGACTTCAGTGCACTGCAGTCTGTTCCCCTTCTCTCTGCATTTAATAGATATGAGGTGCGACACAGGCATTGGAATTACAACGTGCAGCAAAGCTGGATGGAGCTCAGCAGGCAAAGCAGGCTCATGATAAGGTCTCCAAAGCCAGCAGGCCCCTTCATTGTCTCACAGTAGCAGTGGTATTATAACCATTGCTGCCTCTACTGGGTACATTTTTCCTGCTAGCAAACCTCCATGGAAAGAAGTGGTCTACAGAAGGCCGCCTGGTGGCCATGATCTCAGAGCACAAGGATGTGTTGGACATGGAGGGAAGGGGTCTTCAGGGTCATCATGTGAATATAATTGTCTAACCAGAAATTCCTAGGGTGCTGGAACCACTAAATTCTTACTACAGGCCATCATTCTTGTATTAAAACCGTATTGATTCTGATTGTGTAGTAAGTATTGATTTGCTTTCTTTTTTAGTTTTAGTTGTGTGTGTGTGTGTGTGTGTGTGTGTGTGTGTGTGTGCGCGCGCGCGTGCACAGGAGTGCAGGTGCCTATAGAGACAAGAAGAGGGTGTCAGATCCCATGGAGCTGGAGTTACAGGTGGTTCTGATCACCTGTTGTGAGTGCTGGAAACCAAACTCATGTCCGTCCTCTGCAAGAGCAATGCTCACTCTTAACCATCTCTCCAACCCCAGTTTGCTGAATTCTTATTCATTATGCCTTCAGTTCTGCTAATGACTCTCTGCTCATTCTTGAAGAAGTGTACCTAGGCCTCTACATGTGGCTGGCCAGACCTGACCTCTGGGCTCCCATAACCCCTCTACTTAACATCTGCCCTGCTCCTTGTCACATGGCCTCCTGGGTAAACATCTGTTGTTTTTAGTGCTCTGGGAAGTTCCCAAAGGCAGAGTCTGGGCTCTTATTTTAAATGTCCTGTGTCCCTAGTGCCAGAGTCAATTGCCCTTTTTTATTGTTTGTTTGTTTTGGTTTTTTTTTTTTTTGAGACAAGGTTTTCTTTGTGTAACAGCCCTGGTTGTCCTTGACCTCACAGAGATCCATCTGCCTCTGCCTCCTGAGTTCTGGGATTAAAGGCATTCCACACTGTGCCCAGCTCCAGGGTCGGTTCTTAAAGCAAGCTTTCCTACTGTGTCATAAAGCATAGTAAACTTGCCTTTTCGTGGGGGAGGGACCAGCCAGTGCTGGGGTTCAAAGGCAGGGCTTCACATGCGATGGGCTTGTGATTTAAGCTTTCTTTCTAAAGCAAAGCTGGAAACGTGTCTCAGTGAGTGCTTGCCTAGCATGCACAAGGTCCTATGTTTGATCCCCAGCACCACCAAAATAAAAACAAACAAGTTATTCGTGACTGTATTTTTGTTTCTAAAAATTCTAAAATTTGACCTGGGGATGGTAACACACGTCTACAATCACAGCATTATAGGTAAGTACAGGAGGATTAGGGATTCAAGGTCAGTCACAGCTACACAGCAAGTTCAAGGATAGCCTGGTCTACATGAGCCCCCGTTTCAAACACCCAAAATAAATAAATACAACGCAACAATTTTTTTTTTTTTTTTGAGACAGCATTTCACTGTGTAACCCTGCCTAGCAGGAAACTCCCTTTATAGATCTCCACCTGCTTCTGGCTCCTGAGTGTTGGGATTCAAGGCATGTAACATTATGTCTGGCTAAACGCGCACCCCCACCCCCAAATTTTTTAATAAAAAATGTTCGGAGTTTGCTGTTTTAGAAAAACTCCCCCTGCCCCTCATGCTACTGGTGTTGTTGAGAGTCGGAGTCTCTTTATAATCTCTTCATTCCTGCTAATGCAGTTACAATCCCAGGAAATGTGAGCGGAAGACTGAGGAAGAGAGGAGGAGAAGGAAAGGAAGTCATCAAGGATATTTTTATCAAGCAAGCTGTCACTGGAGATGTGGTTTGAATGAGCAATGCTCCCGTAGTCTCAAGATTTTCAATACGTGGTCCCCAGTTGGTGATGCTATTTGGAGAGGCTTAGGAAGTGTGGCCTTGTTAGGAGGAATGTCACTGGGGTTTTGTGCTTTCAACTCAAGATATGAGCTCTCAGCTTGCTCTTCCAGCCATCATGCCTGCAGGCCGCCATGCTTTCCCACCAGGATTTCTTTCTTATCTATATGGAGCTCTAAGCCCAAGTCCCACTTTGTATAAGCTGCGTTGGCCATGGTCTTTTTTTTTTTTTTAATCACAGCAGTAGAAAAGTAACTAATACAGTAGGTAACCAGAGCTCATCTACGGGGGAACTTTTGGAGCCAATGTTCTACATGGTTTTGACCTCTTCTGTGAAAGAGTGTGGAGTACTTACCCATCAGCTCCCCTCTACCATTTATTGAGGACGCTTCAGAAGGCTGTTAATGCCCCATTACTATTGGTCTACATTACACATGGGCAAGAGGGTTCAGAAAAAGCCCTGAGTCAAGGACTAGCTAGCAGCTTATAGAAACAGGATAACTCTTGGGAAAGTCTTGAGGATGGGATGCTGCAGAACGGATGTGCCTCATTTGATTAAACCATTTTCCATGGGAGCTGCAGACTTTCCTGGCTTCTACCAACAAGTCTTTTGTAGCAGGAATCTTAAAAGTTTTTATTAATAAAATCAAACCCGGAGCCAGGTATCGGGGTCCATGCTGGTAGATCAGAGAGACAGAACAAGCCACAGCTATCTCACCTCGCTGGATCCTCAGCTGGTCTTGTTTCCTCAGACTGGAAGCCTCTGAGTCCTCATCCAGAATGGGTCTCAGCTGAACTGCTGCTCAAAAGCCCGAATGCTTAACCAGGCCAAATGCTTAACCAGCCAAAAGCCTCTAGTTTCTGGTTCTCACGCCTTATATATCTTTCTTCTTTCTACCACCACTCCCTGGGATTAAAGGCTGGCTTTCTGGGATTAAAGGCGTGTGTCACCATGCTTGGCTATTTCCAGTGTGGCATTGAACTCACAGAGATCCAGAGGGATTTCTATCTCTGGAATGTTAGGATTAAAGGTGTGAGTGCCACCATTTTCTAGCCTTTGTATCTAGTGGCTGGCTGTTCTCTGACCACAGATAAATTTATTAGAGTAAACAATATTTTGGGGAACACAATACCACCACAGTCTTTAACAAGCATTTCCAGCCAAGTCTTCTTGTCCATGTATGCAAATACTCTTTAATGTAGTTGCCTGCAAGTGAGTGTTCACTTCATGCCTCTCTCTAATTTACCTTCCCGGGCTAAAGACTCTCTGACTGTGACCTCTGAACACTCAGCTCTCTCATGTGAACTTTCTTCTTCTCTTTCAATTCAACCCTTTCAGGAATTCCTCCCAAGACTGAGAATAAGGGTCTCTAAAGCTTCCTCCTGCCCTGTGTGAGATTCCCACGGCCTCTATTCTTTCCATAGGCTCTTCCTGTGACTTATGCTCTGGTTTTGCTTAAGAAGCTGTTGCCATAGGTGCATTTAAATTATGAGCAATACTGTACTCAGGTGATAAAAGTCAAATTTTGGAACAATGGACTGCTTCCACTTGATGAGATATTTCTCCTCTGCTTGCCTTTCTGGTGATTACTTTCAGATAAACTACACATTTTAACAATCCGAGGCTGGATCTCAGGAATCCCTTTTACACGGTTCCCAGCACAAAGACACAACTAGGAATTTAAAAGAATTGTCAAAACTTTAAGATTTATTTTTATTTTTGTTTTTTGAGACAGGATCTCACATAATTTAGGGTGGCTCCCAACATGCTATATAGTTGAGAATGGCCTTAAATTCATGGTCTTCTTGCCTTTTACACCCAAGTTCTGGGACAATGGGCATGCAATGCCATGTTTGGTTTTTTTCAATGAGTTTTGACAAACTTGTGTTCCATATAGTAACTACCCATGTCAAGATAGAATATATTTCTGTTTGCTCCTTAGAATCAGCTCTCCCACCCTACACCTCATAAGAATTGCTACTTGCATCTGGGCAGTGGTGGTGCATGCCTTTAATCCCAGCACTCGGGAGGCAGAGCCAGGTGGATCTCTGTGAGTTTGAGGCCAGCCTGGTCTGCAGAGCGAGATCTAAGACAGACATCAAAACTACATAGAGAAACCCTGTCTTGAAAAAACAAAAAACAAACAAAAAAAACAACAACAACAACAAAAAAGAATCGCTTATTTGTTTTTCATTATTATACTATAGTTTTTGCACATTCTATATGGTTTCTTTTACTCTGATTTTTTTTTAATTCATGTCAGTGTGTGTATCAGTAAATCCTTTCTTTTTACTGCTGACTCATATTCCATTGTATAAATGAACTTATTTATTCACCCACCGGTTGATGGACACTGGGATTATTCCCAGCTTTTGACAATTAGGAATGGAGCTGCTGTAAGAGTACATGTACAGGTATCTGTGTAGACATGCGCTGTCATTTCTTTTTAATAAAGACCTAGAAATAGTCCTGGGTCATAATGGAAGTTCAGGTTTAACTTTCTAAGACATAGCCATAGGATATCACTTGACAGTTCCCTCAGTGACGTTTGAGAGTTGTCTTTCTCATCCTCATTTGGGACGGGGGGTGGGGGTGGGTGGGGGTTTGTTTCCTTTGTTTGTTTGAGGCAGGGTCTCACTGTGTAGCCAAGACTCACCTTGAGCTCACTGTAGAATAAGCTTGCCTTGAGCTCCTCCTCTCCTTCCTCACCTCGTGAGTGCCAAGTGCACGTGCCACTGGGTTTGGCTAGAACTATGGTCTTTTTCATTTAACCATTTTAGTGGGTATGTAGTGGTATTGACATGTAGTTTTAATGTATATTTCCCTTAGGGCTAATGATGATAAACTTGTTTCTATGCTCTCCTTAGTCATTTGTATAGATTCTTTTTCAGTATTGGGGGACGATGCTAGGACATGCCAAGACATCCCTCGACCATTGGGCTAGTCTTTTCTCTATCTTTCATTTTGAGACAGAATCCTCCTCAGCTGCCTAGGCTGGTCTTGAACTTGTAATCTTCCTGTCTTGATCTTACTAGTAGCCCTGTACTACCAATTGGGCCTTTTCTATATATTCTCTTCTAACATTTCCTTTAAATTCTTCGTCTATTTAAAAAAAATCAGATGTAAGTGTTTATATGTCTATGTAGCAGTCCTTTATAGTGTATGAGTTTGTGCATGTGTAAGTGTGCATGCATGCTGGCTTGCCTACTTCTCAATATTGATCTTTTAAAGTTGTATTATATGGGGCTGGAGAGATGGCTCAGCAGTTAAGAGCACTGACTACCCCTCCAGAGGACCCAGGTTCAACTCCCAGCACGGACGTGGCAGTTCACAGCTGTCTGTAACTTCAGATTCGGAGACCCGACACCCTCACATAGACACACATGCAGGCAAACCACCCATGCACATAGAATGAAAATCCATCATTTTTTAAAAAGAGTTGTGTTACAGTTTTAGCTGGACTTGGTAGCACTTCCTGTATCCGAGCACTTGGGAAGCTGAGTCAGAAGGATCATAAATTGGACACATGGTTGGGTGAGCTTCATCGAGAGACTGTCTTAAAAGAACAGAACATGAACTTGGGGGATGGCTTAATGGGTAAAGGGCTTGCTGTGGAACATGAGGACGTGGGTCCAGACCCCCATTAACTATGGAAAAGGCTGGATAGGCTGGGTGTGTAACCCCCGTGTGGGGGCGGGCAGACACAGGATGTTCTTGGGTTTGGAATTATCTCATGGAAACTGGTGGGCTCACCAGGGAGTATGTATCTGAAGACAATTAACGGCCCAAACTCCTTGTCAAATCCATCAACAGCCAATGATTTAGCAGGGAGGGGCCTCATGAGCTACTCCCTGAGCCGTGACCGGCTTTTGACAGGCCCAGTGCAGGCAACCGTGGCTGCTGCGAGGTCATGGTAGAAACGCATCATGTCTGGAAGACAACATTTTACAGGCCTTCTCCCCATTTCCAGCCCTTACATCTGTCTGTTCCTCAATTCTCCGATGTTCTTTGAGTCTTAGAGGGGGTGGTATAAATGTCCTGTTTGGGGCTGAACACTCAACAATCCTTTATTCTCAATACCTTGAACAGCCATGGGTCTCTGCATTCACTAACTACTATTCAGCACAAAGAAAAGCTTCTCTGATTAAGGCTGAAAGTAGCATTTGTCTGTGCATATAATAAACACACAAGTTTAGAAGGCAATCTGATGCCAGGTCAGTTTAGCCAAACAATAGCAGGAAGTTTTCAGGCAGGGCCTATGACCTCCCCAGCCTTCTCAGTGGATTTTTAAACAGGCATAAATTCCTTTTGTGGAATGAGCCTCAAATTCAAGAAGGCTGGGTGTAGTGTTACATGCCTTCAATCCCAGCACTGAGAAAGTAGATGCGGAAGGACCTTTGTGAGTTAGAGACCAGCCTGATCTACACAGCAGGCTCCAGGACAGCCAGGACTACAATAGAGAGACCCTGGCTAAAAAAACAATGGGGGGGGGCGGTAAGAGTAACTGGTTCCCCCCAAAAGAGTCTTGCCACAGCTGCTGTTGTGAGCATATTTTGCCTGGTAAGTGGGTATTTAGTTTGTATGGTTCATAGCTAGATAAGATTGCTGATGTTTTTTTCCACTTCCAGTGGTCTGTATAGCACCTTTGGCACTTAAAAACTAGCCAGCAGAGGGGAAGCTTCCAACTCAATTCCAACTTTCAAAAAAATTTTTTTTTGCCATCAAAATGATGTCTTCAGCAATAGAGGTCTGTCGTCTGGTTCTGGTGGGCATCCAAGAGAAATAGCAAGGTTGTATGTTGAGTCTCCCTAATCAACAACTCTTAGGAGGTACCCCCTACCTGAAACTCGGCTTTCCATTTACCAAGCCGTGGCTTGCAGGAACAGCTTATCCAGCTATGAAAGAGATACCTCCCTTCCAACTCTTCTGAAACATCTTTTTCATACACTGTTCTGGCTGTTTCTGTGTGTCAACTTGACACAAGCTAGAGTCATCAGAGGAAGGAGCCTCAGTTGAGGAAATAGCTCGATGAGATCCAGCTGTAAGGCATTTTCTCAATTAGTGATCAATGGGGGCGGGTCCAGCCCATGTGGGTGGTGCCATTTCTGGGCTGCTGGTCCTGGGTTCTATAAGAAGGTAGGCTGAGCAAAACATGGGAAGCAAGCCAGTACGGAGCTCCCCTCCATGGCCTCTCCATCAGCCCCTGCCTCCAGGATCCTGCCCTGCTTGAGTTCCTGTCCTGACTTCCTTCAGTGAGGAACAGCAATGCTGAAGTGTGAGCCTGGTAAGCCCCTTCCTCCCCAACTGGCTTTTTGGTCATGGTGTTTCCTTGCAGCTATAGAAACCCTGACTGAGACATGGACCTTTCATTTTGGTTAACCCTTCCCTTCCCACCGCCTTGCTCGCTCCACCCCACCCTCACTCCTGTTTAAATCTCCTCACCCCTGTGTTCCTTTTCTCTACTTTCAGATCACCCATGACCTACTATCCCGCCCCCCCCCTCCACCTTAGGGTATCTTGACTCCAAGACTCCTTCCTAATTTCCTAGCTTCTATAAGTACTCCAAGTTAAACATTCAAATCTAAAGTTTTGAAATCAGGATCCACAACACAAGAGAGAACGCAACGTTTGCCTTTCTAAGCCCCAATGACCTTACTCAGAATAGTTTTATCCATTTACTTGCAAATTTCACAATTTCATTTTTCTTCACAGGTGAACGAAAATCCACTGTGTGTGTATATATATATGTATGTGTATATGTATATATGTATATATGTATCACACTTTCATTATCCGTTCGATCAGCTGATGGACATCTAGACTGATTCCATTTCCTAGCTCCTGTGAATAGAGCAGCAGTGATGCTGGGTATGGAGGTATCTCTGCTGTAAGAAACAGTGCTTTGGGTATCTATCTGCCCAAGAGTGGTACAGCTGAGTCCTATTCTAGTTTTAGCTTTCATGCTGTTGCTGTTGTGTTTGGTTGGTTGTTGTTAGTGGTGGGTTTTTGTTCTTTATCATTTTTGCTTTTTTTTAGACAGGTCTCACTATGAAGCCCTGGCTGGCCTGGAACTCACTCTGTTGACCAGGCTAACTTCAAACTCACAGAGATCCACCTGCCTCTGCCTCCCAAGTGCTGGGATTAAAGGTGTGTGCCAGGACATCTGCTCTATTTCTAGCATTTTTAAGAACTTTCCTACTCACTTCCAAAATGTCTCCAGCAGTTTACACACCCACCAACAGTTAATGAAACTCCTTTCCTGGAACTCACTTGGTAGCCCAGGCTGGCCTCGAACTCACAGAGATCCACCTGCCTCTGCCTCCTGAGTGCTGGGATTAAAGGCATGCACCACTACTACCCGGCTAAAGTACTTTCAATAATTGTTTATTATTCATTTGTATTTCTTTTGAGAACTCTCTGTTCAGACTTATAGTCTAATATTGATTTGGCTGGTTGCTGTCTAATTTTCTTTCTTTCTCTCTTTCTTTCTTTCTTTTTTTTTTTTTTTCTGGGGCTGAGGACCAAACCCAGGGCCTTGCGCTTGCTAGGCAAGTGCTCTACCACTGAGCTAAATCCCCAACCCACTGTCCAATTTTCTGTATTTTATTTTTTAAGGTCTTATATACTCTAGATATTCATTTTTGTCAGACATCTAGCTGGTAAAGATTTTCTCCTGTTTGCTAGGCTGTCTCTTCACTTGGTTGACCATTTCCTTTGTCGTACAGATGCCCCCTTTGTCCAGGCTTGGCCTTACTTGTCTCCATCTCCTAACTTACTCGCTACCTTTCCTTCAAGCCGTTTCAGAGAGTCATGGTTTACTTTCAGGTCTTTGACCCATTTGGAGTTGATTTTTGTGCAGAGTAAGACATAAGGGTCTAGTTTCATTCTTTTTTTTTTTTTTTTTTTTTTTTTTTTTTTGGTTTTTCCTAAGACAGGGTTTCTCTGTGTAGCTTTGCGCCTTTTCCTGTAACTCACTTAGTAGCCCAGGCTGGCCTCGAACTCACAGAGATCCGCCTGGCTCTGCCTCTCAAATGCTGGGATTAAAGGCATGCACCACCACTGCCCAGCTCATTCTTCTATATGCAGACATCTATTTTCCTCCACACCATTTGTAGAATATGTTGTCTTTTTCTACAGTGTATTTTTGTTACTTTTTTGTGTGTCAAAAACCAGGCAGCTGTAAGTGTGTAGCATTATAACCTGAGCCTTCTGGCCTTCCCCACTGATCTATGAGTCTGTTTGGCCCTGCTCCATAGTTTCCATTCCCAGGGCTCCTCCATAGTATAACTCCAGCTTAGGTATGGGCATGCTTCCAGGATAATTCTTTTTGCTCAGGATTGTGTTGTAGGTGCTCTAGGACCTTTTGTGCGTCCATATGAATTTTAAGATTTTTTTTTCTAACTCTGTGGAGAGTGGCATGGGGATTTTAATTGGGATTGCATTGAGTCTAGACATTACTTTTGGCAGGATGGTCATTTTCACAATACTTATTCTTCCACGAGCGTGGGAAGTCTTTCCGTCTTCTGCAATTCTCTTCGATTTATTTCCTCAGAGTTTTCTTGTAGTGTAGTTGTCCTGTGACTTCATGGTAGATGCCCTTCACCACCTTGGTTGGGTTTTGGAATAGCAGTTTTGAATGGGCTTGGTGGTGCACACCTGCATTTTTACCAAGACTCATAATATAGGAAAATCATGAATTTGAGGCCAGCCTGGCCTATGTCAAATAAACATGATAGTCAAATCCTCTACCACCGAACTACATGCCTGGGTTCCTTAATTGAGGTTTAAAAACTTTTTTTTTTTTCTGATCAATGTCTTGTGCTTTTCAGCATACAGGTGTTGAACATACTATATTACATTTATAAAGTATTTACGATTCTCAATATTATTGTAAGTAGAATACATTCAACTTTATTTTCTAGTGATTCATTATTTCCATATAGAAATATACTTATATTTTATACTGAATTTGTAATTTTTTTAGTCTTTCTAAATTCACTTATTCTAGTCACTTTTTAGAGGGTTCTTGAGGATTTTCTAATCTTATTAATGTGCGAATAAAACCTATTTTACTTTCTCCTTTCTAAGACTTAGGCTATTTATTGTTCTCGCTTTAATACATTTAATTCATTGGCTAGGACTGTAAGTGAATTAAACAGAAGTTATGAGAGTCTTCTACTGCTTAGTCTTCTGCATTTAAGATGCCATTGATAGTTTGTTTTTTGTTGTTGGTTTGGTTTGCTATGGGGATGGGAGTCTCATGTGCCCAGGCTGGCTTTGAACTCAATAAGGAGCTGAGGCTGTCCTTGAACTTTTGACCCTCCTATTTCAATTTTTTAAGTGATGGGATGACATGTGCTACCACATCCAACTCAATGTAGGTTTTAAATTTACATCCATGATCTTTATTTATCAAGTTCAAAAGTTCCCCTCTAGTTTTATACTGCGAGTATTTTTAGTTCCAATTGTCTGTATTTCACCACGCTGAAAAATGCTGGGGCTGTACATCTTGGTTCTCTTTTTTCCCCTATAATATTATGTAGTGAGCATTGTGTCAGAGTCAAATAGTCTTCAGTTCTACCAACCTCCAGTTTCGTGACCTTGTTCGGGTTCCATATCTACCTTAAGTTCCTGGCTTGTGCGAGAAGGTTAACTACTTTACCATTCAGGGTAATTGCAAAGGGTATTAGGTTTGCTTACTTGTGTCTCACTCATGGAAGGGGCTCAAAAAATGTTGTTACCTTCCTCCATCCCTTGTTGGGGCTTTATAAGGACATTCATACCTGCCTTTTAGTTCACAATAGGGAAGAGTCTTTTCAAATGGGACGTGGTTACATACAAAAATGAGAATCTCACCTGCTGATGACAAATTCTGCCTGGGTTTCAGTAACAACACAGTATTTGATCAGCTATTTGCCCCTGCTGACCTGAGACTCCATAATTATTCCTAGAGCAGACTTCCTGGGATTAGTCTGTTGTCCCAACCATTACAACAACAACAGAAGTCCTGCTCCAAAGATACCTAATGACATCATGTTCACAGCTTTCAGTTGAAGATCCGGGAAGAATGATTCACAAGTCTTGGCACCTAGTGATACGTCACAAAAAAAAAACTTTATTGTTAGGCTATCCGTGTGCCTTCTAAGGCTAGATTCTCCAGATCTTAACACAGCCAGAGTCAAGGGTACTGAGCCAAGGATATCAGGTAAAAATGATATTGTAACTCCCAGAGCAGTTATTCCAAATGCCAGCTCGAGAGCAAATGCCTGATAGAGTGTTTCACTCAGGTTTCTATAGAATAAGAAGTATCAAAATGATTTGTAAGTTCATAAAGCTAAATCAAGCTAAGTGTACTAACCCTTATTCTGTGATTGTGTCTCTTCTATCTTTGGGGTGTAAAATGTTCCCACATGGTGTGTGTATTTGTGTGTGTGTGTTATTTGCATGTGTATGTGTTTGCACACATGTGTGCACATATGTATGTGTATGGAGACCAGAGGTTGATCTTGGGTGTCTTCTGTCCCTGTCCACCTTGTATTTTGAGGCAAAATCTTTTTTTTTTTTTTTTAAGACAGAGTTTCTCTGTAGCTTTGGAGCCTGTCCTGGAATCCGCTCTGTAGACCAGGTTGGCCTTGAACTCACAGAGATCTACCTGTCTTTGCCTTCCAAGTGCTGGGATTAAAGGCATGTACCACTACCGCCTGACATGAGGCAAGGTCTTTTTACTGAACCTGGAGCTCACTGATTGGTTATATGGGCTCCAGGGATCTCCCCTTTTCTATTCCCCTTCCCCAAGAGTTGGAGTTATAGATGCACCTGTAGAGGAAGTTGTTCCAGCTTTGTCCTGGAAGTACTACCCCCACTGAGGCTTCCGGTAACTGGGCAGAGACAAGAGCGCGTAAGACCTGAAATCTGGATGTGCTGGCTCTCTTAGTTCCTGGATCCTGGATGCTGGAGGTAGACCAAGCAGAATCCTCCAGAGAACACTGCTGGACTGAAATTCACCTCTCCCTGTAACCTATTCCTTTACTTGTAAGTTACCTCACAAAATAAACCTCCCTTTTAACTACGTGGAGTTGCCTTAATATTTCCACCAATATGCACCCTACTCGACTGGCTCTTATATATATGGGCACTGGGGATCTGAACCCAGGTCCTCACACTTGCACAGCAAACGCTTTACCTACTGAGCCGTCACCACAGACCCGCTAAGTTGTTTCATGAGTGATTATCTCCTGCCCTTACTTGATATCACAAGTTAGCAAACTTATCTCTCCGCTCTCACCGTTCCCCCCACCGCACCGCACTGCACCCCACCCCGCCCAAGCATTTCTCTGTGTAACAGCCCTGGCTGTCCTGGAACTTGCTTTGTAGATCAGGCTGCCCCTGAACTCAGAGATCTGCCTGTCTCTGACTCTGGAGTGCTGGAAATAAAGGCGTGCACTGCTATGCCTGGTTAGCAAATATATCTTAATCTACCACATGCTATCCATCTTTAAAAAGTTCTTAGCTTGAGAATTAGCCAGAGGACATCAGGATGCCGAGATTTGTGCCATGGTAACAGATCACTTAGGGGAAACCATGAACTTGTTTGAAGTCACTTCTGAACTCCAGCCTCTATCCCACAACCAAGAGGTGTTAGCTTCCTCAGGAGAAGACTGCAAGAGACTCTGTGCAGTGGACCTGGTCTGTTCTAGTACACTAATGTCAGCCCACCTAACTTGGAAAAAAAAAACAAAACTGAAATTAAGCCAGGTGTGGTAGCCCATGCTTTTAATCCCAGCACTCATAAGGCAGATCTCTGTGAGTTTGTGGCCAGCCTAGTCCTCATAGTGTATTCTAGGACAGCCAGAGCTACATAGTGAATCCCTGTCTGTCTCATACATACACAAAAGGAAATTATTAATTCAGTGACTCTGAATACTGGGAAGATTTGGACAAGTTGAAAACATACATAAGGACAGATAAATACCAAGATAGGGAATCAAGATTAACATCTCGGTTGACTCTCAGGGGAACATAGGATTCACAGGCAGCCTGCTGGGTGAGCGGAAGCTCAGCAACATGGCCGAGGCTCCATTTTCCCAGCTAATCAGAAAGGCTCCTCTGGCCTGGCCTCTCTGGAGTGTTTGCTTGCTGAGGGAATGCTAACGGACAGCAGGGTGCTTAGTAAACCAGGGCATCCCACACAGATTTGAGAAGAGACTCTTTTTTTTTTTTTTTTTTTTTTTTTTTTTTTTTTGGTTTTTCGAGACAGGGTTTCTCTGTGTAGCTTTGCGCCTTTCCTGGGACTCACTTGGTAGCCCAGGCTGGCCTCGAACTCACAGAGATCCACCTGGCTCTGCCTCCCGAGTGCTGGGATTAAAGGCGTGCGCCACCACCGCCCGGCAGAGAAGAGACTCTTTTACTTCGTTGACAATTGAGAAGACAATATTTCCAGACACATGATGTTGCTCCAGGCAATCCCTCCACCGAGACAGAGTTGATGGAAATGTACAGGGCCTGTAGGCTAAACACTGTCAGAACACGTTATCACCAAATAAATCTGGACAATCCCATTTTAAACGTCCTGTTCCCAAACCTAATGACTAGGCAGAGAGGCTCAGTTCTGATGAGATGAAGGATATAATGTGGGGTCAAAGGTTCACAAAAGGACAGCCAGGGGCTGCATTATGCCTCCAGATTCTGGGTAAATGTCTCTGACACTATTTGGGCTGCAGGATGTGGTGGCAGAAATTCAGAAGCTATTTCATCTGAAGACTTAGCCTAGCAACAGCAACGTTTTCAACCAATAATAAATGATTTTCATCACCCAGGGGCCCGTGTTAGATGGTATTCAGATCATAGCCAGTTTTCCCCCATTTTTTTGTTTTTAAACAGGATCTCATGTAGCCCAGGTTAGCCTTGAACTTGCTTTGTAGCCAAAGAAGCTGGCCTTCAATTCCTGATCCTCCTGCCTCTGCTTCTTGAGTGCTCTAATTACCCAGTTGGAGGAAGTTTTAAATTTTTGTGTGTGTGTATGTGTGTTTTTCTTATTTTACTTTATTTTGACTGGGTCTTAGGGAGCCCAGGCTGGCCTCAAACTCACTCTGTATGTAAGGCTGGCTTTGAACTCTTGATCCTTCCGCTTCATTTTCTAGGTGCTTAACCTATAGGAGTGGGCCACCATACCAGATGAAGCTTCTTTTCTGTTCTTTTTTTTATTTTTAATAATTTATTTTATGTGCATTGGTATGAAGGTGTCAGATCCTCTGAAACTAGAGTTACAGACAATTGTGAGCTGCCATGTGGTTGCTGGGAATTGAACCCAGGACCTCTGGAAGAGCAGCCAGTTCTCTTAACCACTGAGTCATCTTTGCAGCCCCCCCCCCCTTTTTTTTAATAAGAGTATTGTCATGTATTGAGTGCTACATAGGAAAACTATTTCAGGTGCTTTAGTATTTACCTCACTTAATCCTCCTAGTTGCCCTGTGAGGAAGATTCTGTCCTTAACTTCATTTTAAGATTAGAAAACTGAGGCATTAAAAACTAAGTAAGGACCTAGGCTGGGCAGTGGTGGCGCACCCCTTTAATCCCAGCACTCAGGAGGCAGAGGCAGGCAGATCTCTGGGAGTTCGCACCAACCTGGTCTACAGAGTGAGTTTCAGGACAGCCAAGGCTACACAGAGAAGCCCTGTCTTGAAAAACCAAACTAACAAACAAACAAAACCAAGAACCTGACACAAGGTCACAGCTTATTTTTGGGATTTTGTACAGTGGTTTTCAACCTGTGGGTCTCAACCTTTGGGGATTGAATGACCCTTTCATAGGGGTCCCCTAAGACCATCAGAAAACACAGGTACTTACATAAAATTCATAACAGTAGCAAAATTAGTTATGAAGTAGCAACAAAAATAATTTTACAGTTGGGGGTCACCACAACACAAAGGAACTGTTAAAGGGTTGTAGGGGTCGCACAGTGTTGGGAAATTTGAGAACCGCTGGTTTGGGAGGTTGTTTTTGCTCTTTTTGTTTGTTGTTGTTGTTGTTTGGGTTTGTTTGTTTATTTCAGTATTTTTGAGACAGGAATCTCAGGTAGCCCAGGCTAACTTGGAGTTTGCTATGTCGATGAGATAACCTGCTCCTCCTTATAACATGGACCAACACACCCAGTTTATGGACTGCTGAAGATTGAACCCGGGGTCTCACGAATGCTAGGCACACACTACCAACCGAGCTACATCATGGACCTCTATTTTTATTGACTACTCTATTCCAGGTACTGGGACAGTGTATAAAGATTAATAAAAACAATTCTGTTTCCTCAAAAACAGGCAGCCAGACATGAGGATGTAGCTCAGTGGTAGAGCACATGCTTATCCCACACAGAGCCCTGGTTCTGCCCCTAGCAGCCAAACTAATGAAGCAAACAAAAACACCAGCTTATCTAATGGGGAGGAAGAAGTCACAGATAATCACAACCCAATCTAGTGAGCACTAAGATAAGCAAGCTTACCCCTTTATCTCATTTTTCCCAAAACACTTTCTACTTGCTTTTATTTTTTAAGCTGGCTTCCTCTACCAAGGCTATATATAAACTTTGTGAGGGGAGGGTCTTCATTCTGTTCCTCTAGAGGAGCGACCAATGAGTAAATAAGGCAGGCTTTCTCTGTGTAGTCCTGGCTGTCCTGGAACTTGTTCGGTAGACCAGGTTGGCCTCGAACTCAGAGATCCACCTGCCTCTGCCTCCTGAGTGCTGGGATTAAAGGTGTGCACCACCAAGGCCCAGCTAGAAGGCATTTTCAAGGGACTACACCTGATGGAACTTGCTTATATTCTTGGTAGTCAGGAGGCAGAGAGGCAGGAGGATTGTTGCTAGTGTTAAGTCTGACTGAGCTATATAGTGAGACACACACCATCTCCACAAAGCCAAACCAAACCAAACCAACAACAAATCAAACAGAAACATGGAAGTCACCTGAAGGAATAAGAGTGGAAAATAAATAAAAATGGAGGTAAAATGTTAGTAATATTCCCAGGTGATCTGGGCTGACAGGCTCGTCATGGGATGGAGTTACAAAGATCCTAGCAAAGACGTGAGCTGGAATTTAGGCTGTGAAGTTGCTCTTGGAGTGCTCTGGAATTGTGTGAGGCCTATGTGCTTGTATGTTCCAGTCAATCTTCCCACCACAGTGCCTGCAGCCATCGGGAGCTGGTCATTGGTGTTTGCAAACGCATTTACCTCTACACATTCTACACCCCCTCTGCAGAGGGCAGTCCACTGTGCCCTCCTCCCCTACCTCCTTTTGGAATCATCTCTCAGTTGTGTCCTTCTTTTTTTTTTTTTTTTGGTTTTTCGAGACAGGGTTTCTCTGTATAGCTTTGTGCTTTTCCTGGAACTCACTCTATAGACCAGGCTGGCCTCGAACTCACAGAGATCCACCTGCCTCTGCCTCCCGAGTGCTGGGATTAAAGGCGTGCGCCGCCGCCGCCGCCGCCGCCGCCGCCGCCGCCGCCGCCGCCGCCGCCGCCGCCGCCGCCGCCGCCGCCGCCGCCGCCCGGCCAGTTGTGTCCTTCAAAGTTTAGGTCTCCTGTTGCTTCACTGGGACACCCAGCTGTGGGTACTTACAGCAGTCTTTGCTGGCTCCTCAAACACTGTTTCATTTGTCTTGGACTTTATCACATCGTATACCAACATAATCAAAGATGAATTCAGTATGAATAACTGAGGTGCAAAGAACTTAAATTTATTCCTATCCCACAGGGGAGCTGGCACTCAAATGCAGGGCCAACTAATCCTATAGCTTTTACTCGTTTTTTATTCTTTCTTTTTTTCACTAGACAGCATCTCATGTAGCCCAGGCTGGTCTGGAAGCCAAGATAGCCTTAAACTTCCGATCCTCTTCCCTTTACCTCCCAAGTGCTGGGATTACAGATGTGTACCATCATGCCCAGTTTATGCTGGGCAGTGAACCCAGGGCCTTGTGCATGCTAAGCAGGCACTCTACCAAGTGAGGTACATCCTCAGCTCTCACTCTTGATTGATATACATGAATATGTATGTGTCTTATACTTTTAAGTTATTTGTATTTTTAATTGACAAATTATGATTGTATATATTTATGGGATGATGCAAAAAAATTAAACCTAATTAGCATCCATCACTTCACATACCACTTTTGTGGTGAAAATATTTTATTTTATTTATTTTTTTTTCTTTCTTTTTCTTAAATTTTTTTTCTATTTTGAGGGGAAAAAAAATCTCTGGAATTTTTAATGTGGCTAAGGGGAAATGGAGAGAGAAAACACAATCAAATATTCATTTTATAATCTGTGCAGGCTGCTAGAGGTATCTTCAGAAATCTCACCTCTTAGCAATGTTGAAATTTGCAGTCATTATTATAAACTATAGTAACCATATTGTGCAATAGGCATTAAAAATTTATTCCTGCTCGGCGGTGGCGCACGCCTTTAATCCCAGCACTCGGGAGGCAGAGGCAGGTGGATCTCTGTGAGTTTGAGACCAGCCTGATCTACAAGGCAATTTCCAGGAAAGGTGCAAAGCTACACAGAGAAACCCTGTCTCAAAAAACCAAAAGAATAAAAAATAAAAAAAAAATAATAATTAAAAAAATATTCCTAAATTAAACCAAATTTATCCCCGCCATCTAACTGAAACTTTGTACCTTGCAGCTCTTACTCCTAATCGCAATAATCTTTCTCATTAAAGAACTGTTTGCAATTAAACCACAGAAGAATTACCAGTAAGCGGAAAAATTCGGTGTCAGACATGGTGGCACAGTCCTATAATCCCAGCACTCAGGAGGCTGAGGCAGGAGGATTAACTGGAGTAAAAGGAGAAATCCAGCTGAGCAGTATTTTCCTCTCTTATCTTCCTGTACTTCTACCAAGGCTTGGACCACCACGCTGTGCCTAAACACATAGGGCTAAGCAACCTCAAACTAAACCCTTTGAAGCCTTGAGCCAAAATAAGCCCTGCTTCCTACACAGTTTCTGTCTGTTATTTTGGTCACAGCAATGATAAAACTAGCCAGGAGCCCCAAGAAGGCGTGAGTGGCTGAAACACATCTTTCTGCTCTGCCCCTAATGGCCACATCCTTTTTATTTTGGAATATTTGCAAGTTTATAAAAACCAGTCTGCAGAAAGGAATTGGAAATCTGTGTATGGTGTTATATGCCTCTATTTACAACACTCAGGAAGCAAAGGCAGGTAGATATCTGAATTCCATGCCAGCCTGGTCTCCATAACAAGTTTCCAGGCCAGCCTGGTCTATATAGTGAGTCTCTATTGCAAAAGTAGGGGCTGAAAAGAGATGGATCGGCAGTTAAGTTGTTCTTACAGAGAACCTGGGTTCAGTTCCCAGCACCCACATGGTGGCTTACAATTGTCTTGAACTCAAGTTTTAGGGGATTTGACACCCTCTTCTTGCCTCTCTACACACTGGGCATGCATGTGGTACACATACATACACGCAGGAAAACACACATACCCACAAAATAACTTTTAAAAATGCACATTAACATAAATAAAGTGCAAAGACAGTGCAGAGCTCCCAGATAATTCTCCTTTGGTTTCCCCTACTGTTTACATCATGTATTACTATGATATGTTTGTCACAATTAAGGAATTAATTTTTTTTTTTTTTTGGTTTTTCGAGACAGGGTTTCTCTGTGTAGCTTTGCGCCTTTCCTGGAACTCACTTGGTAGTCCAGGCTGGCCTCGAACTCACAGAGATCCACCTGGCTCTGCCTCCCAAGTGCTGGGATTAAGGGCGTGCGCCACCACCGCCCGGCTAAGGAATTAATTTTGATACATTGATATTAACTGAACTCCACACTCTAACAGATTTCCCAAGAGTTTCTCACTCTGCAGAAAATATCTGTTTTCTTTTCCAGGATCCCATCCAGGACACTGCATTTCATTCCGTTGTCATTTGGTCTATGACAGTTTTCCAGACTTTCCTTGTTGTGTGAGAGCCAAAGTTACATTTTAAGTTTTAATTACTGTGCCTTAGAGAGCCATGAAACAAAAATGCCTCTGTTCTGCAAGCCCCTTGCCCAAGGACAGATAGTTCCTGAAATGCTGGAGGCTGTTGTTTATGGGAGATAACAAACCACAGGTTTTTCATTCCCTAAAGTTTGTTTGACCCATCTGCACAGATGTGCTTGATCACACGTGGGCAGGAGGTTCACAGGGTGGAGGTACGTCAGGATGTATGCTTGCCCCTGATTGGACCTGATGGGAAATGCAATGAATTGTGGGTTTTCCTTCTTAAGCCCTTGCCATACTTGATTCTGGGCCATTTCCCAGGAACCTGGGTACAGACCTGGCCAGAGCCTATCCACCTGGCCAGTATTTAATTAAAGCTTGCTTCAAACTTGGCTTTAAATGGTGGTAGTGGTCTTATTCTGGATCGACAGGATTAAGTTGATTCCCTAAGGGGTTTGAGAAATATTGGTCAAACAAGGCAGGATGTCTCTGAATGTGGGTTTATCTGATACTTTTTCTAATGGCTAAACTGGTGCCATGAGCATAAAATACACAAAAAGGAGGTGCCGTTCACATTGCACATCATATCTCAAGGGTAGACTAGGAAGAGACCATCTATTGGCTAGCCTGGAATTTCCTATGTAGACCAGGCTGGCCTTGAACAGAGACCCATTCACCTCTGCCTCCAAAGTACTGAGATTAAATGTGTGTGCCACCACACCCAGTAATGTTTTTAAAGAAATACTGAGGACTGGAGAGAGCACAGCAGTTAAGAGAAATTCCTGCTCCTGCGGAGAGTATGAGCTGGGTTCCTAGCCCCGAGGCTGGGCAACTCACAGCTGCCTGTCACTCCAGCTCCAGGGGGATCCTATACCCTTCTCTGAATTTCTCAGGTACCCTCACATCCATATATATACACACACATACATACATGCACACACACACACACACACACACACACACACACACATACACATACATAAAAATAAAAAATAAAAAAAAACTAAACTTTTCAAAGGTCAAGTCATGGCAAGCCATAGTGGCATACTCCTATAATCCCAGTACTCAGGTAGCAGAGGCAGGATTGCCATGAGTCTGAAGTCAACCGAAATCACGTCCTGAATTCCAGTTTAGCCAGGACTTACCCTGTTCCAAAACAAATAAGCAAAGTCAAGTATCTGGAGAGACTAGCTAGCCCTGGCCTTGCAAGCTGATTTACTTCCCAATATTTCATTACAATCTCTGCTATGTCAGACACTGAGCTAAGTGCTGCAGAGGCGAAAAGGGAGTAGGACAGAGTTGGTTTTTCTTTTCTCTTTTCTTGGTTTTTCGAGACAGGGTTTCACTGTGTAGTCCTGGTTGTCCTGGAACTCACTATGTAGACCAAGTTGGCCTCGACCTCACAGAGATCTGCCTGCCTCTGTGTCCAGAGTGCTGGGATTAAAGGTGTGAGCCAATACCACTTGGCTACAGAGTTGGTTTTTCTTATACTGTAATCCCAGCACTCAGGAGGATCACATGTTCTAGGTTATCTTCAGCTATATATTGAGTTTGAGGCCAGTCTGGGATACACAAGGCCCCGTTTCTTTTGTTTGTTTGGTTGGTTGGTTAGTTCTTCAAGACAGGGTTTCTGTGTGTGTAGCCCTGGCTGTCCTGGAACTCACTCTGTAGACCAGGCTGGCCTCGAACTCAGAGATCTACCCACCTTTGCCTCTCAAGTGCTGGGATTAAAGGCATATGCCACCACAGCCTGGCAGAGGCCCTATTTCTAATAAACAAACAAAATGGCTAATTTTAGGCTGTAATATAATGTAATGGTACTACACACTGTAATCCTAGCACTTGGGAAGTTGAGGCAGGAAGATGGAGCATTCCAGGCCAGCCGGGACTACCTTTGTGAGAAACTATTTCAAAAACAACCTTGAAAAGCAACAATGTATACAATTTAAAAAGGAGTCACATTTGGTCACTTTTAATAGTTTTAAGTGCTTAGACACTATCAGCAGAGCCTTGAGACCAACCTTCATAAGATACCAAATCATTACCAATCAGAAGTTTACTTACTATGCAAAGCTTCTAGAGCCAGAAAGGCAAGCCAGGACTTTCTGTATGATTAAAAAGGTTCAGAGTGCTTGAAAGCATAAGGAAATGGCATGAGGGATTATAGCTTGGTAGACATCACCTTTGGGTGACTTGATATGTTAATTCCAATGGCGAGAATAAGACCGCGCTACCACAATTTGAAGCAAGCTTGATTGCTTTTTCTTTTCTTTTTTCTTTTTTTGGAGCTGAGGACCGAACCCTGGGCCTTGCACTTGCTAGGCAAGTGCTCTACCACTGAGCTAAATCCCCAACCCCTTGATTTTTTTTTATTGGGGTGCACTCAAGAGCTGACCAGCGCCTGCCTCCTGAGCCTGGTGAAGGTTGAAGAGAGCGGCCTAGAATCCATTTCTTGGGCCCCTTTAAGAAGTAAAATCGGCCGGGCAGTGGTGGCGCACGCCTTTAATCCCAGCACTCGGGAGGCAGAGCCAGGCGGATCTCTGTGAGTTCGACGCCAGCCTGGGCTACAGAGTGAGTTCCAGGAAAGGCGCAAAGCTACACAGAGAAACCCTGTCTCGAAAAACCAAAAAAAAAAAAAAAAAAAAAAAAGTAAAACCATGAGTAGTTGCAAAGTAGGTTTACAAAAGAGAGACAATGGGGCCAAAAGGAAATATAGAAAAAAAACTCAAAAAACATCAGGTGGTCACCATGTGATTGGGAAGGTTCACGGAGGGTCAGGGGTCAGGGAGGGTCAGGGTACTCTCAAAAACAAATCAAGGTCTTGAGTTGGGGAAGGTCAGGTTCCAGGAAACAGATTTAAAAACACCAATTCAGCTCTTACAGTAAATAGAAACTTATTTTTAACAATACAGCATAATGTCTCCTGCCTTCAAAATGGAGTCAGGCAGGGCTCCTCAGATACATATCATGATAAGCAATAGTTTTGCCAAGGACAATGAAGTTTCAAGGTCCAACTGTTGAGGTTCCCTCAGAGATGGGTCCTAACAACCTGTGATCCTGTAATGTGTTTAGGTTCTATGTTTTTAATTTTTTTTTAAAAAAAGATTACATCTATTTATTTATTTACCTATTTCTGTGCATGTGTGAACACTCATGCATCATCTACACACACTTGCCACAGGCAAGCATGCATGTGGAGAGGTCAAAGGATGAATAACTTGAAGGAGTGAGTTCTCTCCTTCCACCACATTGGACGTAAGAATCAAACTCAGGTCATCAGGTTTGACAGCAGATGCCTTTACCGGAGGAACCGTCTCACCCAGTCTTGTCTGTCTGTGTCCTCCTAACTGACCAGCCTTCCCATTTGTTTGCATTTCAAAGCAAATAAACTGGACACTTTCCCCAAGTTTAGTGATGCCTTCAGTTATGCAGAGGAGCCAATGTCTAACCCATCCTATCCTGTTTAAAGTCAAATCATGGCTATGTTTTCACGTATACCTCCTTTATATGGTCCATGCAGCTCCACCAATCCCAGAGTTACCCAGATCTCTAGGTAAATCTCATGTCAATGATGCTCAGTTGGGATTAGCAGCAGGGTCTTGTGGGAGAGGAAAGAGTAGTGAATCAGAACCGTCGAGGGAGCTTTTCCACAACGAATGTAGTTGATGCCCCTGCCCCACTGCCGATTCTGAGAGAACACAGGGTTGGCATGTGGGGAGTAGGCAGACATGAGTAGTCTGGGTAAGCTCTGCGTGCAGTCCTGCGTCTTCCTCTCCCATCCTTAAGAGCAGTACCACGTACTTCCAGGAACCACTGAGTCTGAACTTGACACACATACATCTTCACCAAAGGACCCAACCCCCTAACCTGTGCACCCAGAACCCACTGCTTTAGACGACACAGGAAGATCCACAGGACTGCCTGGGCTACTTCTCCATCAGGCAGGTCTTTGCTTCTATTTTTGTTTCAGAACCACCCACCTAGTTGAGGCTTTCTTCCTCAGGAAAGGCCGTTTAACACCAGACTTCTCACCCACTACGGAGTGCGAAAGAAGAGGGCGCCGGAAGTGGGAGCTATAAGGCAAAAAGGACTATTTTCACCTGCTGGCTGACTCTGTTCTTCCACTAATGTCTTTGTGCCAGGAAAGACTGACGTTTCAAAAAGTCAGAAAGTGAGTTCATAGTCTCTTATGTGGTGGCAGAGGAGAAAATTCCTCTACAAACAGCTAAAGCCCGCAGCTTTATTTCATTTGGAACCTGGGTGGGGGAGGTGAGCTTCAAGTCATTCCAGTCACACACAGAGCCTGCCAGTGGACATGATCCTGTCCCATGGGAGAGAAAACCAAAAGGGAAAGGAATAGGTACTACTGTTCAAATTCTGCCAGCTCTGGGTTGGCCACATGACTTTTTGAGTCTGGATTACAATAATTTTGGAGTGGTTCTTAGTAGTGAAATTATTGTTGTTATTATTAATTATTTGTTTGTTTTGTTTGCTTGACAGGATTTTTCTGTATAGTCCTAGCTGGCCTGGAACACTATCTGTAGACCAGGCTGGCCTCAAACTCAGAGATCCACCTGCCTCCCAAGTGCTGGGATGAAAGGGCTGGGCCACCACTAGGCCTGGCCAATACTGAGATTCTTTTACTTTTATTTTGTGTGAACTGCACATGTGGTCAGTGTCAGATCTCAAAGAAACCAGGGACAAATGGCTAGCTGAGGTGCTTTGAACATATCAAAGCAGCTGCTGGCCAGTTCTCCCAGTATCACTCAGTGTCTGTGGCTTCTCCCAGCACTTCTTACACACACACACACACACACACACACACACACACACACGCTTAACCCTAAACCTCTCCAACCTAAGAACTGGGCTTCACTTCTCTTCCCCAAGCTTCTGACCCCCATATGACTGACCATTTAGGTTCCACACTCTCTTGGTTCCCATGTGCTCTCTTGACTGTATTCTTGGCTCCTGGTCCCTTTTCGTGTCCACCCCCTTCTCTTCCTCTTTTGCTCTACCTCTCAAGGCCCGTTTCAGTCTGGACTCTTTTAGCTACCTCTCCCTCGTTTCTACATAACCGTGGGTCATATCCTTATTTTCATTCAGTCAGAGAACAATTTATGGAAGTCAGTTCTCTCCTTCCCCCATGTGGTCCTGGGAGACCAAACTCAGGTCATTGGGCTTGAAGGTAAGTACCTTTACCTGCTGAGCCATTTTGTCTACCCAATCAGCAGAATTTTAGAAAGATGCTTTGGAGGGATCTACTAGGGTCTGCCTGGTGATATTAAGAACTGGCTTTTCCCCAGCACTTCTGTCTCAGAATGATGCTAGCATCATTCTGCTAGGCAGCCAAATCAACAGACTGGAGTGAGTGAGTGAGTGAGTGAGTGAGTGAGTGAGTGAGTGAGTGAGTGCAACTTCCAAGACGCAGCAGCCGGCCCTTTGACAGCTATGCCCAAGAAAGGCAGGCTACTCTCGAGTCAAGACAAACTCTCATTATGTAGCCCTGGCTGGTCCGGGACTTGCCATAATCCTCCTGTCCCAGTCCCCCAGATGATGAGATTACAGGTGTATGTCACCTTGTCCAGCTCTCTCTCTCTCTCTCTCTCTCTCTCTCTCTCTCTCTCTCTCTCTCTCTCTCTCTCTTTTAAAGCATGACCTTTGATGATACTGCATCTGTAGTAAGGATTGACTAGGACTGAGAAATGACATCTTCTTGGTCCCACAATTCATAGCATAGGAATATACTTTTGTACCTAGGGCCATCTGATCTTGGTTCTCTGCTCAGCGTGCTCTAGGTCTCTCTCAACCCCAAAACACTTCCAGGGGAAGAAATAATAGACACCTATCCAGAAAAGCCCAAAGGGACTCCCCAAGCACAAACCCTGTCTAGTTGTAAGGGGAGGTTCCCTAGAGATAAACCAGAAGTTTTCCTGGAGGGTACCAGATGGTGAAGAAGGTCATGGCTACTCAGTACCAGTGCAGAAGTGGCTAGTATCAATGGCTAAGCAAACAGGTGTCTCCTAGCCCCATAAATTTATCTCTGGCCTCATCAGACTAGCGTAACGACTCTCAATTGAGATGAGTGTTTGGGGCTTGGAGAGTGTCCCAGGCACATATGGTATCTTCTGTGATTGAGAACCATTGGCCCAAACAATTTCAAAGCATCCTCAGATGCCTCCAGGGGATGCTGGCTCCCCTTTCAGAACTGTGCCTTGGCTCTGAGGAATGTGTATAACAGCAGGCAGAAAGCGAAACCGTGGGCTTAAAGGCTCCCGAAAACAGTGGTTCCCACATTTGTCGGTGCCTCAGAACGACAAACAACGATCTTAAAACATTCAGATTTCTAGACTCTGTTACATCCCTGCTGAATTAGACTCTTTTGGAACGGGGGTCCAAATATTTGCACTTGTCACATGCCTCCCGGGTGACTCTACTGTAGCCGCCCTAGCTTCATTCAGTCTGTGCTTCTAAGTCAGCTTTTTCCTAAGGCCATTTTATTAGCATAGACTAATTACACAAAATAATAGGTTCCATTGTGACATCCACTCTGTGGCCTAGATTCTCCTCAAACTTGTGACAATCCTCTTGCCTCAGCTTCCCAAGTACTGGGATTAGAGGCATGTATCACCACACCTGGCTCTAGCTCAGCTTTTGAGAGGCAGCAGCTTACAAATGCAGGGGTGCCCCTGAGCTTTCCACGTTCGACCTGCAGCCAGCAACCCGAGCCCCAGGGGCCGGTTCTGCTATGCCACCCACCCCTTTTCTCTATTGGAGTTTCCAAAGCTACAGACGGTGGTTTAACAGCATGGTCTGTGTTCAAACTGACCTGAGCTTGAGCCTTAGCTTTGCTATCTGCAAACTGACTGGTCGTTAAGTCACGGCTCCTTCTCCAGCCTTGGCTACCCCGTCGGTGAGATGGTGATGGTAATACCTACTTGCTGTGTAGACCAGGCTGGCCTTGATACTCATAGAAATCCACCTGCCTCTGCTTCCCAAGTGCTGGGACTAAAGGTGTGTGCCACCACCATGACCTGGCTCTTTCTCTTTTTCTTTCTTCCTTTTCTTGTAGCTGGACTTTCTTTTGGACCACCAGCTCACTCCCAAATAACAACACAGAGACTTATTATACACTATGAACGCTTGGCCTTAGCTTAGGCTTTTTCCCAATTAGCTCTTATAACTTAAGTTAACCTGTTTCTATTAATCCACACTCTGCCACGTGGTTCAGTTACCTCTCCTGTATACCATATGTCCAACTCCTTCAGTGGTTTGCTGGCATCTCTCATGTGCCTAGATTTATCCCAAGTTCCTCTCTCTACCTGGAAGTCCTGCCTATTCTCTCCTGCCTAGCTATTGGCTGTTCAGCTCTTTATTAAACCAATCTATTTAGTTGACTGTCTTTATTTATTTATTTATTTATTTATTTATTTATTTTAGACAGGGTCTCATGTAGCTCAGGCTGGCTTTCAACTTACCATGTATCTAAGGATAATCTTGAATTTCTGGTCTTCCTGCCTCTACCTCCCAAATGCTCAGGTGACAGGCATGTGCCACCATGCCCAGTACAAATTAGGCTTTTACCATTTTGGCATTATAAGTTAAATTTTAGGAAATTGGTTGTTCATCTGTGTATGTTTCAATTCAAATTAAACCAAACAGAAACTGCTACATGGTCCTGGTTACCATTCTCCTCCTTCTGTAGCCCATCCCTGCCTCTGGCAGGGGAGGGAGCACAGAGCCGCATACTCTCAAGATTATTTAAACTACAAAGTCTCCCCAAATGTGTCTTAAATCCCCTGGTAATTTGTGAAAAGCTGAGGCAGCTACATAAGCACTTTCCTGAGACATGAAGAATAAAGCCAAGGAGAGCTAAACTATAAAAGACATTAATTCCAATCCAGTAGGGGCTTGTTAAAGAAACTTTTTAAAGTTATACTGTTTGCAAACACAAAGGCGATGTCAGAATCAGCCCGGGAGGTAACAGTGCAATATTTCCTAAGAAATTAAGTCAGAAGGTCAGGACTAAAACGTTTGCTATCCAGGGCCTAGGATGGTGCCAGTCACCAGGGCCTCACACAAACATGAGAACTTGAGTTTGGTCCCTAAAACCGACATAAAAAGCTAGGAAGAGTGGCACACACGTGTAACCCCAGCAGTGGGCACGCTGAGACAGGAGGGTCTCTGCTGCCCACCTAGTCTTCCCCAGTGGGTGAGCTGCAGATTCAGTGAGAGACTCTGTCTGAATGAGTAAGGTGAAGAGCAGCTGAGGGAGACACCCACTATTGACCTCTGACCTCCACATGCACGGGTACAAATCTGTACACACACAGATATAAATGCACAGACACACACAATGCACACATACACAACACACACATAGAGACACACACAGAGACAACGGGGTGGGAAAAGAGAGTGACTGTTTATTTGCTTTAAAATAAATGTTGTTTAATCTGGTTTCTTTCTTTTTCTTTCTTTCTTTTTTTTTTTTTTCCAGACAGGGTCTCTCTATGTAGCTTTGCGCCTTTCCTGGAACTCTCTTTGTAGACTAGTCTGGCCTTGAACTCACAGAGATCCACCTGCCTCTACCTCCCAGTGCTGGGATTAAAGGCGTGTGCCACCACCGCCCGGCTAATCTGGTTTCTTTTAGAATCACGAACCTCAAGGCACCTTCTGGAATAACATCTGGATAGATTCTGACCCCAGTGCCTAAAGTAGTAGCAAGTGGAGCCAAGAGAGGCAGGGAAATCTTGAGGAGAACCGCGGGCAGAGACCAGGCAGGCTCTGGTAGAATTAAGGAAGGCACGAGGAAGGAGCTGTCCGTGAATTTGGTGCTGACCGCCCAGTGGGTTAACACCATGAGGCTGTGGGCGGAAGAAGCAAAGTAAACAATCATGGGGGCCTGGGAGGGCCTTACCCACTAAATTTATGTAATGATTCTATGAGAATGATGATAAATATTCATAGTCATCTTCTGCAGCCAGCAAGATGGCTGAGTGGGTAAAAGTGCTTACAGCAGAAGCCTGGTAACCTGAGTTTGAGCCTCAGCATCCGTGGTGAAAGGTGAGAACAGAATTCCTTAAGCTGTCCTGTGGCCTCACTCCATGGCATGTGCGTGCTTGCACATGTATACAACAACAACAATAAAAATATTGTAAAATAAGTGATCTTCTCAACGAGCCTTCTCTTGACCACCCTTTTAAAAATGGCACCCTGAGGTGCCACACACCTTTAATCCAAGCACTCAGGCAAATCTCTGAGTTTAAGGCCAGCCTGATCCACACAGTGAGTTCGTCACTTGCTATCATTGCATATACCATAGTTTCCCATTGTGTTCGCTTCCTACCTCCTCTTGGATATAAGCCACAGGACAGCGCCATATTTCACTTTCTTCACTGCTATACCCTAGAATCAAGCTGGGGGTGTAGCTCACGTGGAAGAGTGCTAACCTAGCATGCAGAAAACCCTGGATTCCATCACCAGCACCATATAAAGTTAGTGTGGTGGCACATGCCTGTAATCCTGGGCTCAGGAGGTAGAAGCAGGTGAGTAAGAAGTTCTAAAGTAACCTATGTAGTAAGTTCAAGTTTGGTTTGGGATACATAAGACCCTGCCCCCTGTCCCTACCACAAAAAAAAAAAAAAAAAAAAAAAAAAGACTTGAACATGAGATAGCACTCCAAGGATGGCTTCAAGGGCACACAACCCACAGTCACATGAGGCTCACTCTCCAAAGTGGGACGTAACACTTGAAGTTGAGTGTTGTCTGGATCACACCACCTTGATATTCTTAAGAAGTCTGTATTTGAATCTGTTTCATAAGTGAAGTTTGACAGAAAAAGGATAATGCATGTGGTTTGAATAAGAATGGCCCCCGTTGGCTTGTATATTTGAATGCTTAGTTATCATGGAGTGGCACTATTTGAGAAGAAATGGGAGGTGTGGCTTTGTTGGAGGAGGTGTGTCACTGGGGATGGGCTTTGAGGTTTCAAAAGCCCAAGTCAGGCCCAGTGGCTCTCTCTTCCTGCTGCCTGTGGATCTGGATATGGAACTCTCACCTACTTCTCCAGCACCACATCTGCCTGTGTGCTGGCATGTTCTCCACCATGATGATAATGGACTAAACCTCTGAAACTGTAAGCCAGCCCCAATTAAATGCTTTCTTTTATAATATTTGGTCATGGTGTCTCTTCTCAGCAATAGAACACGGACTGAGACAATGCGCCATTGGCTTGGCACCTCAATTCACATGTGATTCTGCCTCTGTTGTCCCCTACCTCTTCCCCATAGGTTTTCATCTACTTCCTCCCCTGCCTCTACCACTTTACCTTATACCTCAGAAAAGCTCCGAGCATGGGAAGAATCCAAGCCAGGTGTATGTGTGCGCTGCAGTCTAAGTCTCTAAGGCAGAGCACCGGGTCCCTTGCAGGCATCTGTGTATGCCAGTATCATTGCGCCCCAAGGAGATTATGCAATATTAAGCAAAATACCACGAGGAGAGCAGAGGGACCAGACGGAAGTGAAAAGCTTCCTCTTGTTTTGACCAAGGTCCCACATTGTCACAAGTGCACTGGAGATCATCTGCAAATCATGCAGCCAGCCCTACAGTGCTCAGTAAGTATTTGTGGCATGAGAGAATGAATAATATATGTAACACTCTTAGAAGTGTCTGGCATGTGGTAGGCATTTCAATAGAAGCTAGCTATTCCCAGCTATCGCTTTATTAAGCTTTATTAAGCTACTTCTCTCAAGTTCAACACTATGGTTTTCTCCACATTCTGTGATGTTTTTAGCAGGTGTGTTTACATGTGTCATATCTGCTGGCAATTCTCTACTTTCACTTGGGTGGCCACCACTCAATATGGCCACCCCTTCCTCAAGGACACCTTCCCTGATACCTTAGGGGTCAGACTTGCCTCTGTGTTCACCCACCCTTCCTCCTCTTCTATGAAGCACAGACCTCCTGAGGTGGGTCTGTGGTTAGATTTCATCCAAAGCCTTAGAGCTTCATTGGATGAATTTTGGAAGAGGTGGTGCCACCAGCCAGTCTGGGGACCTATTTTACAAATGTGAACTCCTCCCCCAGCCCCGACCGAGGTCCTTAATTTAAGTGGTACCCTTCTCCCGTCTCCTCTCTTACCTGGAGCCGGTTGATTGCTCTGCATTACTAGTCTCCAGTGTTCCAGCAGGCTGGGGACTTGCCTACCCTGGGGACCCAGATGCCTGTCCTTGTTGAACATAAATCACATTTCTTCTGGAACTATAATGCAGTCCTGTTAGCATTGGCAGCCTTTTGTGTGTTCCTTTCTTGTGCCTGCATTTAACCCCTCTGAGCCTCAGAGTCATCATCTGTAAAATGGGAACCAAAGTGTCCATCCGGCAGGGACACCAAGACATTTAAATAACTAATGCCGTGGGCCAGTAGGTAAAGGTGCCTGTGGCCAAGCCTGCTGATCTGAATTCAATCCCCAAGACTCTCATGGTAGGAGGAGAGAACTGACTCCTTTAGGCTGCCCTCTGGCTTTCATACCTGTACAAAGGCACATATATGCATGCACATGTATACACACACACACACACACACACACAAATTTTTAAGCCAGGCAGTGGTGGCCACGTCTTTAATCCCAGCAGATCTAGGGAGGCAGAGCCAGGAGGATCTCTGAGTTTGAAGCCAGCTTGTCTACAGAATGAGATTCAGGACAGGCATCAAAACTACACAGAGAAACCCTGTCTCAAAAAACAAACAAAAAAAAATTTTTTTAAAGCTCACACCTGTAATCTTGGCACCCTGGAGGTTGAAGCAGGAGGGTCACCATAAGTTTGAGACCAGTCTGAGCTATAGAATAAGATTTTGTCTAAAAAAAAAAAAGGAAGAAAGAAAGAAGAATAACACCCTGGAGGCTGCAGCTGAAGGGGTAGTTCAGTGGTAGAGTACTTAGACTGCTCAAGACACTAGATTCAGTTCCCGGCACCTAGTCAAAAGGGGGATGTCACCCCACATTAGAAGCTCAGAAAATGTTTCCATCAGGTACAGTATAAGCTTCGGGCATGGGCCCCTCTCACTGGCAAGGGCCCCCTGGTCCCTGGCCCCAGCCCCCACCTTTACCCACCATCTCCCCAGTAGGTCCTCCTGACCTCAGCGAGGAAAGGGGGAAAAAATCATTGTTTTGGTTCGAGTGTGATAAACAGTGATTGACAGGCCTGAAAAAGAAGCTGTTGAGTAAGGAGAGAAAAGCCTGTAATTATTCCCCTTAACCTGCCTGTTATCCTGTCTGCTCAATCCAGTCTCTGACAACTGCCCTCCCCCTCTTCTTGAGCTGTTTAGGAATAAATTATTTTGGAGAAATGTGTTTTCAAATAAATTTGTTAAGGCTAAAATGTTGACATTTTGGAAATTCTGTATGTTCTGAATCTGAGCTTCTCTCCCCCACCCCCACTTCACCCAGAGATGAGAGTCGTTCTCACTAGGGCAACTTGCTGGCAATCCAGGCTAACCAGCCCAGGTTCAAAAGGAGGCAATGACTTCTAGTCCGTCATCCTTTGCGATTGGGCAGACCCTACAATACTGGTCCCCTCCCATCCCAGCTTCCTCATCTTCCTACCTCTCACTACAATGGGTCAAAAGGCGTTTTGGAAATGGAAAGGATTATACAAACAAGTGTAATGTGCAAAATCCCAATCAAAGGGCTGGGGACAAGACTCTCTCGGTAAAGTGCTTGCTGTAAAGGCGTGGGGACGTGAGTCCCATGCCCAGCACCCCAGAGAAAGCTGGGTGTGGAGGTGAGAACCTATAATCCCAGAGCAGAGGGAGGGAATGAACGAAGAGGGACTTGCTGGCCAGACAGTTTAGTCTAATTGGTGAACTCCAGGTTCAGTCACAGACTCTGTCTCAACTAATAAGACCTGATATTGCTCTCTGGCCTCCACATGCATGCACCACACGTGTACACACACACACACACACACACACACACACACACACACACACACCTGGATGCCCTCATTTTTAAAATGTCCCACTCCAGTTAGCAGCAGCGCCGTAGCATGCTGATCTCTTCCATTTGACAAATGTGTTGTGCTAACCTTAAGGAAAACTGATATGCCCTCAACTATCTACAAATTTTCCATAAACATAAAATTCTTTTAAAGTGAAAAGTTGACCTTTGGGGATGACCAAATGACTCAGCCTGTAAAGAAGCTCGCCACTGAACCTGATGATGTGAATTTGATCCTCAGGACCCTCATGGTAAGAAGAGAGAGGCAACTCCAGCGGGTTGGTCTCCAGCAGGTTGGCCTCTAGCCTCCTCACACGTGTCTTGGCATGTAAGCCACCCCCTACACACACAAAATAAATGCATGTAATTTGTAAGCAGAAAAAAAAGTTTTCCCTTGAAAACTTCTTCTCCTCTCTGAGGATCCCTCGGCGCCGCCCATGGTCCCACCTTCCACCCCAGCACTTCTCAGGATGATTTCTCTCCCTAATAATACACATAATACAGTTTTCTCCTCTGCCTTGCTTCAAATACATATTAATGTTTACTTAATCTGCACATTAACCCCCGGCAGGTATTACTATTCCCAGTTTTCCCAGGCTAGGAAATTGAAGCTTATGGTACTTGATTATTGGGGCATAGCAAGCTTTAGACAGAATTCAAAGCTAGATTTTGATTCAAAATCTTGTGATCTCAACTGATGTACTAGCTTCCTTCCTGCTCTCCTGAAAGAGACTCTGTTCCTCACATCAGCATTTAACTCCCTAATCTCATAGGCAAGTCATCCTGGCAATCCTTGGCAATCAGTGCTTGTATCCCACCCGCCCACCCACTCATTCAACATGTACTGAGCACTTCATCCTGGGTGCTGGCTGTGTTCTAGGTGTGAGAGTTCCAGAAATAAGTAGGACTTAGCTCCCCTCCTCAAGATGCTTCAGTCCAATGGAGGAGACAGACAGGACAGGAATTTTAATACAGTTAGGCAAGGGCAACTCTAGAAAGCCAGAGTGCTACAAAAGGAGGGGTACACCTGAGACGGCAGGGAAGGCTTTGTGGAGAAGAGACTTCTCCCTGATCCCTAAGAATGAGCGAGCTGCTTCCAGGAGGAGTCAGCAGGTCTAGGACACGGGGAGCAAGAGACTCAGGGTGTGAAAGCACATCCAGACAGGGAGGTTAGCCTGGTCTACAGAGTGAGTTCCAGGACAGCCTGAGCTACATAGTGAGACCCTGTCTCAAAAATAAAATAAAACAAAACAAAACCCCCAGAACAGATAAAAGAATGCGTGAATCTCCTTTGGCTTCTATAACAAAGTAGTATAGACTGGAGGAGAGAGGCTTAAGATGACAAAATCTTATTTCCTCCTAGTTCTGGGGTCAACAAGCCCATGGGAACCCCAAATTAAAGCATCAACAGCGAGCTGGGTGCAGTAGCACCAGCACTTGAGACACTGAGGCAGAATGACGGTGATTTCAAGGTTAGCCTGGGCTACATTCCGTGTCTCAGAAATTGAAATTAAGTAAAAAGCAGTCCCGGCAACACTTGAGTGCAATCTTCCCTTTTTCTTCATGCCTTGTAGAAGCCAGAGATCGTAAGCATGATCTCTAATCAGCTTTGCTGGGCAGGGAGGACGCCCAAACTCTGCAGAGGGGAAAAGGGTCTGTATATAGAGAAGCAGAGCTGTGTGGGGAAGAGGAAAAAAAGAAAGAAAAAGGAGGGGGGGGGGAATCACTTTGAGCCCCCGACTCCAGAGGTGTTACCACTCCAAGGCATCCTTCTGAGTAATACAAGCAATAAGCAGGGCATGAGTCCCAGGCCAGCTTGGGCTACATAGTGAGTCACTCACTCACTCACTCACTCACTCACTCACTCACTCACTCACTCAATAAATAAATAAATAAATAAATAAATAAATAAATAAATAAAAACCCAAGTCAGTGAGATGGCTGTGCTGTTTAGTTTGTCGATTTGACACAAGCTGAAGTCATCTCCACCGCCGCAGAAGCCTCAGCTGGGGAATTGCCTCCATCAGACTGGCCTATGGGCATGTTTGTGGGGGCATTTTCTTGACTGATGACTGATGTTAGAGGGTCCACTGTGGGCACTAACACCCCTGAGCAGGAGACCCTGGGGTGTCAAGAAAGCAGAGTGCGCAAGCCAAGACTAGGAAGCCAGTGGGCAGTGTTCCTGCTCTCTGCTGCTGATGGACTTTAACCTGTAAACTGAAGTTTCCGGAGGGGAGGGGGAGGGGGAGGGGAGCCTTTCCTCCCCAAGTTGCTTTTGGCCTTGGTGTCTATCACAGCAATAGAAAACAAAGTAGGAGCCGGGTGGTGGCGGCTGCGACTGCGCCGGCCACGCCTTTAATCCCAGCACTCGGGAGGCAGACAGAGGCAGGCAGATTGCTGTGAGTTTGAGGCCAACCTGGGCTACCAAGTGAGTTTTAGGAAAGGTGCAAAGCTACATAGAGAAACTCTGTCTAGAAAAACCAAAAAAAAAAAATAAATAAATAAATAAATAAATAAATAAAGAAAGAAAGAAAGAAAGAAAGAAAGAAAACAAAGTAGGGTGATGACTCCTCAGGTATAGGCACTATTTCTCAGCCTTATAACTTCACACCACAGAGGGAAGTCAGGACAGGAACTCCGATAGGCAGGAACCTTGAGGCAGGAGCCATGCTACACAGGCCAGGAAGGAGTTCTGATTACTGCCTTGCTCCTCACGGTTTGTTCAGCCTTTCTTATAAAATCCTGGACCACCAGCCTTGGTGTGGCACCACCACAGTCAACTGGGCCCTCCTCCCACGTCAATCATCGGTCAAGAAAATGAACCATGGGCTTGCCCACAGCTCAGTCTGGTGCAGTACTTTCTTAACTGATGATCCCTCCTTCTGAAGGACTCCAGCTTGTGTCAGGTTGACACAGAATGAGCCAGCACATCGTGGAAATGTGGAAAGACGGAACTGACTCCACAAAGTTGTCCTCTGACCTCTCCATGTACGCGGCGGCACCCCCCCATACACACACACTAATAATAACTAATAGAAACAACACATACACATAACAAAACAACAAAAACCACAGTAAGTCATCGAGTGAGTGAGGCCCTGGGTTTGGTTCCCAGCACTACAAGACAAACAAGTCTAGTAAACTTGTTTGAGCTGGGATTTTGGTGGATGCCACTAAGCATTAACATTATTATTAACATTAACACAGCATGCATCTTTGGAGTAAATTTCTCCCTTTTCAGGAAACTTGAGTCTATACTTCACATCCAAAGGTGAATTACAAGGAAAAGAAACACATTTGATGTGTTATTTCACAGAGAGGGAAACTGAGGTCTTAGAACCAGAATCTGTGCCCTGGGTACATTGAAAGCATAGGAATCCATTATTTCATCAGTATTTCCCTCCATCTGTCTCCAGAAGATTCAAGTGATGTTTGAAAATAAAGTCATGAGTGTCCTACCTCCAAAACTCACTTGTCAAATTATTGACACTCTCCAAGCCTCAGCTTCCCATTCTGTAAAATGGGGCAACGATAGTCTACCAAAGTTATCTTTCACAGAAATACAGTAAGAACCCAATGAGATTCTCACTATCTGAATGCAGATATCACACAGAGAAACAGATAGAAATAAACACATTGTATGCCTGGCACACAGAAGGCCCTCAATAAGGTTAGCTATTATTATGATAATTATCATCACCACCATCATCATTATCATTAAACTCCTGGGCTTAAGCCCAAAGCCGTCAATCTGAGCCCACAATCCCCGTTGCTAGCAAAGGGACAGCTGCGTTTGCCGTCAGCTTAGTCTCCAAAGGCTCAGGATTTGGCTGTTGCTGGCAGAGCATTTTAATGTGGCTCTGTGTTTTCATTCCTGTCATTTTGTTGTCCTTGCCCCCCGAGGCGGCTGAAGCAGAGAGATCTTCTTGAAGATGAAAACAAGCTATGAGGGAGCCCCCTTGTTATTCATTCTCCGTGCTCAAGCTGCTTTTCGGGGTGTCCTTTAAATGGGGGATCGCTCAGAATCCAGGGGATCAGAGCACAGGTGTGGCCTCTGGAGGTGGCAGGTTGGGTGGGTCGGGGTCAGTAGGTAAAGAGGACAGCGCAGGGAGGCTTGGCAGCCAGCGGCCAGGACAACGGCATTGCTTTGAGGAAGCAGTAGATTTTAAATTCATATAACAGCAAGAAGATTGCCCATCAATTAGAGCCGCAGATATTCAGAAGGCAGCTTAGCAAACTCTAGATTATTTTTAACTGTGCATACCAGACAGCCGGGCTGGCTCCTCTGGCAGCTCTGTCAATCTCAGCAAATCTGAACTAGAGTCACGGAAGGTGACAGCAGGCGAAACAGCACGCCAGGACAGCCTCTCTCCTGGGTGTGCAGACAACTAAAGAAAAACCTTCCAATGAGGCTGACCACCCAGGAGGGACCCATCACTGTGACAAGAGGTGTCTTTCTGCTACAGGCGTTCATCCAGGCATCCTTCCCGCTCTGCCCTTGACTGATGGACCAGCCCTGGGCCTTTCTCATGCATGGGTATTGTCACTTGCTCTCAGTTCTGCTTTGGGGAATTTAAAGGCCACCTTCAGCATCTCTACGGTTTCAAAGCCCGGCTTGCACCTCTCGGTCCGTGGGCTCCTCCTCACACCCTATCTGGCTGGAGGGTCATCATGCACAAGTCTTGCATCATCTGACTTCCAAGTGAGGCGCACTGGTCAGCTTCCCTGCTCTCCCTCCTCAGGGTCTGACTCACTGAGTCAGACCGGAGTGAAGCCTGAGCATCTAAATTTGCACATGTACGACAGGTAACACAGGTCGTCTACAACCCAGCTTCTTAAACCGTAGGTCTAGGCCGCATGTGGGGTCACATGAATGAATATGGAGCTAAAATTTGGCATCAGTAAAAGTGAATACAGAACTACCAACATTTAATTATCTAATCCAAAATGGAAGCAGTAATGAGGCTGAGGCATTTCTGGCAGTGCTCCCCTGTGTTTCATGGCATGCCTTCCCTGCAGCCTCGGTCCTGGATGCAGAGCATCTGTACTGCCCGTGCCTCATCCCACATTATGCCAAAGAGCACAGGCTCCAACACCTCACCTCAGCTCTGAGGTTAGTGGATGCTGGGATGAAGCCTGAACCTAATTAGTCCTAACAATAAAAACCTGGAGTCAGATATTAGGGTAAAAGCTGAAAGATCAGAGAAGCAGAGCAGCCGCCACTGGATAGAGACTTCTTACCTCTACGAGTCCTCAGATGAATGGGAGATCCTGTCTCCACCCACCTTATATTCCTGTCTCCACCTCCCTAGTGCTGGGATTAAAGGCACGTACCACCACCACTCAGCTCTGTTTCTCTTTTAACTGGTTCAATCTCGTGTAGCCCAGGCTGGCCTAGAACTCCTGATCTTCCTGCTTCTTCCTCCCAAGTGCTGGGATCAAAGGTGTGTGCCACCGCTGCCTGGCCTTTATGGTTAACTAGTGGCTAGCTCCGCCTTCTGCTCTCCAGGCAAGTTTTATTTGTCAGAATACAAATAAAATAATATACCAAGATAGGATAGATAATGGAATATTTTCTCTGAATTTGTCAAATGCTAATGGACTAGACATTGTTTATGTAATTATTGCCTGTATATACTTGTATATAGTTATTGTACTTACTGTATATAGTTTTTCTGTTAGTTAAAATCTTCACTTTTTGTTTAGAAAAAAAAAGGGGGGGGATGTTGTATGATATTTTGTTTGTGCTTTAACAAATAAAGCTTGCCTGGAGATCAGAGGGCGGAGCTAACCACTAGTTAACCATAGAGGTCAGGCAGCGGTGGCACACACCTTTGATCCCAGCACTTGGGAGGAAGAAGCAGGAAGATCAGGAGTTCTAGGCCAGCCTGGGCTACACGAGATTGAACCAGTTAAAAGAGAAACAGAGCTGAGTGGTGGTGGTACGTGCCTTTAATCCCAGCACTAGGGAGGTGGAGACAGGAATATAAGGTGGGTGGAGACAGGATCTCCCATTCATCTGAGGACTCGTAGAGGTAAGAAGTCTCTATCCAGTGGCGGCTGCTCTGCTTCTCTGATCTTTCAGCTTTTACCCTAATATCTGACTCCAGGTTTTTATTTAATAAGACTAATTAGGATCTCGCTTCACTGGGAATCATAGTGTTATTTTGTTGTTGTTGTTTGTTTGTTTTTTGGGGGTTTGTTTTTGTTTTTGTTTTTTCGAGACAGGGTTTCTCTGTGTAGCTTTGTGCCTTTCCTGGATCTCGCTCTCTAGACCAAGCTGGCCTCGAACTCACAGAGATCCACCTGGCTCTGCCTCCCAAGTGCTGGGATTAAAGGCGTGCACCACCTGGCTTTTTTTTTTTTTTTTTACTGTATATCTGAGACTTTCTGCTTTTATAGAAAGGCAAATGCTTAAATACAGCAAGAGTTTTCCTTCCACCATCCTTGGCATGTAAGCATCAAGTTAGTACAGCTTTAGATTGAATTGTGTCAGAATGTATGCTTTTAAAAATTGTTGCCAGGTGGTGGTAGCCCACACCTTTAATCCCAGCACTTGGGTGGCAGAAGCAGGTGGATCTCAGTGAGTTTGAGGCCAGCGTGGTCTACAAAGCCAGTTCCAGGACAGCCAGAGCAATGACACAGAGAAATCTTGACTTGAAAAAAATAAACAAAACAACAGCAACAGAAAGTTGTTGCTTGTGGGCTGATGAGCTGGTTCAGCAGGTAACGGTGCCTCCTGCCAAGCCGACAATGTGAGTTCAGTTACTGGGAACCACACAGTGAAAGGAAAAAACCAACTCCTGGAAACTGTCCTCTGACCTCTACACACACACACACACACACACACACCAAATGTAGAAGAACCTTTTAGATTGCTACTTGAATTGCTGACTTGAGTTTCATTTGGAAAAACTGTTAAATGGGTTTGGAATTGCAATTAAGAAAAGAATTCTCAATTTCTGAAATGGCCCTAAGCAATATTTTTGCCATTTTGTGCCATGTGTTTTTGCGGAGCAGCGTTCTCAGCATTGACAATGATAAAATCAAAGTTATCAGTCAACTCTGAAATGTGTAGAAGATGCTCTGTGTCATGCAGCATCAAATACTCAGCCAAGATGTAATTCTGATGTAAAAATAAACGAGCACATTCATCTCATTAGTATGCGTTCATCTTTAATAAGTGCTTAAATTATGTGAATACCAAAGAATTGTTTTAAAGTAGATTTCTTTATGATTAATTTCAGCAAATGTTTTGTGTATATATCATTGATGTGTGTGTGTGTGTGTGTGTGTGTGTGTGTGTGTGTGTGTGTGCGCGCGCGCGTGTGCGCTCATATGGGGAAGGGAAGGTCAAAAGTCAATGTCAGGTATCTTTTTCAGTCACTCCCTGCCTTATCTGTCTGTCTGTCTGTCTATCCAACTTCTGTCTGTCTGTCTGTCTAGCTCTCTATCTAGCCATCTATTTATTTGGGAGGCAGTTCTCCAACTTTGACACTCAGCAGGATAGTTCTCCTCCACATTGACTATAGATTTTAGAATGTGGTAACAGGTATGAGTGTTACCAATGTGTAGAGCTTGTTAGGTGAGTCCTCATCCTCATTTCATTTTCTAGACAAACATACATGTACATGGATACAATATGGAACATTATCCATTTGTCCCACGTGGTTTTATTGAGCCTGGTATCAATGCGCACATCTGGAATCCCCATCTCCTTCATGGCAAATTTCCGGATTTCTTTTAACTCCCAAGGAACACACTTCTTGAAGCCCACTCCATGGATGGCTTGTGAGTGTTGATGGTGTATTCTCAGGTCCCCAGCTTGTTGATGGCAGCTTTGTCTTCTCGCCACCCTTCTTTGTGGGAGCCATTCTGCCAGGCCCAAGTTGGAAAGGACAAGTACGAGGGACTGTGGAAAGGAAAGCTGTGTCACAAGTATTATCTGCCTTATTTTTTGAGACAGAATCTGTCCCTGAAGTGGGAGCTTATTGATTCATCTAGACGGGTTGGCCAGTAAGCTCCAGGGATCCTCCAACTTCCCCTTCCCCAGTGCTGAGATCACAGGGACCATGGTCATGCCTGGCTTTTATGTCAGTGCTGGGGCTAGAACTCGGGACCGTAAAAGCTTGAATAGTGAGCACTTTGCCAGACGAACAGTTTCCCTACATATGTACCTGTATACCTGGGGTGATATTTTCCTGGGGGGGGGGGCGGGGAAGACCCTGAGTGGAAAAGTTTAAGAAGCCCTGGTCTTAGGCCATGATCTACCAATTGTGCTGCAGACACTTCGCTTCACTGGGTCTGCAAATGTTCACCTCAGAATTCCCATTACTTCTTCAAGGGCACTTTCTTCTTTTGTTGGGACTTTAAGGTCATGCAGAAGATAAATATAGTTTTCAGAGATTAATGAAAGATATTGTCCTTGTGAAGCCCAGAGGCCACCCAAAAGGAAATCTGATACCCTCAAGTTCATTGATGAAGATATTTATTTATTATTATTATTATTATTTGTATTATTAGTACTGTTAGTGTGTGTGTGTGTATACACGCGTGTGCGCGCACCACAAGCTCATGTGTGGCAATCAGAGGACAACTTTCGGAAGTCAGTTCTCTCCTTCCATCTTTATCTGAGTATCAAGGATCAAGCACAGCACACTCCTTTTCCAAATGAGCCACCTCATCCTGCCCCCTTTTCAGTTTAAACAGCCACACTTTGGGATAATTTCTGATACAGAAATAGCTAGTACAGCGTCTTTGTGGTGTGGGTTTTTAGTTCCCTTTGCCTCCTTTGGCCTGCTCCAAGGACCTAGTCAGCCCGGTGATGGTGAGAACTGGGAAGCTGGAGGCCATCGAGGGTGGGGCCATCGAGGCCACATGGAGTTGGAGGAGGTTGCCTGGAGTAGCAGGAAGTACCTCTGTGATGACCTCATCACTCAGAGTGACAATGGAGGAACACAGGGCTGGACAATAAAGCCTCTCTGTCACACAAGGCCAGCTGGCCTGAGCAAGTTCTCAGGGACACGCCTGGGCTGAAAGCATTAAAGACTGTGGACCCCCCTTTGCCGAGACTAGAGCTCCCAGCAGGTTACAAGGGACAGGGTGAAAATCGAGATGGAATCAGGGCAGCCGCCCTAAGACAGGAGGCTACTCTTAGAATTCAGGGACCTGTGATCTTGAACAACATGTTTGACTTGCTGGATAATATCCACTCTGTAGTCACAGCTCCTTTGATAGGGTTATTTTGAAGATGCGGGCGATAATGTAGGTGACGCTTTTTATGGAATGCACATGGAAGATTGATTTTGTCATTATTCCTGGAAGAGGGCCAAGTTGAGAGTCTGCCTAGACGCTTGTGCTGAGATCTGGGTGAGTGGAAGAGGCCAGCAAAGTCCTCCAAAGCAGGGCTGTGGACCAATGTGGTGGGCCTCTCTTCAAGGTAAAAGACCAATGAGTGTTCCGAAGGCCACCTCCAAATGGAATTGGAAGCACAGAGAATTTGTCTGCAAAAGTCCCATTGCCTCCTGGACATGAAGTAAGCCTTCAGAGATGGCTCATTCCATTTTGATATATGAGCTGCTAAGGTGAGACTGTACAGCTCAAGCCTCGTTTGACACAAAGACATTCTTACAGACGACTTATTCCAAGAAGTCAGTGAACGAAAATAGACCAGCGTTCTCATCTACAAGTCATGACTCATGGTTCTCCAGAGCATTTGCACAGGAGCAAAACCCAGGAGGGTGGATTCACACCTCATCGATGTCAGCAGCTTCACACTGAGGAGAATCTATCCGTCTAATGAGTTGGAAAACCAGATGATATCAGATGAAAAGTGACACTTCAGAAATGATATGGAAGTTTTGTAGAAATCATAGAAAATCCATGATCATAAAGGATAGGCATAATTGGTCACAGGTAAGTAGAGAGATTTTAAAAGCTGGGTGTGGTGGTGTATATCACTCAGGAGGCAGGAGCAGGCAGATCTCTGAGTCTGAGGCCAGCCTGGTCTGCAGAGTGAGTTCCAGGACAGCCAGGGTTACACAGAGAACCCCCCGCCTTAAAAAAAAAAAGAGAGCACTTGTTGTTTGGAGCTGAGGAGATGGCTCAGTGGTTAAGAGTGTTTGTTACTCTTGCAAGGGACCCATGTTTGATTCCCAGCACCCACATAATGGCTCATAACTATCCATAACTGCCTGTCCTGAGTGAGGTGCACAATCACTGTACCGAACTGAGGGTGTCTGGGTGTTACAGTTGGAGGTGAGCTCTTCATGGCATGATGGTCACCAACACACTGGATGAGAGGTTGCCTGGGAGGTGAGCCAGGAAGAGGAAGCCTGAAGCCTGAAGATCACTTCAATGACTCTAGGGTCTCTGGGTTTGAGCAATGCTTCTGTGGACCCTAGGAGACAAAAAACGGACACCGAGTTTGTGTCCTAGGCTCTGGGTGGTAGAGAGATTCAGAGTCCTGGAAGCCAGGGCTTGGCAGGTCACCATGCATCTCCAAAGAGGCACCCCAAAATTTCCCTCAGATGCTTTCAGGGCTGGAGAGGGTCCCTGGAATTGATGCCAAGAACACAAGCAATGTTGTGTGGTGGTTGTTTCCTAGGCATTTAAGACATTACCATGGGCATTGCTTCAAATATGGGGGACACCTACTGAAGAGACAGTGAGGTCAGGTGGGGACCCATGCCTTTGTCATGTGGGCAGTAAAAGTTAGTGGGCCTCCCTGTTAGATTCACAGACTGGCCAAGACTGTGACATAACTAGGTTTTTAATGTGTCTAGACCTCATGAAGTGCTTTGAGGAAGGATGCTGGAGTGCAGTGTTCAGCCCAGGGGGTGAGAACCAGTAAAGGTCGTTGTTTTCAACAGAGAGATTTTGAACTCCTCTTTTTCCTCTTTCACTCACTGTTCCTCAGTTTCCCCATCTTCCCCCTTTTTAGCTCAGCTTTATTTCTGACAAAGGTGAAGATCTGTAGGTCCTCACTTTCTCTTCTTCTGTCACCCAGCTCATTTATTGCTCAGGAAGTAGATGGGATGGGTGGGATGATAATTTATAGAGTGATTGTTAGGTACTGGCCTAAGTACTCATGTATGAACACAGGTGTGTACACACATGCACCCTTGCATGAATACATGCTTATTTTATTTCATCCTTGCCTTGACTTTGTCAAGATAAGGAGAAGAACGCTTCATTTTTGAGAATGCCTAATTCTTTAGAATCTTTCATATGGTGGACACTAGCCATTTACAGAAAATTCATGAAGGTGTAACCAAGATTTGAGGACTCCTAGCCTATCTCCAGGGCCACTGAAAGCGACCCAGGAGCATCACTAGAAGGATTGTAGTTACAGAGCAAAAACCAAGGATGCATGTACACACACACACACACACACACACACACACACACACACACACACACACGTTTAGTTATATAGCCTAAATTGTGTCAATTTCTAGATCCTCCTGCTTCTGCCCAAATTCCGGGATTATAGGCAAGCACCACCTGTCCCCAGACAACTGCTTTCTTTCTATTCTTTGGCAGGGAGATGGAGAGACAAGAAGGCATGTGGTTGACCTAGTAGAATGGCAAAACAATCACAAAGAACTTGACAGTGCCAAAACATTGAAGAGAATGGAGAAGATTTATGGTGATATTTTATTTGTACTAAAATGTTATTTGTATGTTAATAAATAAAGTTGCCCAGGGGTCAGAGCTATTAGCAAGCCATAGGTGGTTGGGTTTACAACCAATGAGAAGGCAGAACCGAAAGTCTTTATAAAGACTTTAACACAGGAAGTAGCTCTCTTTTGGAGAGGTAGGACCACCACAGGAGGTAGCTGTGGCTTGTTCTGTCTCTCTGATCTTCCAGTGTTGACCTCAATAAATGGCCTCAGGTTTGATTTTATTAATAAGAACTGTTAAGATTCCTGCTACAAAGATTAACACAATAGATGTTTGCCTTCCCGTGGCAAGGAAGTGGATGGTGAGGCTTACCAGACACCTCAGACAGGAGATCACAGCTGAGATCAACCCAGCAAGTCTCAGGCTTTCACTGCAGCCTTCAGAAATAAGGCTCTCGGCCAGTTGGAGGTGACACACACCTTTAATCCTTGCACCCGGAAGGCAGACACAGGTGGATCTCTGTGTTCAAGGCCAGACTGGTCTACAGAGTGAGTTCCAGGACACCCAGGGCTACTCAGAGAAACCCAAAAATAAAAAAGTAAGGCTGTCTTTCTTTCCTAGGGTGAGAGGAGCCGGGCCATAGGATAGAAACACATTTCTGTCACTATCCCATTTCCTCCTCCAAGCCCCTGTCTGTCAAGGAAAAGAGAGTAACTTGTAGATCATCTTGTAAGTGGTGGGGTAGGGGCAGAACCCACGTTTACCTGATGCTTTCTCTACTCTGGACGGAAGGCCCTGGAGGGTGGGTCAGGGAGTACCAATACAGGAGCTGCATGCTGCTTGTACACAAAGCAAGCTCGCCAGCCTGATGGGCCAGGTGTTGGGGAGACTTGTGAGCACCTGGGAACAAACCTGAAAGACAAGCCCTTCATGTTACTGTCCCTATCATTCCACCATGGGCTCCAGACACTGCTGAAGGATCATTATTACAGAGGCTGCCATCCCAGGCCAACAAAGACAATTCATATTCTCCTGCTCTCCCTCTCTTTCATTTCAAGGTGCTGGATGACTTGATTTCTAGATCGTTTTTCTAGCCCATAATATTGCCTCAATTATGAGTTTTGACTTCAGCTTCCTCCCTTTTTCTTTCTTTCTTTTCTTCCTAAGACAGTCTCCTAGTCCAGGATGCCATTGATCTGACACTGGAATTCTTCCCGCCCTCCACTGATTGCTGGGATTACAGACATGCACGTGCCACCATACCTGGTTTTGCAGTGCTGGGAATCAAACCCGGGATCTTGTACATGCTCGGCAAGCCTTCTACTAATTGAGCTACATCCCTAACCTCCTATTTTCTTAATCTAGAGTGACTAAGCTTTTGCTGGGGTTGTATTCATATAGTTCCAGAGACCAGAGTTGGGCCTGACACATGGTAAGGATGTGGAGAAAAGTTTGTTGTGAGCATGAAGGGGTAAGTGAATAGCTATTCCAGAGACTAATGGGCCCCTGCTCCTGCTCCCAATATCTCCTTTCCTTGCTTTTATTACGTTTTTTGCTTGTCTGTTTTGCTTTTAGTTATTTTAAGACAGAGTTTCTCTGTGTAGCCCTGGCTGTCCTGGAACTCACTCTTTAAATCAGGCTGGCCTCGAACTCAGAGAGATCGGCCTGCCTCTGCCTCCTGAGTGCTGGGATTAAAGGTGTACACCACCTGGCCTGTTTGTTAAGTTTTTTGATAAGGTGTCACTCTGCAGCTTAGGTTGTCCTAGAACTCAAGATCCTCCTGCCTTCGCCATGCTCAGCTTTTCCCCCTTGGTCTTCAAGAAGTCAATTACTCTGTTCCTGATGTCATCAGCCAGGACAAAGAGGCGGCACTAACACAATTGTCTTATGCTTCAGGGAAGTCCATGGTGTGGAAACTTATGGGGATAATAAATTATGATGGCGGTTCTTTTAAATAGGCATCTGTGAAGAAAGATAAGCAAGACCTCACCATAAAGGTCCATAATCATGGGCAGGGCCCAGGGAAAACTGTTGAGAAGGCAAACAATGAAGAGATGTAACAAAAGACAGAAATTCTTAGTCATAACTACGCATTTAAAACTCTCCCAACTAATAGTTTGTTTGCCTGTCTTTGTGTATTTCTTTTCTGTAGATATTACATACAGTGCATCCATGTTTTTTAATTCTGCTATCTTTTTTTTTTTTTTTTTTTTCCGAGACAGGGTTTCTGTGTGTGTGTAGTTTTGTGCCTTTCCTGGAACTCACTTTGTAGACCAGGCTGGCCTCAAACTCACAGAGATCCACCTGGCTCTGCCTCCCAAGTGCTGGGATTAAAGGTGTGCGCCACCGCCGCCCGGCTAATTCTGCTATCTTTTATGCTGCCTAATATGAACCTTTACCCACACTGTCATAAACCCTTATAAGTTTTAGTGGTTGAATAATACTCCATATTATGGATATACCACACCTCATCAACCATTTCCCCAATATTGATCATTTAGTTTCCAATATCTCCGCTATTGTAACTAATGCCACACGGCAGACTTTTGTGCATTAAACTTTTCCCATATTTTATTTGCATAATTTTTATTAAACAAAATAAGATTCCATATTATACATCCATACTTCTCCAAATCCGGTTTTTAAAGACTCCTAAGGGTACAGTCCCATCTATTCTTTAACTTTCCAGTTGGTGACCTCACACCTCAATTGCAATGGTCCATGCCTCAAACGCAACGCAGCATCTTCTCAAAGGGCAAAGGCTGATAACATGCCACGTCTAGGAAGCTGAATGTGTCCTGCCCACATGGAGGCTCTTGGCATTATTTGGACAAGGGCTGCTGGGAACAAAATGACAGCTGAGACCTGCCACCACAGCAACTTGGCACCATACCCGGGCTGCCAATATCCCTGGTCTTTGGTCGGGCCTCAGCCAGGGCCTTAAGGGAGCTCTGTATCCATGGTATAAATCTGAATGAGATCAGACACAATATTGTCAATGATTGGCTTGGTAAGGTCGTCACTAAACACTTGCCACCAAGGCTTCTCAGCCTCACCCTCTGCAGGCACCTCGACTCCATAGACCTGCAGGGCCAGGTAGAGCACTGCCACGGCCAGGTGCTGAGCCTGGAAGCGGAGGCACAGCCCCCCATGGTAGCTATCTCGTAGCAGGGCCCAGGCTGTAACAGAGATGGGGGTTCGCTGCCAGCTGTAACGATTCAGCCAGTTCTTGAGGGAAATCAAGTAGTGCAGCAGGTACTTGTGTGGGTGCTGGAAAGAGACCTGGAAGCGCAAAACCCGTAGCATAAGCAGCTCACATTGCACAATGCTGTCTCGCAGCTCCCAGAATCGGGAATCCAGCTCCAACGGCTCGCTGCCCGGGTTAAAGTACCTGTGTGACACGTTGATGATGTCACGTGTACGCAAGTGTTGCTCCTCCACTTTGCCGGCCAAGTAAATGGAAGACATGGCGACCAGGTAGAGGTCATAAGCGTCCAGGTTGATCTCGCAGAAGAACTTATGGTAAATGGTGCACGCGGTGGCGATGGGGATGGACTGCATGCCTAGCTTGACGCCTGCCTCCATGATAAACCGGGTTACTCGGAAGTGCACCCTGGCCTCGGGCGCCGGCCGCTCCTCCGCTCGCGCCGCCGCCACCGCCGCCGCCCCTCTTTCGCCGCTGTCTGGCCGAGCAGCCTCCATGAGGCCCAGCAGGCCGCCCCGGAAGGAGAAGCGCTCCGGCGCGCCGAGGCCGGCTCCGGGGGTCCTCGCGGAGGGGGCGTGGTCGTTTGACGGCACGCCCCCGCCCCGCCCCGCCGCCACACCCACCCTGCCCGGCTTTCCCCTAGATTCAAGATGCGATCTCAGGAGAAGCTTGCTGGAGCCGAGGAAGTGCTATTTTTTAAGACACTCGAGAAGATACCATTTCTAATTTAGGGGCTTTTCCTCACTGTTCCTGAGAATCCAGGATCTGGATAGGATGAGGACAAACCCTTACCCTAGCATTGGCCTCTGTGACCTTGGGGACCTTGGTTGACCTTCTAGGTCTGAGTTCCTTAGGTGCAAGTTGGGATGGTTGGCTGTCCCCTCCTCATGGAGTGCTTGTGAAAAAAAATGAACACAAGTGTGCTCCCTAAGTTTGGCTTTGATTTGTTTTTGAGGCAAGATTTCTACACTTAGTCCAGGCTGGCCTTGTACTTTCCATCCTCTTACCCTAGCCTCCTGGGTGCTGGGATTTCAGGTGTACACTACCACACTCAGACTTTTTCCTTTTTTTTTTTTTTTTTTTTTTTGGTTTTTTAAGACAGGGTTTCTCTGTGTAGCTTTGGAGCCTGTCCTGGAACTCACTCTGTAGCCCAGGCTGGCCTCGAACTCACAGAGATCCGCCTGCCTCTGCCTCCCAAGTGCTGGGATTAAAGGCACATGCCACCACCGCCTGGCTATTTTTTATTTATTTATTTATTTATTTTTTTGTGGTTTTTCGAGACAGGGTTTCTCTGTGTAGTTTTGGTGCCTGTCCTCGATCTCGCTCTGTAGACCAGGCTGGCCTCGAACTCACAGAGATCTGCCTGCCTCTGCCTCCTGAGTGCTGGGATTAAAGGTGTGCGCCACCACCACCCAGCTAAGACGTTATTTTAAAGTGGGAAAAAATCTAAGCCATAAGGGACTCTCAAAAGAGCTATATGTATTAGACAATGTAGCAGATAAGGATTTCTTAGGGTTCATCTAACCCCCAAGAAGAGCAGGTCCTAGCAACCCATAATTTCTATACATCCCTCTATTTGACCACTCTTAGCACACTATTACCATCCTCTTTAAATGTTTCTCATAAGACTGCATTCTTACAGATTTTTTGTTAGGTTTTTTTTTGAGACAGGGTCTCACTGTGTAGCTCAGGCAGGCCTGGAACCTGCTATGTAGACCAGGTCGGCCTTAAACACACAGAGATCTGCCTGCCTCTGCCTGACAAGTGCTGAGACTACCACATGCTGCAGAAATCTCTATGTTGTTCTTAGTGCTGAAGATAGAACCCAGTACTTTACCATGAGCTAAATGCCCCGCCCCTTCAGTATGGGGTTTTATTTGTTTGTTATTATGTCAAAGGATCCTCTTGGAACACATCAGCAGTGGTGGAATAAGTTTGGAGGGAAAACTGGACTGTTTCCAGAGCTCCGTAGTACCCTGACTAATGTAGGAGCCCATTGTCTGGTGAGGTGAGAATGTCCTTCCCGGGTGCTGGGGGCTGCATTTAGCCCTTTAGGCAGGAGGGCAAAGCAGCCAGTGTCTGCTGCCGCTCCCCTCCCTCTGAAAGCAGCTGTAAATCCATTTCCTGTCTTGTAATTATGTCTCATGTAGTAATTAGCCTCTTCATATCAATGAAGCTGAATTTCCATGGGTAATGAAGTGAAGCCCCAGTGTGTGAGACAAATTGAAATGTGGCACAGGCAGGTGATGGCCTCCCAGATTTCCTTGGGGACAGAGGTTATTTAACCCTTCATATTCAAAGTCCACTGTGTACCAGGCCTGTGCTGGGTGCTCTTCCGCTCTCTGGTCCTTGCTCCTGGAGCCTGGGCCTTTCTCTCCTTGGCTCAGGCCAACTTCTGTCATCAAGCTGACAGTAACACACAGCCCTGCTTGTCAGGGTGTTGCCAGGATGGAGGAGCACTGTCCAAAGTTCCGCTCCTTGGGACCCTCTTCCATCCTAAAATGTCTCCTAGACACTGTCCTTCAAAGGCAAACAGAGTTCTGTGAGTTCAAGACCAGCCTGGTCTACACAGAAAGTTCCTGGACAGCCAGAGCTACATACCCTGTCTCAAAAATCTGTGTGTTTAAGGCCAACCCGGTCTACATAGCAGGTTCCAGGCTACATACTCTGTTTCACTCTGTAGCCCGGCTGTCCTGTGTCTTAGAACTCGCTCTGAAGACTGGGCTGGCTCCAAACTCAAAGATCTGCCTGTCCCAGCTTCTTGAGTGCTGGAATTAAAGGCGTGGGCTGCCATCTTTCGGCTTCTTTCTTTCTTTTTTAGACAAATCTTGTGTAGTTCATGCTGGCCTTGAATTCCTTATCTTCTTGCTTCTGCCTTCTAAGTGCTGGGGTCCCAGGCATGAGCCACCACCTCCAGCTGAACCCTTCTTCTTTTCTTTCTTCCTTTTTTTAAAAATGTTTATATGTACTAGTTTAAATCATGTGTAGGTTTGTGTGTCTATACATGGGTATGTGCATGTGAGTGTGGGTGCCAGCAGAGGCCAGAGACATCAGAGCTCCTGGAGCAAGAGTTACACACAGTTGTCAGCTGCCTGATGTGGGTGCTGGGAATCAAACCCAGGACCTCTGGAAGAGCTGTAAGCATTCTTCACGGCTGAGCTGTCTCTCCAGGCCCCAGCCTTTTCTTCTGAGATGGTCTTGCTGTGGAGTTGGCCCTTGAACTCCTCCTGCTTCGTCCTTCGGTGGACTGGGATTATAGGCATGCATGACCTTAGCTGGCCTAGCCTTGAATCCTGGAACAAGCTACTCAGTTACTGATTAAGTCCCTTAGATCCCTCATCTCTAAAAGGAGGACAAGGATTACTGTCAAGCATATCTCTTTGAACTCAGGAAGAGGTAGGGAGTTTCTGGCTTTTCTGGGACATGTCTAGGAAAGCTTGTCCATACATTGGCTGTGCCTTCCCAACTTGGCACACATAAGGTCAACCAAATATAACATGTCCTTTTTATCTCTTAGAAATGTAAAACTGCCAAACAAGATGATAAATAGTATATAAAAATGTCATAATGAAACCCATCATTTTGGATGTTAAGGTTCAGTTAATTGAGAAAAAAAAGTAGTAACAAGGGTCCTAAAGAATTAGAAATTCTCCAGAAAATTCCAGGCTATGTGGAGAACAGCCTGGAGCCCTGGAGCCGGAGGAGGAACATCTCCAAGGAGAAGATTAGTCCCAGGGTTCCAATAACTTATCTCAGAGCTAAATTCACATATGCACATTTCCTGGCTTTTGTTTCAAACTTTCTATAAACTCTGTTACCCTCAGGGCTTCGAGAAGCTAAGAATTTCTCTCTCCCTAGTCTGGCCAAAACTGTAAACAAATCCTTTTCTTTCCCCATTTCTGTCTCCCAGTTTTTTTGGTAAAGTTGCGAGCAAGAGTGTGGAGATCTCAAGAACACAGGTACTTTCTTATTAGCTACCTACTCCAGACCTTACCTAACCTTGCACATTTGTTCTGTGGTCTAACCGCAGACATTCCACAAGGGAGGTATTGTTTATCTTACATGTAAATAAGAAAACTGTGGTACTGAAGACACGGCTCAGGTTAAGAGCACTGGCTGCTCTTCCAGATGATCTGGGTTTGATTCCCAGCACCCAGATGGTGATTTACAACCATCTGTAATTCCAGTTCCAGGGAATTTGATGCCTTCTGGACTCCATGGGCGTTAGACATACACATGGTGCACAGACATACATGCAAGCACTTGTACATATAAAAAAAATAAAATAATCTATAAAAAACAGTAAAGAGGTCACCCATGGTCTAATGAATATTACATCCTTTCTTGAGATCAGCATTAATGATTATAGTCTGTGTGTGTGTGTGTATTGTATGTATGTATAGGTATGGGTGTATGCATGTAAATGAAGGCCAGAGGTTGATATCCATCTTTTTTTTTCTTTTTTTGAGACAGAATTGCTCACTGAACCTGGAATTCATCAGTTCAATTAGGTTGACTAGCCAATGAGCCCCAGAGACCCTCTTGTTCCTGCTCCCAGCACTGGAGTTACAGACACACTCTGCCACAGTCCTCTGTAAGGCAAGCATTCAACCGACTGTGATTAGTTTTATTTGTGCAGCTGACCCATCTAGAATCACCTGGGAAGAGAGTCTCAATGGGAGATTCTCTAGATCATGTTGGGCTGTGTGTATGGGGTGTTGACTGCATTAGTTGATGTGGGAAGACCCAGGCCACCTTGAGTGGCACCATTCCCTAGACTTGAGTCCTGGACTATACACATGAGTGGAGAAGGTGAGCTGGATAGCAGACATGCATACATTTCTTCTCTCTTTTCTCCTGCCTGTGGATGTGGCTAGCACCTCAAGTCCCCACTGACTTGGCTTTTCCGGAATGATGGACCATAATCTGGAATTATAATCGGAATGAACCCTTTCTCCCCTAAATTGCTTTCTTCATCAGGGTATTTTATCAGAGCAACAGAAATAAAACCAGGATACTAAGCTTCTCCCAGGCCCTGGTTAAGCTGTTTCTAAGAATTTGGGCTTTTGTTTACGTCACAGACACATAGTCTTAGATTCATACATAAACACCAATTTTCCCAGCTTATCGGTGTCCAGGTTTCATTATGGCTTTGACAGAAAGTGGCCTGATGCTTGCAATGAGTCAACTATGCCTTTCATCTCTGTGGGGCTCCAGGGGGTTTCTCAAGCTATCCCCTCAATACCAAGCAGAGAGAGCCTCAGAATGAGGTGCCAGGGCTCCTTTCCTACCAGAACACTTCTATTTTTTTTTTTTTTTTTTTTTTTTGGCAGAGCTAATAATACCTGCCTTATAAGATTGTGGCTGGTATTAAAATAAATATTTGCACATACAGGTCAGTGCTGGTGGCTGGGAGTGTAATTCAGTTGTGTATGTGTGTGCTTCCACTTGCATGTACACACCCACATTCCTAGCGTGCAATGAGTCCTGGGTGCCATTGCCAGCACCATATAAAGCTGGTCATGATAGCACAGGATCCATATCCTTTGGAGGATGAATTTCGGGCCACCCCGGGCTACAAGAGACCTTGTCTCAAACAGACGGTACTGGGTACACATTAAGTGCTTGGTAGCTGTCATTTTTGCCACATATCCCCAGTCAGCTATTTCATGAAGTGCTCTTTATGCACACGATTCTCATTCAGATGGTACCACAACTCTGTACAGTGGATGGCAACCTGGGCTGATAGTAAGTTCGAGTAAGCTTGCGCTGCATATTGAGACCTCCTTTCAACAAATAAACACACAAAAAGGTCCTTATACTCTTATTCATATTCTTCATCTCTTTATGGGCCTTCTTCAGGAAAACCTCTGAAGTCTAAGGGTGGCAGCAGTTGGCTTAGGGATTTGATGAGAAGTCAGGGTGGGGTGGCGCTGGGTGACCTCGTGGTGAGCTGGATGGACCCTATGGTGTCTGGCATTTTCTCCAACTTATGGTTGGGATATTGTCCTTTAAATGACTTGTAAAGGGTCTCTTTCTTTTTGGGGTGTCAGGCAAAGTCAGGTTCAGCTCTGAACAGTTTTAAGGAGTGAGAGCAGGCAGGGTAAAAATAAACTTTCACATTAATCCATTATCCTAATGATCGTCCTAAAGATAAGCTTGATCAGATATGAGCATTGCTGAGATTGATTTGCCTAAAATAAGAAGCTCATTTGCATTTTTCTGATTTTCCTCTACTTCATTTAGCTACATTAAGGGACAGCTGCAGCTCTTGCCAAGGACAAACATTTGAAATATATGGATGTTGCCTGTGTGTATTTATGGGGCTCAGTGTCCTCCCCATCCACCTGTGGGTATTGTAATCTGGAGGAGTGGGGGCAGCTGAGGGAAGTTCAAGGTGACAGCTCTGGTTTGCTAGTGCAGAGTGAGCTTTTGCAGCTTCCATTTGATCACATTTTAAAATTTATGCATTGGTGGAATCAAAGAGTATGTCTGTTTCAGATGGCTTGGAGACGATCCTAGTCTGCAGTCTCTATGAGGTCATTAACACACCTCTTATTCATTAGCAACTTAAAGCCAGCTAGGAGAGATACTTGCATTCCCATTTCCAGAGGAGGTTTGGGCCTTGTCCACAGTGTCTAAGATTCCCCAGACCTGGCTCTCAGCTCCTTCCAGGTCAGAATTCTCTGACATACGACTCAGATGCCTAGAACAGTTCTGAGAACTCGTTTCTCTGAGGAAAGATCGAGTCTTAGCAATGCATGTGACCTCACCTTTTATCATGTGACCTCCAAACATGAATATATCTGTGAGCTCACACAAAGCATTGGTGTGTGCTTCTTGGCAAAGATGACTGTGAACAACAAAGACCCTCAAAGCCATAGCCTCTGAGTGTCAGGGACCCCACTGGCCCTATTCCTACCTTCAGCTCCAGGCCTTGCTCCTCCATAGCTAGCCACTCCTCACTGTGATTTTGTGATTCACGCGAGGGAAAGAACGCAAGCTGTGGAATCCGATAGTCGTGGGTGGAGGCTTTGCCTTTTGTGACTGTCAGCTGATATTCCTGGGGTACTTTCCATGTAGAATTGAACTTATTACCTGTACTGGCTAGTTTTATGTCAATTTGACACAGCTACAGTCATGGGGGGGGGGGAAGTAGCCTCGATTGAGAAAATGCCTCCATAAGGCCAGGCTGTAGGTAAAAGCTTGTAGGGTATTTCTTAATTAGAGATTGATGTGAGAGGACCCAGTCTGTTATGGGTGGGACCACCCCTAAGCTGGTGGGTTTGGTTTCTGGCAAGCAATGTGGAGCAAGCTAGTTAGCAGCACCCTCCATGGCCTCTGCATCAGCGCCTGCCACCACCAGGTTCCTGCCTCCAGGTTCCTGCCCTGTTTGAGTTCCTGTCCTGACTTCCTTCCATGATGAACAGTGATGTGGAAATTTAAGCCAAATAAACCTTTTCCTATTTAAGTTGCTTTTGGTCATGGTGTTTCATCAAACATGGTAACCCTAAACCTGGACATCGTCCTATTTAATTAATATGCCGTTGATCTTCTGATCCGCCTGCCTCTGTCTCCCAAGTACTAGAATTAGAGGTATGTTGCTAAAATTCCTTCTCTAGGGGAGATATAAACAATGTCTACCCGTCCTCCTAAGGTCCCAAATACAAAACAAATTCCACCAAGCTTCTCTGGGGGAACCAATAGGTTTATTAGGTTAATTTACAGAGCACAGGTGAGGGGTTCCAGGTGGAAGTGTGGGTGGCCTTAAAGCAGCTGTCCTGGAAGGTCTGCTCCCAACGTGGACGGTGACTCTTCCCTCTTCCAATTTGAGGCCACAGGTAATTATGGAGAATCACATACAACTTGTTGGGAGGGGTGAAGCCTTCGCTGAAGACCCTCCCCAGCCCTCCTTCTATGAAGGAATGTCACTGCACAGTCAACAGACCTAGCTGTGAGGATCTTTGCAAACCAGCACAGCTAAGCTCAGGAAGAGGGGGGCAGTGTAGCTGGGAGGACAGTCCTGTATAAGGTGAGTGCATCATGCCAGACTAAGTTAACTTAAACAACTGACAATATAGTCCTTCAACCCCAAATCACATAGCTTCAAAAAATAAAAAATAAAAATAGGCCTTGGTGGAGCCGGGCGGCGGTGGCACATGCCTTTAATCCCAGCACTCAGGAGGCAGAGCCAGGCAGATCTCTGTGAGTTCAAGGCCAGGCTCCAAAGCTACACAGGGAAACTCTTGTCTCAAACAAAACAAAACAAAACAAAAACAAAACAAACAAAAAAACCCAAAACCAAAAATAATAAATAAAAGTAAAACACTAGCTGGGCACAGTGGTACCTGCTTTGATCGCAGAACCTAGCAGACAGAGGCAGGAGTGCAGAGAATCTAAAGTCAGCCAGGGCTGGTAGCAAGACTCCCATCTTGTGACTGGAGAGATTGTTCAGCCGTTCAGGGCACTTGTTGCTCTATGTTGAGAACCAGTGGAGTCCAGCACACACACACATCAGGTGGCTCACAAGTGCCTGTAACTCTGACTCCAGGGCATCGGACTCGATCTTCTGGCTTCTGTGAGCACACACACACACACACACACACACACACACACACACACACACACTAAATTTTAAAAATTAGCTGGGGGGTGGTGATGGTGATGGCGGCGGCGGCGGCGGCGGCGGCGGCGGCGGCGGCACACACCTTTAATCCTAGCACTCAGCAGGCAGAAGTAAGTGGATCTCTGTGAGTTTGAGGCCAGCCTGAGCGAGTTCCAGAACAGCCAGAGCTGCTACACAGAGAAACCCTGTCTCGAAAAACAAAACAAACAGAAAAAACAAATTTAGAAGAGCCTCTCTTATAAAGAGAGACGGTGGTGAGGGAGGAAATGGTCAACTGTTCTTGCCAGTTCATCTTTCAGCCCTGAGTCCACTTTTCTGGAATCGACTTTGGCAGCTGCATGTACTCTCTCCCAGAGAGTGGATGTAAGTACAAGCAAACAGACAGATGTGCCATTCACCTCTGGGGCGGCGGGAATGGGTAGTAAATCCTTTCACAGTGAGGAGTGTTAAGGAACTGGAAACCCCATGCACAAGACCACAGTCCAGTTGTCGACCTTTGTGGCATGGACATCTAGGCTGATTTTAGGCCGACATGCTATGTTCCTCTGCTCTGCCTGATTTTATTTCTCCTCTAACGAAAAGTGCTTGGCTCCTCACTCTTCCCCTCATCTGGCAAGCTCCCAGACACCCTTGGGACGCAGCATCTATTGTCTTCTCTAGAGGATGCTCCTCCTTTCAGTGTCCCCTCCCCACTAAAGGCCAATCATTTCCTCCTTTGCCCCCGCCCCCCGCCATACCTCTCACTAGTTATTACTGCTGCTATGATTATGAATTGTTATTATTAGTGTTTGTGGTGCTGGGGATCAAGCTCAGAGCCTCATAAATGGTAGGCAAGTGATGTATCATTCAGCCTCACTCCCAGCCCCCACCCCATATATAAACTATCCATATTCCACACAGTTGGAACGACCCCAGGAGACTATCCCTATTCCCCTCTCCCTGACTCCCCACTCATCGCCAGTGTGAATAAAACAAAACAAACAAACAAACAATCAATCAAGCCAGGGCCACGCATGCACTTGAATGATTCCTTCGCTCTTGTATCACCTCACAATGCTCTTGGAGTTGTCTCACAGCGGAGCATAAAGAACCCTTTATTCCCTTCCCTACGGCAGAGCGCTCTTTGTGTGGGTACCCTATCATTCCGGGAGCCAGCCTCCTGTTGGTGGACATTTAGGTCATTCCCAACCTTTTGCCACTGCAGACAATGCCACATTGAAGAGCATTGTCAGTGCGTCATTGTGCCCGGGTGGGTGTGTATTTGTGAGATAAATTCTTGCAAGTGGGATTTCTGGGTGAAAGGATGTGTGTGTTCGTTCGTGATTTCAGGTATCATCGCCGGGCCGTTCGTCTTCAGGGCTGCGCCTGCCATGGACACTTTCACCATCCATGCAGGATGGAGTCTCTTTCTCTAGCCCATGTCCTTTTGACTCCCCTTCCCTGTCCTGTCCTGTCTCATCCGTCTACCCGGTGCTGTTCCTTTTCAATGTCAGCTCAAAGACCCCATCATAGCACACATCGTTCTGGCTCCTCGCTGCCGACTCATTTCTCTGCCCCACTGGTTGCTGAGGTCCTTAGGGTACAAAGTACCCAACAGGTTGATGTGAATTCTTCACATCGGTGCTCAACGCCTGGGCAGTTAGGGCTTGTCTCTGGGTGTTGGTCCAGTGGAGCTTACAGATTTTTTGTTCAGTTTGCTTGGGTGACGGGGTCTGTAGCCCAGGCTGGACTCAAAACCTCTCTGTAGCCAAGGGTGACCTTGAACTTCAGATCCTCTTGCCTCCACCTCTCAAGCGTTAGGGTTGCAGGCATGTGCCACCACATTTGGTTGATGTGGTGCTGGGGGGTGGAACCAGGGACTCCCAAATGCTAGGCAAGCACTCTGCCACCTAAGCTACATCCCCAGCTACCACTCAGTGTGGGAACTCTGGGGCCCTCAAATATCGGAGCCCAGCTAAAAGCTTGGTGCCACACTACCCCAGAGATACCCACAGCAGATGGCAGGGTGTCTCTGAGGCTGCGGGTTCTGATCATCATAACCTCCTCTCCCCGTGGAGTCTCATCTTTAAGACTGTTTTCCGTTCTGTCTGAACTGGAAGACTAAGCTTCCTCTCCAGTAAAAAACCTCTGCTGCGCCACCCCACCCCCCCACCAACAAATGAAACTGTCACCCTTCGGATTATTACTGTCTGGAAGGGCAGGAGCAGAATTTGGCCCCAGGAAAGCAAGTGCAGTGAGGCAGGTGGGAGTAATCCCCAGTGCCCGAGGTGGGGGAGGGGGCGGCAGATGGCTCCCTAGGCAAGCCTTGAAAGCCAGGATTAAAAAGTAATTTTCAGCGTGCTGGAGACGGGACTGCAGATTTGGGTCAGCACACTTAACTCTTTCCTGACCTCGGGGGCCCGAGAGGAGGTGTCCTAGCTAGGGGTGGGTGAGGGTGGATGTTTTCCTAGCCAATCACCGCAGCCTCTAGGCTGCAGCCTCAGGGACGGCACCAGGCAATTTCAGAGACTCTGAGTCAAGCCTCTTTGCAGGGACAAACTCAGGGGCCTGTCCCCCTTGGGTCCCTCTCCAGTTCATTTCTCCCCAAGGAGCTGAAGGTTATATGAAAGCCCTTAAATGACACCTTCGCCTGCCTGGTACAGCAGATAGTTGTACTAAGGGGAAGTTACCGTCCCGTCACTTCCTGAGCTGAGGATTGAACCCAGGGCCTTGCGCTTGCTAGGCAAGGGCTCTACCGCTGAGCTAAATCCCCAACCCCTCCAGATAAGATCTTTAGTACCTGGTCTTGTTCCCCTTCACCAGCTCACCCTGTTCCACCCTGTAAGTATTTATCCAAAAGCCAATGTATTGAATTAGTTTCCACAAGGAATGAGTTTTCCTCTCCCACACTGTTGATCTATGAGATTTTGACATGCTTTCCCCTTTCTCTTTGGTTGCCAGGAAACTCAAAAGCCAAATTCGCCAATGAATCCCAATAATTTCCGTGAATGCATTTTATTTTTTTTTCCCACACATCTTGTTAACCAATTCTAACTTACATTTTTTCCTTAGTCCTGGTTGTATTTTTCTGTTTATATTCTGCTGTATTGTTGAATGGATGTCCCGTATGTTGCACCAAATCCTTTGTGCAACTAGGTGAAGTAAGTAAAAGCAGAAATACTTCATAAGTATTCATTCAACTTTTAAGATCAGTATCTGTTACTTGCTCAATCCCATAGAAGATTAGTGGCTGATGCAGATAAAATTTTCTTAAACATTTATTACCTATCATATGCCGGGTATTATGCATCAGACCTTTTCTGTCCTCTGTTCTAATGATTTTCTGACATACATAATTCAGTGAACCCCCACAGAGTGTTTAGTCCTGCCCTAGCTATTCCTTTTGGAGAGTGTTGAGAGCAGGATCTTGATATGTAGCCAGGCTATGCTTGAACTGGGAACCCTCCTGACTCAGCCTCCAGAGTGTTGGGATTGAAGGCCTGCACCACCTCCAGAAGTAGCGATTAGCAGATAATACTAATGTGCATATGTGTGTGCCTTCCTAAGTTTATGTACACCACATGCATGCATGCAGGTGCCTGAGGAGGGAGGCCAGAAGAGCGTTTTATCCCATGGAATTATAGTTACAGGCATTTGTGAGCTGCCTGGTGTAGCTGGGAACCCCACTCAGGTCCTCTGTAAGAGCAGTCAGTGCTCTTAACCACTGAGCCATATCACCGCTCCAGCTCTACACCCGTGAGAGTTTAATGAACAACAAAACAGAACCAGAGCTGGGAGCCTGGCACACCAAGGTGGAGCACGCATTCCTCACTGCATTCAGTAACTACCTCTGCATCTCTCCATGGGGAGCCACTCTGAGTCCATCTGTGGTCCCTGTGCTCTGGGCCAGACCTTATACCCTGTGTGCAAGTGACCCAGATAGGGCCATTAGTGCTCTGCATTCACCACCAGAGTTGGTTCAGCATGTAACATGTGACCCACGTGGGTCCAAAGTGGAGCCTAGGGTCCGTGTGGGTGTTACTGGGAGGAGTGTTGTTTTCCTTACTGCGGTGTGGGAGTCTGACCATATGTATGACTGAAGTTTGGGCAGCCATCCTCCTACCCTGAGCAGATGCCCATCTGGGGGGTGGGGGGCAGCATACAGGAAGTGGAGTCTAGAGGCAAAGAGAAGAGTGATGACAGGTCCTGGGGGTTTTATTTAGTTGCCTAGATGTAACTATACCAGAAGCTGGCATGATCTGCCCCAGGATGGATGGTTCAGCTCTAAGCCAGCAAATTCTCTTTCTCTCTTTCTGCTCTCTAACTGCAGAGACAATGTGACCTTCTACCTCATGTTCCTGCCACCATGCCTCTCCCACCGTGATGGATGGTCCCTCCAGTTTGTGAGCCAAGGGCCCTTTGTTCCTTAACTCGCTTTTGTCACAACCGTGAGAAAAGTCACTACTATAGTTCCTAATTGCTTGTCACAGAACATAACACCCTAACTTACATACGATCCTCAATACATTTTCATTCCCACTTACCGGACCTGCCCAATACTGAAGCTAATAAGTGGCAGCGTTGGTATTCGCAGCCAGTTCTGGCTGCAAGCCTGTGCGCATCATGCTCGTAGAAACACTCAGTTGGGGCGCCAGACAGAAACAAATGAAACAGGTGGATTCGTAAGAGCTGGGGCACCTTCTCTCTGAGCTGTCCTCCTCAGAGCTGTGTGAGGCCTGGGAGAAGCGCTCATGCCGACTCACAGACACACCTCTTCCTCCTGGACCAGGAGCTCTGACCTCTGCTCTCTTAAAGGAGGACACCCCGGAAGCAGCAAGACTCCATTATCACGGGCTGAGGGGGATAAAACAGATCCTCTGTGGTGGACATTGTGAAATGTCCCCCAAAGGCTCACGTATTTGAATACTTGGTTCCCAGCTGGCTGAACTTGGGACAGTCGTGCAACCTTTTGGAGGTGAAACTACCCTGGAGGAATTGGGTCACTGCAGACCAGCTTTGAGTTTTTACAGCCACGCCCACTTCTGATTTGCTGTCTGCTTCCTAAGTGTGGCTGTAGTGTGACCACAGGCGTCAGAGTTCTACCGTTCTTTCCCCTTCTCTGGTGGAGTGTTCCCCACTCTGAGACCATGAGCCAAGCAAACCTTCTCTCCTAACATTGCCTCTCTCAGGTATTCCGTCACAGTCCTGAGAAAAGTAACTAATACAGTCACCCAAGGACTTGTCTCTGTCTGACCTGCCAGAGGAGTGCAGCTTTCCCACATGTAGTTACAGAAGCACTCAGAGGTTAGGGTTTGGGTTAGGACCTGACCTGAAGCCATGGTCCAAGAGGGTGCAGCTACAGCTTGAGCTGGAGTGCATCTTCCATGCGGTCATGGAAGCATCATCCATGTGATGCTGGCTTGGTCGGTGGACAGACTGCAAGAGTTCATTCGAATTTCAAAAGAAAGACTCAGGAAGCCAAGCAGTGTATGGCAGAGGCTGAGTCTCTGCAGGCAGCCCACAGGAGAGATCAAAGCATGATGCTGTGAAAGTGAAGCCATAGGTGCAGTAGAGACCCCAGGAGAGGAAAGATGGTATTTTCATGGAGCCTGCAGGGAAAGAGCGTGGCAAGCGAAGGACAGAAGCCATGTGCACAGCAACCAGAACGTCTGCATGGGCAGAGCTGCCTAGGCTTATCGGAGGTCACATCAGAGGTATGTACTCCAGATGCCAGGCATGGAGCTATGGCATTTGAAGTCTTCCCGGCTGTCTTGTTTTGATCTCATCCCTCCTTCCTAGGCTCCTGTTTCTTCCTTTGGGGATAAGAATGTGTACTCTGTATCGCCCTATATTAGAAGCACAACTTACTGTTTTACAGGTGCTCACAGAAAATACTTTTGAGCCTGGCAGTGGTGGCACACGCTTTTAATCCCAGCACTCGGGAATCCGAGCCAGGCAGATCTCTGTAAATTTGAGGCCAGCCTGGGCTACCAAGTGAGTTCCAGGGAAGGCGCAAAGCTACACAGAGAAACCCTGTCTTGGGGGAAAAAAAAAGAAAATACTTTTGCTTCAGTCTCAGAGGAGACTTTGAACTTGAATCTTTACTTAGTATTAGAACTATTAAGAGCACCAGAACCCTTGAAGATAAACTGATTATATTTTGCATACGAAGTAAGTGGCCTTGAACCTTTTGAGGACCCAAGTGGAAAGTTATGATTAAGAAGATATGCTTGGGTGTTGAGGTCATGGGGTAGATTTGTGATGGTTGATATTGATTGACAACATGGCTAGATTGAGAACCATCGAAGCCAGTAAAGCACACCTCTGGGTATGTCTGTAACGATGTCACTAGAGAGGACTTACTACGTCGGGAGAGCCGTCCTGATTGTGGGCAGCACTCTACACCTCAGATCCTGGGGGTACAGATGGGAAGCAAGGAGAAAGTCTGTTAGCAACAGGCTTTCTTTCTCCCTGTCTGCTCCCGGCCACCACGGTGGGAACTGTTCTGCTCTGCCCTGCTCTTTCCAGTGACAGACTGAACCTCTCAAAACTGTAATCCAAAAATAACCCCTCCCTCCGTTATACTATTTCTCTGGGGCATTTGTCCTAGAGACAAAAAGTCTAACACACACCACACGGCTGATCTCTTTGGCTGAGTCTTCATTGCCCTTCCTCCTAAGATGAGCATCTTCATTGGAAAAGGAAGATGCCATCTGACAAACGAGGTTCAGATGAGATCTCATACATCATTAGACCAGCAGGCTGCAGCAGGACAGCCCTTTCTGGGCAGCTGCAGGCCTGGGTCTCCCTTCTCTGGCCTATCAGGGAATTCTCAAGGGTGTTTGTGAATGGCCCCAGCTCTGTGGTTCTGGGAAGATTCTGCTCCTCGGGTGTGAGGCTCTGTGTTGACCACACTGTCACCAGTGGCCACCTCTGGGCTGCCCCTCTGCACGTTCTACCACTCCCCCGACTTCTGGTGAGAAGGCGAAACCTTTGTACGCCTGCTTTTTGTGCCATGGTAACCTTGTAAGAAAAGAGAGCACGGTGAACTACTGGGAAGAGTGTGTCCCTGGATCTGCAAGTACTGCCACTTACAGGGCATCTCCTTGCCTAGTGAAGTACACCAAGTTGCCTGGCAGAAGGAGAGAGCCAGAAGCCCACTTAAGGATGTTTGTGATGGGTGTTACAGGAATCACACTCAAGAGAAATCTGCCCGTTGGGACAGAATTCCGTTAAAGAGTTGCTTGACCAGTTGTGCTCACTCCAGGCAAGACTCAGCCCAAATCTTCAGCTAGAGTGGCCTATTCGGAATATAAAGAGCAGAGATGGCAAGGGCAATATTTAATAACCAGCTCTAAAGGCGGGGGAGATGCCTGGGTGGACAAAGTACTGAGTAAGCGTGAAGACCCGAGTTCAAATCCCCGGCACCCACATTAAAAAACAGACATGGTGGCGTCTGCCTGAAATCTTAGTGCTGAAGGGGCAGAGACAGGAGGATCCTTGTGGCTCACTGGCCAGCCAGTCTAGCCAAAGCAGGAAACTCTGAGTTCAGTGAGAGAGCTCGCTTCAAAAGATAGATAACTTGGAGAGCAACAGAAGAAGATCCATGAGGTTGACCTCTGGTCTACCCACAATCACACACAAACAGACAGACAGACACAGATACAGACACACACACACACACACACACACACACACACACACACACACACACAGGGCGCAATGCACACACAGAAACGAAAATCAGCAATTTAAAAAGTGCTTACAAACACTATCTCTCTAGAATAACAGAATTCGTGTCTATTAATAGACAAGCACTTGTTACTGACCATGTCTCCCCACTCCCCACCCCCAGCTTTTACACTGATCCCTACGTCCAGTGTCACTGTACTCCGAGGCTTAAGAAAATAACTAAGGTTATATGAGGCCATAAGGCCAAAGCTCTGATCCAACAGAATTAGTGACCGCATAAGGAAAGACTCTAGGAAGAAAAGGCTATGTGAAGACAGAGAAGAATGCCTTTACCAGAAACCAAATTAACTAGAACCTTGATCTTGAAGTTTGTAGCTTCTAAAAGTAACTAATTTTCTGTTGTTTAAGGTTCTCAATCTGTGGTATTTTGTTATGGTGGTTTGAGCTTCTGAATGAATATATGCACAATATACAAAGAGAAAGAAATTTCAGGGGCTGGAAAGATGAGTTGGTGGTTAAGAGTGCATGCTGCTCTTCAAAAGGACCAGAGTTTGGTTCCCAGTGCTGGGCAGTTCACCACTGCCTGTAACTGCAGCTTCAGGGAGATGGGATGCCCTGGCCTTCATGGGTACCCACATTCATGTGCATATACCTGAATGCAGACACCACACACACACATATACACACATGCACATATTTAAAAATAAAAACAAAGAAAATTAAAGTTTTTAAAGAGGTTTTTTTAAGAAAGAAATAAAATTACATTATTTAATTGTAAATTCCACATTGCTGATTGAATCTTATAGTACTTCTCTTGCCTGTTGCTAAACTGTTGGAACTAAATTGGTTTTAATTCAACTATGATTGGACAAATCTCTCTCTCTCTCTCTCTCTCTCTCTCTCTCTCTCTCTCTCTCACACACACACACACACACACACACACACACACAAATGTGGGCCAATTGGCAAAGAAGGTGCTTGTGCCATGGGTGAGTGAGCCTAGTTCCAGAATATTCAGTAGTAGAGTGCTTATTTAGCATTTAAGAAGCCTGGAGTTCAAGCCTTAGCATTGGAAAAAAAAAAAAAAAAAAGCGGTGTTTAATAACAGTTCACCAGTTTGTGGCTGGCTCGTAACTCCAGCACTTGGGAGGCAGAAGCAGGGGGATGATGAGTTTTAGCCAATTTGACCTACTTATCCAGACCCTGTCTCAAAAAGCAAAACAAACTCCGACACCAACAAAATAGCTTGCAAATTTTCTGAAAATTTAGCAGTTGGCTCCTGTGAGCCGTTAGAAGCACTCACTGTCAAGGACTGTTGTGCAGAGTTCCACCTTTCAATTGACCAGCATGTTAATACCAAGTGAGCTCTGAAGGCCAGCTCTACTTTCCTAAGTGACATTGTTAGCTATGTGGCTGAGTTATTTGGCCTAGTGTGGATCCCCTAGGCCAGTGCCTCTTAAAATGTCATCCCTGTACCAGCAGACTCAACATCACCTTAAACTCTGTACAAACGCAACTCTGGCCTACTCCGGACTACTGAATCTGGGTCTCTGGGGACAGGGCCCCTGCAATTCTTCTCTGATGCTTCTGGTGATGTTCAAGGTGTTTCTGATGCATCTTCAAGTTTGATGTTTGAATTGTTCTGCTCTTTGGCGCCGCATCCATTGTTCTTGCCCCCCTGCTGTAGGTGACGAGTGTCAGCTTTAATATTCAGAACCCTTGTGACTACTCCAGGCCTGCTCACACAGCGGTGGTTAGGAGAAGAGTTCTCATCAATCGGTCCCCGCGTAAGGCTTCACCTCCATCCAATAGTCTTTGCAAAAACAGTGCCGGAGTAGAGAGCTGCTGGCAGTCTTTCTGCCCCCAGGGCTCAGGCATGTGTCTGTGTTCTCCTGCACTGTGAACACAGCAGGAGCTGTTTAAATGGTTGGCAGTCGGCAGAGGGGCTTCCTGCTTCGATTCAGAGCTCACTGCAGATGCCCCACTTATTCTGTCCTGTGACCCGGACTCTGCTCTAAAGTGGAACATTCTTTTTTTCCGCTGCAAATGAGCTGAAATCAGAGAAACCCTGGGTCAAATCAGCTTAAATAAGTCGTCCCATTATTTTCCGTGAATACTCCACACACACACATACTTTTTTCTTTCTTTCTAATATTGCAATGCTGGGTATCAAAACCAAGACTCGCACATGCTAGGCAAGCAGCCTGCAACTGAACTACTCATCCAGCTACTATTAGTTTTTGTAACTTAAGTTCATGGGCTCCAAGTTCTTTTAAGATTTTTATTGATTTTGTGAGGGCCATGTCAGAGCATTCATGGGGCGCCAGAGAACAAACAACTCATGGAAGCAGTTATCTCTTTCTAGCATGTGGGGCCTGGAGATCAAACTCGGGTTGTCAGGCTTAGTGGCAAGCGCCGATATACACTAAGCCAGCTTGCCTGTCCTATTTCCAGGGGTTGTTATGCTGAGTTGAATCTTAGGAATTAGAATGAATAGCTAGGAGAAAGAACACAGAAAATTGCCCTAGAATGCTGGAAATACAGCAAAGGCCAGAGACCTGAAAGAACAGGCTGTGTATGTTCCAGGAGTTTCATATTTGCCAAGAGAGAATGATGAAGAAGCTGGGGTGGTGTCCTGGGGCGCCAACATAAGTGCCTGGGGGTCTGATATTGGTGTTAGATTTTTAATCTAGGTGCATGGTGCACCCCTGTAATTCTAGCATTCTGGAGGCTAAGGCAGGAGGATCATGAGCTTCAGGCCAGTCTGAGCTGTACAGCTAGTTCATGTATCAAATAAATAAATAAATAAATAAATAAATAAATAAATAAATAAGCCTGGAATGTAAAATTGACAAAAGAGCATGGCCTAAACTGAATGATGACACACACCTGTAATCCCATCAAATGGTGGCACACACCTGTAATCCCATCAAATGGTGGCACACACCTGTAATCCCATCGCCTCGAGGTGAAGGGAGGAAGATGAGGAGTGGTCATCAGCTGCAGAGTGAGTTCAAAGCCAGCCTGAGCTCAATGAGACTGCGTCTCAATAAAAATAATAAGCAAGTAAGTAAATAGACGAGTACATCAATGTATTCTATCCAGACGAACAGGCAGTCCTGAGGGTTTTAAGCAGAGTGCTGATGCGATCCTATTCGTTCTTTCTGAAGGATCATTCATGCTAATGTAGTGGGTAGACAGAGGAAGATTGGCAGGAGGAAGGCACTTCTGTCTTGAATATTATTAAGGACCAGCCTTAATAATCTTCTTCTCAGGGGCCCAGAAGATAAAGCTGCAAACAGCGCGAATTATTTTCGGGAAATGAATCTAAGTACACTGAGCTCTTTGTCCGTCTACTTTATTCCTCTGGGATAAAATCCTATCTACAGAGCTTCAGTTCTGTTCTTGTGCCTGGCTCCTTTCTTGCCTGATTTCTCTCTACATTTATCTGCTGTTCCCTCTAAGTTCTATCTTAATTCTTGCATCTTAGTTCTGTCCCATCTTGGTCTTTCTCATCTCAGTTTTACCCATCTTGTTCTTCCCCATCTGGCTCTTCCTCATCTTCCATCTCATTCTTCTAGTTCTCCATCTAGTTCTCCAGTCAAAATCCTCCAAATCCTCTCTAAGTCTCTGAGTTACATACCCATGCAATAGCGGTGCTCTAGCTAAAGCAACGTCACCAGGCTTGAATTCTTACAGGATCATAAAGGCAGACAAGAGTTTTCCTCAGGCACTGACCATCAGGCTTTCTTTTACAACCCAAAAGAGGAGTGGTAAAAGAGGAGGTCAACTAAGAGCTAAAATCAGTTAATATATCAGAAAAAGGGAATTTATGTGCTCAAACTACATTCCTAGAGGTGGTTAGGTAAATGTTAGAGCCTATAATGTTAGTATAAATACCACTAAGGCTGGATAAGAAAGGAGGGTCTGAGCTTAATTTACCTTATTCAGGAGATCGATTGGCCTCAGATGCTTGGCCAAATAGGTATTTCAGTTAAAATACACTGTTATGAGTTCTTGGAAGCATACATAGCATACAAGGAAATCATTGCAGGAATCGGCTAATATATATACAAAAGCTAAAATATCACCAAGATTTCTTAAGCCACGGCTTGACCTTTGGAAAAATCCTTGACTTTTCTAAGTAGTAGCTTTTGTGGCAGTAGCTGAATTCCATTACGTTTTCCTGCGGCTTGCAGCACTTCTGAACCCCTTAAGCCAGGGGTGGTAGTCCGAACTGAGGTGACAACAGGGACTGGAGAAGAGAGAATGGCCTCGACAGAGCCTGTCGGACACAGCACAAGTGGTGATGAGGAAGGTGGTCCAGTCCCAGGTCACCGACACCCACCGGTGGTGGGTCGTGGAACCTCTCACAGAATCGGCTGGGAGCGGGTGCAGCTGGGCCGAGAAGAGCCAGAGCTGGACTGGCAGCGATGGGACCCCGGTCCTTCCTTCCCTGTGCTCCCCTCCAGACACTTCCACAAGCCAGGGTATTCCTCAGCATTTCCAGGCTTCGTGTTTCCCCTGAAAGCTTCGGGCTTCCCCAGCTTCCCCCAAGAAACGCGAAGCTGAACGCTCCAAGCTCTTGGCAGAAATAAGAAGCGATGAAAAATGAACAGCAGCCTTTGATGTAATTTTTGATTAATTGCTCCAAAGATCACACACACACACACACACACACACACACACACACACAAATAAATAAATAAATAAAATAAAAAATAAAAATAAAAAATAAAAACCACTCCTTCTATCTCCTAGTGTACCAGGAAAGGAAGATTTGCAGAAAAATAAGATAGTATTGTAATTAGGGTCTTTTGAATAAGTGTTCAGGGAGCCGGGTATAGGGGCACACTTCTTTAATCCCAGCACTAGAGAGGCAGAGGCAGAGGCAGAGGCAGAGGCAGAGGTGGGCAGATCTCTGAGTTCAAGACCAGCCTGGTCTATGAGTTCCACGGCAGTTAGGGCTACACAGAGAAACCCCATCTCAGCAAAAACAACCCAAAAGAGAAATGTTAGGGAAGTGACACATAGTACCTTAGAAGGGGGTGCTAAAGACCTTACTGTGGTTTCATTTTGTTTTCTGGTGTGTGTGTGTGTGTGTGTGTGTGTGTGTGTGTGTGTGTGTGTGTGTGTTATTCATAGAGTGAAATCAGACTCAAAGGAGCGTTCACAAATTTGCAAAGGGTCCCTGAACCAAGGTGCCCGACACCTTGCAGAGTGAATGATCAAGGCACTAAGAGCCTGGAACCCCAGCCTGGGGAGATAGAGGCTAAGTGCTCCACCCTCTGATGTTTGTGCTGGACCCTGTGTTCCTGTAGAGCATGGCATGCCGGGGTGGGGGTGGGGCTGGACAGTGTTTGCCAGGGGGAACCTGTTCCAGGGTGGGTGAAGGCCAGAAGGACAAGAGCTGCTGATGCCTGTGTTAAGAATCAATCACGTAAAACGGGGTTCTTTCCCAGGGCGTGCTCCTCTGACCCCTTCCAGTTTGGCTTTTTCTTGTGATCTTGACTCCTCTTCACCACTTACATGCACCCAGTATTCAGGGTGTACACATGATGTGAGCCCACTGAGCCAGGTCTAAAACTGGCCATTGTGAGTCCCTTCATGTGAGTATTTATGCATGTTGCTGGTTTTTGTTTTGTTTTGTGGTGGTAGTGAAATGAAACAACTGTACTTTTTTTTTTTGTTTTTTCGAGACAGGCTTTCTTTTCATAGTTTTGGTGCCTGTTCTGGATCTCGCTTTGTAGACCAGGCTGGCCTCGAACTCACAGAGATCCGCCTGCCTCTGCCTCCCGACTGCTAGGATTAAAGGCGTGTACCACCATGCCTGGCAACAATTGGGACTTAATTTTTTTTTTTCTAACGTTGATTTATTTTGTGTCTATAAGCACTCCTGCCAAGGTGAGTGTGGAGGCTGGGGGATGACTTGTGGAAGTCATACACTTCTTCCACCACATAGGGCTGGGAGTAGAACTCAGGTCTCCAGGGTTGGCAGCTAGTGCCTTTACCCACTGTAAAGCCTGTTTAACTTCGAGACAGGGGCATTCTCTATGTAGCTCAGGTTGTCTTCATACTGGCAGTGCTGGTCTCGTTCGGCCTCTGCCTCCTGAGCACTGGGATTACAGGCATACACCACCATCCCAATGTTTCAGACTCAAGCATGCACACACACATGCTGTTAGCTATGGACAACATTAGCCCAGGTCCTTTCCAAAGAAGACGACTGGCCTGAGAGAGCATGTGCCCCAAGATGTTACAGGGCTTCGTTATTTCACAGGTCCCTCCAACCTGACTTGACCTAGTCTGGGCCTCTTATGTTCCTATGTTTTGATCTCTCTTTCGGGCCTTTGTGTTGGACAAAATGTACCAGTTATGCTGGCTCTGTTTGCAATGATGACAGGCAAAGGCTGGTGCCTCTCACATGACTTTGGCTGCTGGAGGTGGAGGCGGTGGTGGCTGCTGTTGCTTTAGATGTCACCTAGGTGGGTGCCGGGGTGTTGAGACCGGTGGATTCTTTCACACGTCATGCACTTGTGAAGGCGTTTCGTGCTGAGAACTGTTTGTTTCTCTGCCTTGCAAGCTGTCTTCTCTCTGCAAAGCTGATTCCCAAGCATGTCGCCCTGCTAAGCACTGTCTTAGCCGATTCTCTTCCAACCAAGCCTGCCTCATACGGCTCTCACTCTCCCAGTTCAGTGTCTCTTGTCTAGCCAGAAGCAGGCAGGCAGGCAGGCTGCTGTGGCTTCTTTGATAAGGCTGCCGCAAGTCAGGGAGGCAGGAAGTGCCTGGAGGCAGAAGATCATCCAGCAGCTGGCTCCAGGGATCAGGAGTGTGTAACCAGAGGGTACCTCCAGTAACTCTTCTTCATGGGGCCCAGGCCACTTGCACTTCCAGCCTTGGTAGTACCACCTACAGAATGGGTGGTTGTAAGGGAGATTGGTAATCTGAGGAGAGTAGAGATGCCAAACAGTAACCTCAAAGTCTGTCCTACAGATCATTGATGTCATTGGACCTGAAATGGCTGCTGTCTCAGGTCAGGAAGCCCCAGAAGCCTGCCCGCCTGCCGTTTCCAGTTTATAAAAGGGCCTTGGATTAAATAAACCCGAGAAACACTGGATTAAATAAAGCAAAGCCTACTCATGTAGTGGCAGATCTCAAGCCCATCCTTCACCGAAGAGCACTGTCAATCTTTAGACAGGAATGCAGGGGTGTCTAACCTTTTGACACTGAGACTTGATGGTGTCACCTACAAAGTTCACACTTTAAAAATGGTGCAATTGAATTACCAAAAAAAAAAAAAATTATAATAATAATTTTTTAAAAGGTCTCGAGCTGAGTATGGTAGCACATGCTTTTAATCACTTGGGAGGCACAGACAGTTGAGTTCAAGGCCAGACTGGTATACACAGCAAGTTCCAGGCCATCCAGGGCTACATAGTGAGGCTGTGGCTCAAAACAGCAACAACCAATCTCCTAAGGTTGTAAGTAAGGATGATTTGGTGTTGGGTTGTATCCACACCTGTATGTTTCTCACTTGTTGGACTGTGAGAGCCTTTTCTGATATAACATCTCTTAGAGAGAGTATTCCACAGTTTCACTTTGTGAAACACTGTCCCAGGCTTTCCTTATATTCCAAATGTATACAACCAGCCAGGGTGCTCAGATATTGGTGCCAAGGTGTTTGGTCTTTGAACCCAGTTGTTCGTGGTCATCCTCTCGGCCTTCAACTCTGGTGTGTCTTGTGCTGTGGAATAATCCTTCTGTACACTGTGAATATGTGTTACTCTAACTGATTAATAAAGAAGCTGATTCGTCAATAGCTGAACATGATAAAGTTAGGTGGGAGAGCCAAACTCAGAATGATGGGAAGGAGAAGGGTAGAGTCTGGAGTTGCCAGCCCGATGCAGAGGGAGCAGGAGATGAACGTGCCACTTTAATAAAGGTACTGTCACGTGGCAGAGTGTAAATAAAACATATGGGTTAGCCTAAAATATAAGAGCTAGTTAGCAATAAGCCTGAGCTATTGGCCAATCATTTATAATTAATATAAGCCTCAGTGTGTTTATTTAAGAGCGGTTGTGGGACAGGAAAACTCTTTTAACCAGGATTGTAATTCTGGTTAGTGAGTGTGTCACAGAGAGTCCCGTAGGAATCCAGACTTGCTAATATTTAAATGCGACGTCAGGGCTATCAAGGTGGCTCAGAGGATAAAGGCTCTTTTTGCCAAGCCTGATGACCCTGAGTTTGATCCCCAGGACCCACATGATGGAAAGTGAGACAGATACAGAAGGCAGGTGGGCAGGTAGATGGACTGCTGTGGTCTGATATGTGTCCCCTGTGTCCAAATTCACATGTTGGAGTCCTACCCTCAAGGTGATGATATCAGGAGGTGGGTCTTTGGAGAGGCCATTGGGTCATGGGGAAGAAAGCTTCATGAATGAGATTAGAGTCCTTATAAAGAGGCTTGAGAGAGTCTTCAATCCTCTCTCCACACGAGGACACAGTGAGAGGTGACATGTAAGAACGAGGAGACAGATTCAGATAACAATTCTGTTAATGTCTTGATCTTGGACCTCTCAAACTCTAGAATAGTGAGAAATAAATTTCTGTTGTTTATAAGCTGCCTAGTCTCTGGTGTGTTGTTACAGCAATCCCAACAGTCAAAGACCATGGAGATATCTTGTGTACTGGATGTGTGAGTTAAAAGGAGCAAGAGGCATTACACAGAATACATTTTCTTCTGTAGCTTGGGCCAAGCAGGCTTGAACTTTGCTCTCAGCAGTCAGTGTACCGAAGGGAGAAAACCACTTACATGCAGTTAACCTTAACCTTCACTTCTCGGAATCTAGACTCGTCGATACGCCAGGTGGTTCTGTAGCTGAACTCTAGACTGGGGAAGGATTTCAGGATCATACAATCTAGAATGGGTATGTCGGAGGAAGAGTAGAGGCCACTGCAGTTTGGGATGACTAGAACCCAGTGCCCTGAGCAATGAGATCACTGATTCCCCCTCTGGTTCTAGCGTCCCCTCTCATCCTAGTGGGAGGAAGAGCCTTAGTGGGCCAGGCACAAGCAAGTTGAAGAAGTGCTCTTAGGGATCAGGGTGAGGCCTGAAGGTGATGAAGCGGTTTATACCACATAGACAGAGCAGGGAAGAGACCAGCTACTAAGGACACATCTGGCCAGTTTCAAAGAGCCCTGGAGGTGAACAGGCTGTGTAATGTGGGTCCCAGTGCACAACGCCATGAGCTCTGCAAAGGTTCTTCCAGGGTGTGAAGGCTTAGGCCGTGTTAGCTCAAGCCAGAAATAGCACCAAGAGCCAACTTCCAACGCCATGAGCTTTCCTATCTCCAAATTCGCTGAATTCTCCCAACCCTTCACGTGTGTGGTGAGGGGTCTTCTCATTATCTCCACTTTGACCATGGGGAAACGAAGCCAAGGACAGGTTAACTTACGTGTGAGAGGCCCTGGTAGGGTTAAGAACAAGGATCTGAACTCAGTGTCACAGGGATGCTCAACTCCTGTGCTACTTTGGGGCTTGGCAGAAGTGGAGCTCAGGGGTAGGCAAGGTCACGTGGAGGAGCCAGGAGCATGGACCCCTTGACTACTCGGTCTGAGCTCAGGCTGTGGTGGGGAGCAGGCTCGGGCTCAGGGATGAGTTTAGATGTCTGAAGTTCAATGTCTTGGAAACAGACATGAAGCATCCTTAACTGGGTAGGGGAGGGAGCCTGTGATCCTAACACTTGGAAGGCTAGGGCAGGAGGGTCATGAATTTTAGGCCAGGCCAGGCTACATAGCAAAAACTTGTCTCAAAAATGAAACAGTAGGAAGAGGTAGGGGAGGAGCGATGTGTGTGGGAAGCAGAGTCGGCTACCTTCACCTTTTCTCCCATTCATTCAGCACTGGTTGAGTCCCTCTGGCCTCTAAACCTGTTTCGCTCATAGGCTGCTTACTCAGCCTCATTAATAAACAGCACGCTTATCAGCTACGTGGCTTTGTCAAGCCACCTAACTTCTCTAGACTTCAGGTTCTACAGCTGTCTCCAGGCTTAGAAGACACCTGCCTGCCGCGTAGCAAGGCACACAATGACTATCTCATCCTTCCTCTTTACCTCCTCCCGTCCAAATGTTTGCAGAGGGGGCTACAGAGGACCGAAACTGCCAGCATTCAATTTTGTGTGACTCCGGGGAGGTGGAAACACTGCCAGAGGCTCCCCTTTGTCTCCTCTGGTTCTGTTAACCCTGCCTGATTCAGTTATGGATGGCGGTGAAATGACCCACCCTAAACCAGCAGCCACCGGATTGTTACCCATATGTCCGCAGGCTAAATGTGGTTGGTTAAGTGGTTCTTGTTCCCAATCTTTTGGCCAGCTGTGTCCAGGTGTTTGCTAGAGCTGGACTTTTTCACAGCCTTCCTCACACACGTGACTGACATTGATGCTGGCCATTGGCTAGAACCCATCATGTGGCCTCTCCAGGGAAGCGTAGCATCTGGGCTCCGAGAATAAGAGTTCCCGAAGGCCACTCAGAAGCTACAGCTTTGCTTCTGTTATAGTCACAGGTCGGTCTAGATTCAAGTAGAGGGACGCAGGCCACACCTGCCACGGCAGGGTCGGAGGTGTCACCGTATGAACAGCTGTGAGATGGGAGCGTTAGGTGCAGCCATCTTGGACAGAACAATCTGCTACTGTGCCCCACTAGCAAGAACTTCCAGAAGGAAGCCTGTGACCCATCTTCTAGGGCTCCAGTCACCAGTGCACAGAAAAGTGGGAGACCTCTGAAGAAGAGGCCTTCAGTGGAATGAGGAAGGAGAATTCAGCAGCGCCAAGACTGTTCTTTTAAAAAATTATTTAAGTTTATTTATGTATTTAGCCTGCGTGCAGATGCCACAGCACTCATAGAGAGGTCAGAGAAAAGCTTTGTTGGAGTCAGTTGTCTCCTTCGGCCACATGGGGTCAGGGGACTGAACTCAGGCCCTCAGTCCTGTGGCCAGACCATTAAGCCACCTCAGAGGTCTTCAAGGTTGTTCATGGAATTCTGGGACTTCAGAGTTACGTGAGCTATTCCCTGAGGGCTGTGGGCAAAACACAGAGAAGAGGTGGAGCAATAAGGCCTGGCATTATGGGGATGTCCTAAGGTGAGGGAGGAGGCTGTGTTCTAGAATGCTTCCAGGGACCAATGGAGCTACATGGTGGGAGGGGGAGAGGGGGGAGCTAGGACCCAGGGGATGCGCAACTACTCTTGGGTTGGAAGGCAATGGCACTGATTTTGGTGCCAGGTGAGACTTTGGGCCTTTCCCCAGCATATCTGTCCTACCCCAAAGTGGATGACCATTTCTATGGAGCAAGAAGAGATCAGCTGGTCTCCTCTTGGGTAGGCTGGGGACAAGTCCACATCCTGCATAAACGGAAGTTCGCCCCCCCCACACCCCCCCCCACACCCCATCCCACCCATCCCTACAAACTTAATAAAAAACGACAGTGACTTTGAATCTTTAAAAAAGCAATTCCCCAGGAGGAAGCAGATGTCATCTATGGAAATACACAAGAGCCGGCTCCGGTGAAACACAAGAAAAGAATCTGCCTGCTCCACCCCCATTGAATGAGGCAGAGATTAATCCCCTGAAATCAAGCGCATAAATTATACATGGATGGGAACCGGCTGGGGAATGAGGTGTCTGATAGGGTGCTGATGGAGAAGAAAATGAGGCTTGAAAGATCAATTCTACTTTTGAATCGGCTCCAAGTCCCACTGAAGGCCCTGGGCTCGCTGGCAGAAGCACCTCGACTTGCCACACTGGAACAAACCCTCCCCCCCAAGCTCTTCAGACACGCACCTTCCAAAGTAATTGCTAATGTTTTGAATGATATTTCTGTGTGTCACTGGGAATAATAAAAAGGCAATGAAAGTTTGAAGGCCCATATTTTTGCTGTCCAATGGCTGATGTAAATCAGCTTCTGAGAGACAGGTAAGAAGTTTTATGGCGTGGCTTGTTGCCCGCCAAGGTAAGAGATGGGTGGGCCTAAGTCCGGCGACAATCATCACTTGCAACGTGGCCATTGCTGTAGGTCCCTCAGCCTGTCCTTTAACCACTCTGAACTAACTTACTGCTCTTCTATGCATCGACCCACTTAAAACTTACCTGTCCGTTCTGTGCGCCGTGTGCTTACGGTGTGACAGACACCGTGCTGTGTACACATTTGGTGCTCAATAAACAGCGCTGATACAAGAACTGCTGAGTCAGGGAAATACGGCAGGTAAACTACAGTGTGGTGCTGTCTGGTCAGTGTTTACCCAACACAGGGTGGAAGGTGGGAAGGCAACCTGACAAAGCTCAATGATGGTCTGGCTGGAGCCCCCAGGACCCCTCGAGGAGCACCGTTAGGATATTCTCTGCTGAGAAAGATGCTGGAGGAAATGAGCTTCAACTGCAGGCTGAAGCCATGGGGGGAGATGGACCAGCGAGAGGGCTATGGTTGAAGTAGCTCCATGGGGTCAGAGGCCTCGGTCCCCAGATGTTTCACAGAGCCTGGCTCGTAGAAGGTACTCCACACACTTTCACAGGGGAATGCACAGACAGTGCCTGACCTGGGGTGACTTCAGGATAGAAAAGACCGCACTGCCAAGTTCAGACTTCTGTAAAAGGCTGGCAGGGGAGGATGTGACCATTCCTTACCTGAGATGCTGAGCATCGTACTCATGTGAGCTGAATGGCTCGCTCTTCTTGTTGTTCTTGTTTTGTGTTTTTAATTGTGGTGTGTGTGTGTGTGTGTGTGTGTGTGTGTGTGTGTGTGTGTGTGTGTTTGGTGTCATTTTCCACCTTCTTCCTTGTTTGACAGGTTCTCTTATTAGACACTATGTGTGCCCGGCTAGCCCACGAACATCCAGGGATTCTGTCGCTGCCCTCTCATCTCACTGCAGGACCCTGGGATTACAGACACATGCTACCATGTCCAGTTTTACATGGATTCTGAGTATCCAAATTCAGGTCCTCATGCTTGGGAGACAAGGACCTTACCCACTGAACCATCATACCAGATCTTCACTCCTTTTCTAAAACAGCACGGTTGAGCCGGGGCGGAGCTCAGTGGGTAGAGCGTCCACTCAGCAGGCACAAGGCCCTGGCTTCTATACCCTGAACAGCACAAAACCAAGTGTAGTGGTCCAGCCTGTTATCCAATGCTTGGGAGATGAAGACTGGAGGACCAAAAGTTCAAGGTCATCCTTAGCTACACAGTGAGTTTGGGGCCATCCTGAGCTACATGAGACCTTGTTTCAAAATATCAAATAAAGTGAAATTAATTAATCTATTGACTAAATGGTTTGGTTGAGGGTGTAGTGTGCACACAGAAAAATGTATAAATCTGAAGTAGACAAACCAATGATCGTTTTAAATGGAGATACACACCCACGTGACCACTCTTAGATCTAAATCTAGAATATTCTTGCTCTTAAAGCCTTCCTGCAATCATTTTCTGACTTTTTTTTTCAATTTATTTATTTTTATTTTATTTGCATTGGTGTTTTGCTGCATGTATATAGACTGTGTGAAGGTATCAGATCTTGGAGTTACAGACAGTTGGGAGCTGCCATGTGGGTGCTGGGAATTGAACTCAGGACCTCTGGAAGGGCAGCCAGTGCTCTGAACTGCTCAGTCATCTCTCCAGCCCCCAATGTCCTCCTTATGATCATGAGGACCCCAGTTCTACGTCCAGAACCTATATAAGAAAAGGCCAACTATGACGACACATTTTAAAACTCTCAGTGCTGTGAGAAACTGAGGCAGGAGGATTACTGGGAGTTTAAAGCCAACGTAAGCTACACGATGAGCTCAAGACCAGCCTGGGATACACAGAAAGACACCTCAAAAATAAAATAACAAAACGAACAACCAACCGACACCAGGGACTGAGGAGAGGGCTCAGCAGATAAAGTGATGGTTGCACAAACATTTGGATCCCTAACAGCAGTGAAAAGGTCAGGTATGAGGACACGGTCTGTAACCACAGTGCTGGGGTTCTAAAGGCAAGTGGATTCCGGGAACCAGCCTGGCCAGTCAACCTGGCTTGATCAGTAAGACCCTGGGCCAATGACAGACCTGCCACAAAATAAGTAGATGGCACCTGAGTGTCGACATGCGAGGCTGTCCTCTGGCTTTTACACATACAGATGTATACACATGTGCACCTGCGCACCCTAGATGCACATATTAGATGTGATGGCTGTCATCAAGGGCACAGTAAGGAAACCACTGAGGGCAGGCGGTGGTGGCGCACGCCTTTAATCCCAGCACTCAGGAAGCAGAGACAGGCAGATTTCTGTGAATTTGAGGCCAGCCTGGTCTACAGAGTGAGTTCCAGGACAGCCAGGGCTATAAAGAGGAACACTGGAGTGGGTGGATTTCTCACATTTAAACACTGTCTCAGAAAGCCAAAGCCAACCAAACAAAAAACCAGAGATGACCACTCCATGATTGGAGGAGAGTTTTTATTGTGGGTAAGACAGAGAGCATCCAGAGGCATCTGGAAGAGTTCAGAGCAGAAAGCAAAAGAAGCAGACCAGATATGACAAGGGCTAGTGAAGCAGGACCCAGGAGAATCGTGTGGTTTCTGAGAAGGATGAGTAGCTTGGGGGAGGGAAGCCCAGGAACTGGAGCAGCCTCAGAGTTTAGGGTAGAGGAGGAGGTGAGAAGGGCCTAGATACGAGCGTGGGCTTGGAGATGCATCCCAAGTACCCGTGAATAGGGACTGGAGGAGTCTTCAGACTAGCATTGGCTTTGGTGAGCACCACAGGTACCAGGTAATAGGGAGCCAGGTGCCTCAGCTGCCAGAGAAAGGGGAGCTCGGGAAGCGGCTCTTCCTGGCAGACAGAAACGTTTCACAGGTTCCTGAGGAATGCTGAATGTATCTGCGAATAGGGGCTGAGCCTAGACCGTCCTTTTGGGCCAAATTGGTGGGCCTGCCCTTTTGGGGTACTTGGGGTTTTTCCTTCAGACCTAACAATGACCAGTGTGGAAACTCTTCATAGCTTCTCTCACTGGGAGCTGGAAGTGCAGTCGAGAGGTAGGGACCTCAGATTCCTTTGTAATTCAAGCTCAGTGCTCAGTGGGGAGTTGGGAACCCGGCAGGCTCAGTTTTATTATCCAGGCTGTGCCAAGACGCCTGCGGAAAGGGGCAGCTGCACCTGGGGGGCTCACTGTTCAAAGCCTCAGGCTGGGAGGCCGCTGAAGAATAGAGGTGCTGGCTGAGGTGGCAGTGGGTGCCTAGTGGGTGCCCGGTCTATTTTGGCTCCTGCTGACAATAGGGATTCTTTCTCACCAGCTGTGTGGAGCACCCAGTGCTGGGTGCCCTTCCGGCCTCCGCCTTTCGGGTTCCCTAGGCTCGGTGGCGGCTGCTGCTTCCCAGCCCCCTCCCTGACAGTACTAATGACATCCAATTAATTCAGCATAATTCGGTTCATGCCAAGCCCTTGGGTTGGCGACAGCGTTTCTCAGAGTGCAGCGAGGTCCTCTTGGACTTTCTCAAATGAGCTCAGAGTCTAGGAGAAGAGGGGGCTGAGTACCGTGTAGCTGGCCAGAGGATTCCAAGGAGTTATGGGGAGTCAGACACAACCCAGGCTGTGCTCACCCTAGCAAAGTATAGACTTCCTGGCGCCCCCACATCCCTGGTTAAAAATACGATGGAAATTCAGGCATGGCAAGACTTCCTTGAGGGAATATCAGGCCATTCTGGGGCACCAGCTGGGGGAAGCCCATTCTGCAGCGAGGGGAACCCACCTTGATGACCCTGAGAGTTCCCATTGCAGTCTGTGAGAGCAGGGGAGCCCTAATGTGACTGGTAAGGTCTGTCCTTTGGGCTTTTTTTTCTCCCTTGGCTTTTCAAGACAGGGTTTCTCTGTGTAGTTTTGGAGCCTGTCCTGGAACTCACTAAGTAGACCAGGCTGGCCTCGAACTCACAGAGATCCGCCTGCCTCTGCCTCCAGAGTGCTGGGATTAAAGGCGTGTGCCACCAGGGGTTGGGGATTTAGTTCAGTGGTAAAGCGCTAGCCCTGGGTTCGGTCCTCAGCTGGCGGGCCGGGGTGGGGTGGGGTTGGGGGGGGTGGGGGAGACACCACACGTGCCACCACTGCTGGTGCCCTTTGGGCTCTTTAGTCAGGAAGAAAAATTGTAAGTGTAGCACAACCTGGCCAAGCAGGTGGGGTCATGGAGGTGGCTGACTCTGGGAGAGAGTTGAAGGGAAGCATCTAGGTGTCTAGAGTCAAGTAGGCAAGGACCAGACTCCGCTTTCCATCCTACAATAGTGGTCTTTGAGCTCTGAATTATCTTTGATCATAAAGAGTAAGGTAGTAAGCCAGGCAATGGTGGCACACACCTTCAATCCCAGCACTTGGGAGGCAGAGCCAGGCAGATCTCTGTGAGTTCAAGGGCAGCCTGGTCTACAGAGCGAGATCCAGGACAGGAACCAAAACTACACAGAGAAACCCTGTATCAAAAAACAAAAAACAAACAAACAAACAAACAAAAGAGTAAGGCAGTAATCCTCCCTCTGGGTCTAACAGGGAGGGTGGGACAGGTTATGGGGGCTATGGATATGATGGTTAAGAGGATAAGCCCCGTGGACAGCTTGGAGTACAATCCTGGCCTCTTAGACCTCAGTTTCCCCAGGTTGCCCATATGTGCCTCACAGGGGTGTTGTGGTGATCTGATGAGAGAAGGTGTTGTGGGAGTTTGATGTAACAGAGCCAAAGACCTTAGTAGGCCCTGAGACCTTAGCACAACTGACTCCATGATGGAAGTTCCATCCAGGCTGTAAAACTCAGCATGTAGGCAGCACCACCTGCCAGCACTAAAACAAAGGCCTGATCCATCGAAGTCCACAGCTCTGGGAAAGTCTCTAAATGTACTAACCTTGCTTTTTGGCTTCTGTAGTTCTGCTTCTGGTTAACTGTTCTTGCCAACTGAAGCACGTCAACCCAGGACATGGTTTTTGTGGTCAGAAAGGCTCAGGGCTACCCTGGGATCCCGAACATCCAGGGTAGTCGCTGGCCGGCAAATACTTTCTATTGACTTAAATCCATGTCCAAGCAGTCTTCTCTGGTGAACACCTCACAGCTGGAGGCCTTTCCACAGCAGCTGAAGACCCTCCCACAGCCTCTGAGATTCTTCCATTTCTGAACAAGTCTCATGTAACCCAGACCGGGCTCCTCAAGCTTGCGATGTAGACCAGGATGACCTAGAATTTTTGTCCCCTTGACTCCGCCTCCCAAGTGCTGGGATTACAGTTGTACACCACTAAGCAGAAGTCTGGCAGTGGTAGCACATGCCCTTAATCCGATCACATGGCAGGCAGAGTCTGTGTGTTCAAGGACACAGCCAGCATGTTTACACACACCTTTAATCTAAGTACCAACCATAGAGACCTGGAGGTCTGTATAGACAGGCAGTGACAAAGAAGTCATGTGGTTGAGTTTAGAGCCAATGAGAAGGCAGAACAGAAAGGCAATAAAAATACACCCAGGTAATAGGTCTCTTTCTCAGGGGAAGAATGGCAGCGGCAGCGGGTGGTAAGAAGGTGGTCTTAGCTCTTGACTACTGCTCACTGATCTCTGGGCTTTTAACTCTGCATTTGGCTCTGTGTTTCTTATTTAATAAGACCGTTTAGAATTACATCTACACACCATCACTCTCAGTTTAGACAGTGCTAGGAATTGAACTCAGGGTTTTCTTCGTACTGGGATAGGCATTCTACCAACTGAGCTACATCCTCAGTTCCATATAAACTATTATTTCTACTATTAATTATGCAGAGCATCTATCTGGAACATCAAGAAGAGTCTGAGATGCTTTTCACCCCAATGACTTAGAGTCCTTCTTTGTTTGTTTATTCTGAGACAAGTTCTCTCTATGTAGCCCTTGCTGTCTTGGAACTCTCTTTGTAGACCAGGCTGGCTCAGAATGCTAGAGTTCCCCCTCCCTCTGCCTCCTGAGTGCTGGGATTAAAGGTGTGTACCACCATACCCAGCAGATGAGTTCTCATTTATATAGGACATTAGCAGATACAACAGTGCACATCCACAGTCTTGATTATCCCAGAGTTAGAGGCAGGAGGATCATGTCAGCCTAGGTAACATAGGTAACAACCTTATCCTGAAGCCCCAAACTCATCTCAAACAAGATTTTCCAGAGAACCTCTTGTGAGCACTCTCCTGAGCCTACATCAAGGACACAGACTGACATTCTGACTCTCCAGCATAGGGGTGCACCATCCTTTGCTGGGGGGACCCCTCAGTATCCCTGTGCCCTATGTCTCACCTGAAGCCAGGTGTTAGGACACTCAGTGAGGATCCGTGGATGAACTAGCGTGAACCCCAGGACTATGCAAGCTGGAGGGGGTGGGAAACGACACCTTTTAGAATGTGTGAAAAGGTGCCTAGATAACAGCTTTGTAGAGGGGATCCCCAAGACCCCCACCACCCCGAGCTCCAGCCTGCCTCTTTTCAAAGACTGTAGTCTCTGAGGCCAAAGGGAGGAGAGGACTGACAGGAGAGGAGGACACCACCTTGCCCTGCTTATCCCTCATCCCTCTGCCCCACCCTGCATTCTTAATTAATCACTGAGTCTGCAATGTTAAAATCCCTAGAGAGCTGTTTCAAACCCCAAGTGTCTAGGCACTACCCAGACCAATGAAATCAGAAATCCCTACCCATGGGACCCAGGCATGCATGTTTTCTTTCAAAGTCCCCAGGTGATTCCAGTATGTAGCTGAGGTTAAAAATACCAGGTCACCAGGGGAGGTATCATTGCTCCGTCTTGGGAATGATAAATGTGAGGGGCTGTATCCAGGCAGCCCTTTTGAGTCACACACATCCTGCATTGATGCTTCGGAGGATTGCCGTTTTTTACTGGGACTTCACTATGTACAAAGCCTTAGCTGGGTGCTGATGAGACAGAGCCATAACCCATCCCAAAGACCATAAGAACAGCATTTGTGATGTGCCTGTTGAATGCTAATCCTTATGCAAATTTATAAACCAGTTCCCCTGTTTTAGAAATATGTAAACTGGGCATAGGGGCCCATGCCTTTGCTCCCAGCACTTGGGAGACAGAGGCAGGAAGATCTCTGTGAGTTCGAGGCCAGCCTGGTCTACATAGTGAGTTTTAGGACAGCTAGAGATACACAATGAGACCTCTGCCTCAAAAAAAGAAAAAAGAAAGAGAGAAAGAAAGAAAGGAAGGAAGGAAGGGAGAAAGAAAGAAAGAAAGAAAGAAAGAAAGAAAGAAAGAAAGAAAGAAAGAAAGAAAGAAAGAAAGAAAGAGAGAAAGAGAGAAAGATGTGGTGGATATTAATATTCTTCCCATAGTCCCCTCATAAAACCCAAAGCTGCAGGCATTGGTGAGTTTGAGGGGAATTTTTGTTGTTTCCATTCAAGGGAACATGCTAGAACCACTCTCAGGAGCAATGAGAGGGCTGGAATATAGCTCAATTGTCAGAGTGTTTGCCTATGTCTGAAGCCCTGGGTTTCCTCCCCAGCGCAGCATAATACCTGGGTATGGTATTGTACACTTGTAATCTTAGCACTCTGGGAGGTAGAGGCAGGAGGATCAGGGTTCAATCCTCAGATTGATAGCAAGTGTGGGACCAGTCTGGGCTACATGAGACCCTGTCTGAGGGTGGGGAAGAGAAGGAGGAGAAAAGAAAGGAGGAAAAGAAGAGGATCTGGAAATGAAGCAAAGATTGTCCAGTTATGGATAAAGACTTCAGGGTGTCACCTCTGCCTGGGACAGCTCTGTGTTCTAAACCAGCAGTCTTACATTTGGCTGATCATGAGATCACCTCCACTCACACTACCACCACCACCTCAGAAACAGAAGAAGAATCCAGATGCCAGGCTACCCCTCCACCAACTAAATTCCCACCTTTGGCTGGATTTGGGTGTGCACAGACTTTACATGCCCAGATGTTGCTGTGTTCAGCTGGGCCAACAAAGCCACTGTGTGACACCCTGCAACCAAGGAGGCCTGTGCGGGTTTTCTCCTTTCCCCACTGGACACTGATGTCTCAGTTAGTGTTCTATTGTTGGGAAGAGACACCAGATGACGGCAACTCTTATAAAAGAAAGCATTTAATTGGGGCTTGCTTACAGTTACAGAGGTTTAGTCCATTACCCTCATGGTGATGAGCATGGTGGTACGCTGGCAGACATGATGGCTGAGAGTTCTACATCCAGATTTGATGGCAACAGGAAGAGAGAGAGCCGCTGGACCTGGCTTGGGTTTCTGAAACTCCAAAGCCCACCCCCAATGACATACTTCCTCCAACAAGGCCACACCTACTCCAAGGAGGCCACACACATTTCCTAATCCTTTCAAATAGTGCCACTCCCTAAGCATTCAAATATTTGAACGTATGGGGGCCATTCTCATTCAAACCACCACACTGGGACTTACTGGAATCCCTTCCTGATAAACTTGAACTTTGGAACCATGGTTTTAGGGTTCAAAGGAAGCTTCGATCTTGAAAAGTGAAGTGCCTTGCCAAAGCTCAGGGCCGGACATGGCAGAAGCCACATTTGAACTCTTGTTCTCCAAGGCCATCGGGATATGAGGGAGAAGATGGGTATTAGGCAGACTACAGGACAAGACAAGAGGAAACAAAAGGCCAAACAAATTTTGGTTGTCAACTTGACTATATCTGAAATTAACTAAAACTCAAAAAACTGGGCACACTTGTGAGGGGTTTTTGCTTCATTTTAAGTGGGGAGCCCCACTTCTACTCTGGATCTTTGAAGTGGGAAGACCCACACTAATCTAATCTCAGCTATGCACTTCTGCTGGAAGCCTACAGAAGGACATGGAAGAAGGAAGCTTTTGCTTTTTGCCTGCTTGCTCTGACCTTGCTAGCAAGTCCATTTCTTCACTGGCATTAGAGACTACTTCTTCAGGATTCCAGTGTCTACTGAAGACCAGCTGAGACATACAGCCTCTAGGACTGAATAATTACTGGATTCTTGGACCTTCCATTCATAGGCAGCCATTGTTGGATTAGCCGGACCACAGCCGGTAAGCAATTCTAATAAATCCCATATATATATATATACACACACACACACACACATATATATATGAGATTCATTCTATAAGTTGTATTACTCTAGAGAACCCTGATTAATTCAACATGCCAGGGGAACATTCAAACAAGCCACAAGTCAGGCATGGTGGCTCACTCCCATAATCCCAGTGCACTTGGCCAAACAAGAACATTGCCATGTGTTTGGGGTACATAGTGAATTCTAGATACCCCTGAGTTACAGTGAGGTCCTGTCTTAAAAATAAACAAACAAAGAAATACCCCTACCCCACAAAACCTCAAATGAAGCCAAGTGTGGTGGCAAATACCAATAGTCCCACAATTGGGAGATGGAGACAGGAGTTCAAATCATCCTTAGCTACATAATGTGTCTGAGGCCTGGGCTACACAAGACCATGCCTCAAAAACCAACCAAACAAAACCAACCAAACTAACTAGTAGTTCATTCTAGCAGGTTCTAGAATCTAGACTCAAAACCTTTAGAAATGTCTTAAGGACAAGCAGGGTCAGGGGTCAGGAGTGTCTTCACCAAGCTGGAATCCTTTGCACTGAGCAAATGAGAGGGTTTTCCTAAGTGAAGGCATGAGACCATCACCAATGTTAGATCAGCTAGAGCAGAGACCCAGAGATGAGTCCAGGGCAGAGTGGATCAAGCTCAAGGTGGGCTGGGGTTGAGGTGAGCTAGAGGTAGGCTACAAGAGAAAGGTGGAGTAGATGACTCCTGAAGATCAGAAAGGACCTCCAGCCTCCAGGGCCTTGCCCTAACCTTCCACACTGGCACTGCCTGCAAGGCATGGCTGGGTAAGAGTTACACAGTCTGGAATCTTCTACCCAAACTGTGGGGACAAGGAAGCACAACCCAAATCTGAATCTAGAATTGTGAGTGGGATAGGGGGAAAAAAAGACAGACCAATGTCAAGTCCTGTTGGTCAATTTGGGTTGTTCATACAGGAGAGCCAGCCCAGGGGCACAAGGGTGTGGTACCCATCAGATCTCTTCTCCTCTATCAAAGTATGTAAGCCTTCTTACAGCCCAAGAGGCCAAGCATGTTTGTATCTCAGGGCCCTTGTCTCTGCTCAGCCCTGTCTTGAAAGCTCTCCCCTCAAATCTCAGACAGATCAGTTCCTTTTCCCCACTACTGCGAAAGCTTCTGAAATGCCACATCCTCAGAGAAGCCCTCCTGGGCTTCCTTCCCTCACCCACTCCCTACAAGTCTCTCACATAATCTCATTTTCTGGCCTTACTGCACACAATGTATCTGTAATTCCCCTTAGGTCTATTTCTTATATCCTCTCTTACCCTGTCCCTCTCCCTCTAGACTATGTGGTAGGAGGAGCGTTCTGTCTGTTGTGGGTAGGTCTGTCCCCTAGCTCCTAGGACAGATAATGGCTGGACTGGGTAAGCCCAGAGAGCCATGCAGGAGGGGTCTGGGTGAGTTCTGAGAGCAGGTGAGCGGAGCTCAGTAGTCAGGCTGATCTAATGAGCTGATCTGAACAGGGACCAATCAATACAGACAGAGAGCTAAATCGGGTGACCACCCATCTCTCCCTGACCATACCATAAATGGCTTCACAGCCTCTCAAGGTCAAGTGTGCTGCTCTCACCCTGCTCCCACCCCCCACTGCCTTCCCAGGAAGCCCACACATTCTGCACATGTGCACCCCACACCGTTGCTCTGACGGCCTCTTCCTCCTCCTCCTCATCTCACACACTAGAATGTCCTTTCCCTCCGCATTTTTATTTCTGGACCCAAGGTTTGAGGTGGTCACGCACACTCTGACATTTAAAGGCTCAGCCTAGAAATCAATCATGATGATCTGTCCTTCAGCACTTGGGGAACCTCCATGGCGGAGCCAGGGCCCTTCTGGCTCACAACTCATTGATTTGTAATACAAGCTGTGCGTGCTAAGGTGACGGGAGACTATCTCGAGAAACACAAGGGACCGTGGAGCGGAATGGCCAGGAGTCCCAGGAGCCGGAGTGGCCAGACTGAAATACTAGCTTCTGTCATTTGCTGTCTGTGTGACCCGCGCCACTTGCTCTACATTTCTGGGTCTGATTTAAAGGGCAATGATGGTAACATCTGCACCTTGGAAGTCACGGCGACGGAAGAATGAGCCAGTGGCCCTGGGCATGGAGAGCATCTGCCCCATTCTGTCTACCAGGGGTCATTGTTGCTGCGGTCTGCAGGATGGGGAGAGCATGAAACGAGGCAGGCTGCTCGTATGTAATCCACTTAGTGTATTGCTCATACTCTAGAGAGACCAGCTCAACTCCACAGTAGAAGGGGACACAGTCTGAGACTGTAAACAGAGGGTAAAGAGTCTCTGAAGTGGTTGGCATGCATGATTAGGGTAAGAAGATCCGATCCATGTATTCAGGTACTTCCCAACTTTCCCAGGACCATTCCCCTGGGGAGCCGATGGAGCCAGTAACTGGGAGTCAGGCAGTGTGCCCCAGCTTCATCCAGCTTGCACATCCAGGGAGACACAAGACCATCTGGGCAGGGGTCATGGGACCTCATGTGACTCTGCAGACCTGATTAGTGCTTGTGGGAGGTAGAAATCTGACCCACAGAGCTCTGGGCTCTGGGCTCAGATACAATGTCCTTTTCATATCCACCCTGCGTCTAGGGCCAGGACCCGATCATATGCCTGTGTGGATTGAGGGCAGAGGGGATGGAAACCCTGAGGAGAGAGAGGATTAAGAGTCACTGCAGGTCCAGAACTGTGACCCGAGATAACCCTGAGCCCTGGAATGTGCCCAGCAAGGGAAGGGGACCTGCAGTAACTGAGCTCTGAACTGAGAAGGTCGCAAACATTTGGAGCACAGAAATGATGCTTCTCAAGTCTGAAGCCCCAGCATTAATAAGAGGAGATGCTGGCATTCGAACTGAGTTTCATGGATTCCCCAGTCTAATACACTGAATGGTGTGGGTGGGTACCCCAATAGCGAAGGGAAAAGACAGAAAACTTACACTGTTGACTCAGCCTCCACAAGAGCAGGCCGTGGGAGACTGAGAGAGCCTCATGTTAGGAGAGAGCAGGGTTCTGCTATAGGTCAAGGCCAGTGTAGTCCTGATGGGCACTGAATGCCTAGGATGCTCCATTCCCTCGGCTTTTGTTCTTTCTCATCTTTGGATCACATATAGTTTCCCAGGGACTTGTCAGCAGGTGCTCATGTCCTCATTGCTGGTAAGACTCACTTCTCATGCATGACAAGTTTTGGACCATGTGACAATGTGGCGAAAAGAAGATTCTGGCTTTTCCAGTCAGTTTCTCTGCATTCATGAGCTGGCCCATTCTTCCATCTCTCTAAGCTTTGTTACTTTCCTCTGCAAGATGGGGTTTAATAACACCCCCATCCCCTCCAAGGAGCTAGTGCAATTCTTCCGGGTATAACTAAGTACCTGGTGCACAGCAAGGCTCAACAACAGATTTTTAAATGCAGGGTCTTGCTATGTAGACCTGGCTACCTAGGAATCCAAGCTCCTCCTCTGCCTCCCAAGTGCTGGGATTACAGGCATGCACCACCATGCCTGGCTTTATGATTAGATATTTTAAAACATATTGCTGCAGAAAGTTGTCCATCAGTCTTCTGTGAGTTGATTGCACAGCACTGGGTAACAATTCTCAAAGTGAGAATTCTACCAGGTTCTTGAAATCTAGGCTAAAAAAAACCCTTGGGAATGATTTGAAAACAAGGAGGTCAGAGCTAGGCTCACCGTTGTGGGATGTGGACTGGCAGGCTAAGGTGGTCAGAGACCCTGGGTGGTTACCTGAAGGGGCTGGAGGTGGCCTGGGTGGAAGATAGGACAGAGGAGTATTTGAAGAGAGCAGGGAGCCAGGGCACTTCCGAGTCCCAGGCTTTGAGGAGACCCTGGACAGCACACTCCCTGCCTACCACTTGCTTGCACACGCATAGTCCCGGGCGAGCCTCAGAACAGATTCCTGAGCCCCGTCCTGAAAATTCTGATCAAGTAGATCTGGGTTGAGGCCACAAAACTGCAGTTTGAAAACGTGCTCAGAGAGGCGGCTGCAGTTCAGGAGGTGGAATGCTTGCTGGGCACGTGCAGATCCCTGGGTTCCAGCTCCAGCATGAAATGAACCGGGCCTGGAGGTATATGCCGGGAATACTTAGGAGATGGATCAGTAGTTCAAGGCCTGCCTGAGCTATGAGAAACATTCTCTGTGGAAGAACATTGTGCATTTATACTTCTACTTAATACATGTAGAAACACACATATACACATACGTCACAGACTAAGTTCTCTCTGAAAGAATACACAAATTTTCTAACAATTGCCTATGGGGAGAACTAAGCATCGGCTAAAGGAGGAGTCTCCATCTGTGGGACTGGACTTTTCTTTTTCATTTTATTGTATTGAAATACTTGTATTAACACAATTAATTTTTTTTCTACATTTTTACTGTGTGTGTGTGTGGGGGGTGCCATAATACTTGTAAGGAGGTCAAAGGACAACCTGAGCGAGTAGGTTCTCTCCTTCCATTATGTGAGTCCTGGGTTTTGAACTCAGATTGTCAGGCTTGGCAGCCGGTGCCTTTACCTTCTGAGACATCTTGCTGGACCTAATTAACTAACACAATATTAAAGATAATCAATTAAAGTAGAATTCACATCATAAAATTAACCTTACATTTTTTTTTTTTTTGATCCAGGCATGGCTCATGCCTTTAGTCCCAGCACTTAGAAAGCAGAGGCAGGGGGATATCTTTGAGTTTGAGGTCAGTTTGGTCTACATAGTGAGTTCCAGGATAGCCAGAGCTACATAGTAAGGCCCTGTCTTTAAAAAAAAAAAAAAAAAAAAAAAAAAAAAAAAAAAAAAAAAAAAAAAAAAAAACAAAACAAAAAAAAAAAACAAGAAACAAAACACAAACACTTTTTTTGTTGTTGTTGCATTGGGGATACTCTGCAAGGTCTTTACCACTGAACCACATACCTAACCAAAAAGGCATGTTGAAGTGAATGATTCCAGAGTGTGTCATATATGGTGTTGTACAACTATCACTCCTATTTAGTTCCAAAACACTTCCATGATTGCAAAATAAAACCTGTATTCAATATGAAACTTTCCTTTACCCTATCTCCAGCCCCTAGCAACTGTCAGCCTTCTTTCTGTGCCTATGGATTAGCCTAGCCTGGCTATGTCAAAGGAACCATACCACACACAACCGGCTTTGTGTCCGGCTTCTCTCAGCATCATCTCTTCGGGGTGCACTCATTTGTATGTCTGAATAATATTCCATGGTATAGCTACACCACAATTAGTTTATCCATTCACACATTGACGACCATTTTGGCTAGTGAATAATGCTATAACAAATATTCCTTGCATGGGGCGGGGTCTTGAGACTGGTTTTCAGTTCTTCAGGGACTATACCTAAGTGGTGGAATTGTATTCTACAGTACTTCTGTGTTTAATTTAGAGTAAATGTTGTGTCCACGTGTGTGTGCATAGGAGTATGGGCGTGAAGGTCAGAGAACAACCTCGGGCGTTGGTCCTCCCCTTGGTTTGCTGCAGTGTACTCTTGGCTAGCTGGCCCTTCAGTTTTGGAGGTTTCTCCTGGCAGGAGCACTGAAAGGGACGTCACTGTGCCCGGCTTTTCCATGGGCTCTGAGGATTCGAACCCAAGTCCTTGGAGTTACACGGCAAATACTCTACCAGCTGAGCCATCTCCCCAGCCCCTCCCCAACACTTCTCCTGTATTTTATGATTTCGGAACGATGGTTCATTGAGTGCCCTGAAAGAGAACGAGAGTGGGCCAGTCGCCATTGGCCACAACACCACCTGAATCTACCCTATTTCATTATTCTGAGATCACGGGAGGATTTTCACGGGGATAAGAACAAAAAGAGGCAGAGGGGAAGGGTTGGGGTGAGCTAGTGAATCAGGCTGGGGCTCCTTTGAGCGTTTCACGTCCTTCCAGATTCCGCTGCTCCTCGGCAATTATATTCATCAATAAAATTGCTATTTCCATAATGAAGGAGTTCTTTTTTTTCAAGCATATATTAATTGTACAGAGTAATGGGCCTCATTATGACATTTCCATACGTGCCTATAATATACCTCGATTATATTCACCTTCAAATTTTAAAGGTTCTAAAGGCTTTGTACACAAAGAGGGCATATAGGCTCTTCTATTCTTATTTTCTAAACTGAAAAACTTTCACCGTTTCCCTAAAATCTAGGCAGTCTCTTAGCCCGCCGTCTGTCTGGCCCCGTGGTCTCTGCTGGCACAAAGAGCGGGGCTGGCCGCCCACCCTCCTCCTGCCCACCTCGCCCTTGCCCTTCACACACAGTCACTTGTAACTTATTGTTACTGACTTTGAATGGAAGCTTTCAGCTGCTCCATTCTTCCTCTGTGTGCTGAAGGCCTGTCAATGGGATGGGAATTACAACCCTGGCTGTTCTTATCTGTAGCTGTCGTCTGGCTGGCTGGTGTGGTACTGACTGCATGTCCCGGGAATTAATCCCCTAAGTGTGGATAGCAAATGATGAAAACCTGGCGCATAAATAAGGCGGCAGGCTGCGCCCCACTGACAAAGCGCGGCGAGCGACGGGCTTGTCCCTGTACTGTGCACTCAAGGCCCCTAAGCTCTGGGCCATTCATCTGCAGGAGACAGCCAGGCTTCACTCATTCATTCTCCAGTGAACATTCATGGATCTGAGCCCCTGTGTTATACTACAATGGTTTGTTCTTACTGTTATTGCTGGTGTTGCCGTTAATTTATTTATTCTTTCACAATTCCATAAATATGAAATATAATTTGATCATATTCCCCCATCACTCTCTCTTAAATTTTTTTCACTTTGTGTGTGTGTGTGTGTGTGTGTGTGTGTGTGTTGGCACACATGTGGAGGTGAGAATACAACCTTTAGGTATTGGTTCTCTTTCTAAGCACATGGGTCCTGGAGATCCAACTCAGGTGACCAGGCTTGGTGGCAAGCACCCTAATTCACTGAGCCATCTCCCTAGCCTCCCCAAGACCTCCTGATACCCTTCCCCTCCCACAGCAAGTCTCCTCCTACGTGCACAACCACCACCCGGCTTGTATATTTCTTTTTTGTGCATAGCCTTTGCATTGAGTTAAAGTCGCCCACCAAACATGGCTGGGGGGTTAGTTACTTCAGCAAAGGCAACTGAGCAGGGGCTCTAACACTGAGTGTCACTCTCCCTCAGCAGCCATTAACTGCCTGTTTTCCTTCCGGGATGGGTGGGGCTCGTGAGTCTTGTTAAATTCAAAGCCATATGGTTGTGGCATTCAATGTCTTAGTTAGGATTTCTTTTGCTGTAAAGAGACACCATGACCATAACAACTATTATAAAGTAAAACATTTAATTGGGGTAGCTCACTTACAGTTCAGATGTTCTGTCCATTATCATCATGGTAGGACACGAAGGCATGTAGGTGGATGTGGTGCTGGACAAGTAGCTGAGAGTCCTACATCTTTCAGGCGACAGGAAATTGTCTGTGACACTGAGCAAAACCTAAGCAAAAGAGACCTCAAAACCTGCCCCCACAGTGACATACTTCCTTCAACAAGGCCACACCTCCTAATAGTGCCACTCCCTATGAGCTTATGAGGGGTGGGGGTGGGGTAATTACATTCAAACTACCACATTCACTTCAATTCCAGAATTGGAGAGGCAGACAGGGAGGAGGAGGAGAAGGAGGAGGAGGAGGAAGAGGAGAAGGAGGAGGAGAAGAAGAAGAACAAGAAGAAGAACAAGAACAAGAACAAGAAGAACAAAAACAAGAAGAACAAAAACAAGAAGAACAAGAACAAGAAGAACAAGAACAAGAAGAAAACAACTAGCCGGGCGGTGGTGGCGCACGCCTTTAATCCCAGCACTCGGGAGGCAGAGGCAGGCGGATCTCTGTGAGTTCGAGGCCAGCCTGGTCTCCAAAGCGAGTTCCAGGAAAGGCGCAAAGCTACACAGAGAAACCCTGTCTTGAAAAACCAAAAAAAAAAAAAAAAAAAGAAGAAAACAACTCAGAAGTCTCAGGAAGTCCCTGAAACTTAGCAGATACACAAGGCTCCTCCCTCTCCTAAGGTTACATAAGTAGTAACATAAGTAGTAAGGACTTCCAAGGAGACCGAGTCCAGCCAAGCTGCTTGGAAAAGACAGACCAGCTTCCTGAGTCTTGTTTTGTTTCTTGTTTTTAGTTTTTCAAGACAGGGGCTTCTCTGTGTAGCTCTGGCTGTCCTGAAATTCCCTCTGTAGACCAAGCCAGTCTCGAATTCAGAGATCCACCTGCTTCTGCCTCCCAAGTGCTGGGATTAAAGGCAAGTTGGTCACCATTGCTCAGCAACTTCCTGACTCATAAAATTCCCTTTAAAATTTTGAGCCTCTTGAGAAAGGCTGCTTTAGAGCTTCCTTCATCTTTAAGAAGAGCTTGGTAGGAAATTGCTACACAACTCACACCCAGGGTTTTGTTGGCAGGAGGCCACAGATCCTTGAACATCCCATTATGCTTCTGTGTGTCCTCATAACAGAAGCTTCTGTAGTGAACGCTCTGCTAAAGAGATCTGGGAAGAATCTGCAAAGCCCTTCCCAGCCTTGCCTGGGAACCCACACACTGTCATTTCTACTATATTTCTCTTTATTACAAGCAAGTCTTAGCCAGGTGTTGGGGTGGAGGCCTTTAATCCCAGCAGTGGGGAGGCAGAGGCAGGTGGATCTCTGCGAGTTTGAGGCCAGCCTGGTCTACATAGTGAGTTTCAGGACAACCAGAGCTACATAGTAAGACCCTGTCTCAAAAACAGCAACAAAAAAAAAACCAAACAAACAAACAAACAAAAACCAAGAAAAATTAACAAGTCTCTACTGGGGATACAGCTCAGAGGTACCAACCTGCTGTGCACAAAACTTTGGGTTCGATCCAAGCCTGTTAGAAAAGAACTAGCTGGAAGTAAGACTTAATCTCAAGGAGAGAGGAATGAGGTTTTGTCTTTTGAAAAAAGGAACATCAAATAATCTGTGTAATTTTAAATTCATTCCAGCCAAATATTACTGATTTCTACAGCAAGCTTAGTAGCTATTGCACTGAGCTCTGTGTTAGCTGCTTTTTGTTCTTTTTGTCACCGTGACAACTATTTTAGAAGAACAGTTAAAAGGAGGGAGAATTTCCTTTAGCTCACAGTGTCAAAGGTTTCAGTCCACGCTCAGCTGGATGCATTGTTACTTGAGGAAAGAGAAATATCACTACAGCAGAAACGTACAGCAGAAGAGGCTGCCATGAGGTGAGCAGAGAATCCAATGAGAATAGAGGCCATAGCAAGATACACCCTTCCAAGATGTGTCCCCAGTAATCTAGTTCAGACCCCATTTCCTTATAGCCCATCCAGTCTGAATTCACCAATGGGTTAATCCATAGATGACCTTTACAATCCCATCATCTCTCCATGATGAGATCCACCAGCTGGGTACCAAGCCTTCAACACACGAGACTTTGTGGGGGACACTTCATATTCAAACCATAACACCCTCTAAGGGAAACTTGTATCTGATAAATGAATGTACCCATTGACAATGAATGAACCTCAAAAAGTAGATCAGCCAGACATTTAAGTAAAACAGCTGTCTTTGTTTCTATATTTGCCTAATTTTTGGACTTGTTTTTGAGACAGGGTCTCATGTATTCCCAGCTGTACTCAAATTTACTATGTAGCTCTGGTAGTGTATATGAGAATAGTCCCCACAGGCTCATATATTTGAATACTTGGTCCTGAGTTAGTGGAACTGTTTGGGAAGGATTAGGAGGCGTGGCCTTGTTGGAGGAGGTGTGTCACTGGGGGTGAACTTAAAGTTTCGGAAGCCTCTCAGCATCCCTAGTCCCCTTCGCTTTCTCTTTGTGGGTCAGGATGTGAGTTCTCTGCTGCTGCTCCAGTGTCATGCCTGCTTGCTGCCACGCTCCCTGCAGTGAAGATGATGACAGACCTCCTAACTCTGTGGAACCCTAAGCCCCAAATAAACGGTAAGTTGCTTTGGTCATGGTGTTTTATCACAGCAACAGAAAAGTAAGTAATATAGAGTAGCCAAGGACAACCTTAAACTTCTGATCATCTTGCTCTACCTCCTGAATGAATGTTGGGATTACAGGCATGCACCACCCACCACCACATCTGGTTTCTACAGTGCTGGGATCCAACGCTTTGTGGTTACTAAGTTTTATGGTTACTAAGCAAGCACTCTACTAGCCAAGCCACACACCCCCAACCCTAAAGCAACTATCTTTAAGAAAAAAAGATTTACTTTATTTTTAATTATGTGTAGGTAGGAGGTAGTGAAGGTGCCCACAGAGGCCAAGGGCATTGGATTCTCCCTGGAGCTTGAGTTGCCGGCGGCAGGTGGGTATGAGCGGGAGCTTGAGGGGGCGGGGCACAGCACTTTCATTTCCATACTACAGATGCAAATGTGCACACAGGAGCATGCGCACATACCTATTCGTTTTTCTCCGCTTGATTCTTCCATCTTCCCAGCTCCACTCCCCCAAACCCAGCTGTCTTCAGACCGCATCTCTGCCTCACGGGGCCTTGGCTTTCTGTGTCTGTCTTTCTTGCGTCTTGCTTGCTTCCTTGCGTCTAGCTCCAAGGAACAGTCTCCCAACCCCTGTCCGTGCCTGGCCAGCCTATGCCTGCCACCGGACACCTGTGGAGGGGCGCACTTCTGCAGACTTCCTGTCCTGTCTCCACGCATGTGCACCTTCCACACTGCGCTCACAGATCTTCTGGCCTGGGCTTCACCACCAGATCTAAACAGTGAGAACAATGATTCAGATGAGTCAAACACTCTGTCGAGCAAGACTGAGTTTCCTCTCTTGAACGACCCACATAATTGTTCAAATTCTTTACCTCACTTTGTCTCTCTGGAGGTGGGACCTCCTTCATTCTGTAACTCCAGTTAAAATTTGGTCCCGGTGATCCATAATGCTTATCAAATTGTGTCTTCTGCCATTCCTCTGGAGCTGTTTTCCAGAAAGGGGGTCCGTAGGTAGATGAGAATTCATTTCAATCCTGAGAAATAAGAGGATGAAAATGAAGCCATCACGGCAAACGTGCCTTCCACGTTCCTGGAGGGACCCCTTGATTATCCTCCCCAGCTACCGACACGCGCAGTGGCAAGGAGCAAATTACCATTTATTAAATCCTAATTATTGCTCCTGCTTTTCAATACGGCTCTCTGTGTGTGATCTGCACACACACGCCCGCACTCTTCTGCTGTCGAATTAGCACCAAATCTTGTTAGCCTGGCATCATTGTTCATGGGCAGAGCTGAATGATGCCAGGTGACACAATGCGGAGTCTGATGCCCTTAATAGAAGGTTAGGTCCATGGCCTGAGTCTGGAGTGATCCAGCCACATGGCTGATGTGGAGGATTTGAGGGGACCTGATACAGATTTAGGCTCTTTTGAGACTTTTAAGCCTTTTATGGGAGTCTATACATGTGCAAACAAAAAAGATGGCTCACTTTTTTGGGGCCAGGAAGTGGGATTTTTGTCATTGTCAAGGCTGTATGTGTGACAAAGTCTCAGTGTGGCTCACGCTGGCCTCAAACTCACTATGTAGCCAAGGATTACCTTGAACACTTAAAAAAATTGTATGTGTGTGTATTCACGCATGCAGCGCCCTCAGAGGTCACAAGAGGACACAGGGTCCCCTGGAACTGGAGTTATAGACAGTTGTGAGCCACTATGTGGGTGCTGGGAACTGAACCCAGATCCTCTGAAAGAGCAGTAAGAGCTCTTAATCACCAAACCGTCTTGCCAGCCCCAACCTCGAGCTGTGTTTATCCTTCGCTTTCTGAGAGCTGGGATCACAGGTGTGTGCTTAGATCACAGACCTGCCTCTCAGATGCTGGTCATTCTAAGAGGCCAGATCTCAGGGCTTAAAGAAACCAGACCACGCCCTTGCCTGCCCCCCCTCTTCCTCTCCTCCTCTCTCTCTCTCTCTCTCTCTCTCTCAGAAAATTAAAATGCTGTGCTGAGGCCTTACAGCCTCAAATTTATGGTCGGAGCCAATATCTGTCTCCTGAATACTCCTTGCCACATCAGCCTCAGACTAAATCACATGGCGTGGCACTTCCGGCCACCTCCAGGCAAGATATAAAAGTCAGACGTGTTCCTCTGTGGGGTTTCTCTCTGGTCCTTCCCCAACTACCCAGCTCTCTGCTCTCTATCTTTCTTGCTCTTACTTTTAGCTTTCCCTCTTAATGATGCTCCCCTCCAGGCTTGAAAGGGAAGTCTCTCCGGGTCATGCCGCCTCTGACTCTTCCAAGACTCTCTCACCAAAACTTGATCATGGCCTGGGGCTCTTTCTCCTAATAAAGTTGATTCCTGAAGGGTGATTATGCATCAGCTCCTTTAGAACCAACCTGCCGCGCCTCACATCATTTATTTAACGTGCACCACCACGCCCAGCTCATGCCATGTTGGAGATGGACCCTGGTTCACACTCGGCAGACACGCCACCATCTGAACGACTTCCCTCTCCCCAAAGCCATGCTTTTTTATCTAGGTGTCACAAAAACCAGGAAATTGGTGGGGGAGGGGGGAGAAGAAAGGGAAAATGACACAGCCTGGGTTTGCTTTGAACTGCCTCAGAACAACTCAGAGAGCACATCACCAGTCTGGTTTGGACTGGTCGTGAGTCTGTTGTAATGACCTCCCACGGTAGGTAACCCTCGAGTGGCTGAGAAGGTAATATGCCACTGGCCAAGTCTCATAATTTATCAACAGGGGAAGGCTGGCATGCAGTTGGCACCCCTGACAGCTAGCTTTTATCTGACTCAATAAATTCAGGTCTGTAAAACCGGAAGTCTGTACCTTTTCTAGTAATACGGTGTTTCTCTCCCTACAAATGCAGGTGCCTATCGCCTGTTTCCTCTCACAGATCCTTCCCCTGAATTCCCAATTCCTGCAGTTCCCAATCACACAGCCCAGAGAGGTTTGGGGGTGGGGGTGGGGAATGACCTGAACCCTCCACAGGGTCCCACTTCTCCCGTCCCAGTTGTCTGTCCCTTGCCCAGTACCACCCACTGGGGAAGCTGGTGGCTGCCCAGCAGCCCTTTGGGGCCCTGGAGAAACTCAGAAGATTGTGGAGTAGGTCCCTGACTAGACCCGGATCTTCTCCGAATCTACCCTTCCTCACCCCACCCCCAGGAGATTCAGACACCCGCATAGCCTGCCCACAGGTCGAGGGTTGGAGATGCTGAGGCAGGGGCTGGAGGTGAAGGTGGAGGTCCCCTTTCAGACACCTGGTCTTTTCACCTATTGTTCCGCTCTGGCTGGCAGCTCCTTGCAGCCTAATCACCCTCAGCTCATTAACAAGCTGTACTCATTTGCATGTCTAAATATCCCTGTACATAGAACACAGCTCGTTAGTCTTCTTATATTTCCAATCCAGGGAAAGGGCACTGATGGGGGCAGAGAGGAAAGCTGGATCCCTCATGCCTGTCTCTGGTCTTCGAAGCCCACCTGGAGGCCAGCTTTATTGTGCTGGGTTTTTTTTTTTTTTTTTTTTTTTTTTTCTTAAAACCTGGCCGTTCTTTCAGACTGAGCATTGCTATTTTGGAGTGATTGCCTCCTTCTTCATTCGGAAAAGCTGTGATTCTTTCCTAGTTTATCTCCTTTATTCTTATTCTCGCGTCTTTCTGAGCTCTACTTCTGGGAGGACACAGTAGCCCCTCAAACAACAAGCAAACAAGCTCCCCCACCCCTCAAGCCCCACAGCCTCTCCACATCCATCAGCTTTATGCAAATGTCTCAGCACACCCACCCTCTTTGCACAAGCTCGGAAACGGGAACTTTCTATGTATAGATCGCCAATGACGGTTCATTTTTATACAGTTTGAGAAGCGTGAAAAGTCACCAGCTCGGATAGCACGGTCCTAAATCAGCACAGACCACGGTGGCACCTGTGGCTCATGAACTCCTCAGCACCTCACTGGCCCCAGAACCCTCAGCTGAGCATATAGGAAGAGATGGCGGCGCTCACCCACCATGCCTCCTGCCCTGGTAGGTATGGAGGCATTGGGAATGACCTTTGCTTAGTTGCCAGCTCCCTGGGAAAACAGCCACAAAACAACAGGCCTAAGGGAGGACCAGCCCTGGAAGATGGAATGCCAAGGATGAAAGCTTGCTCCTGGCTTGATCACACTTGCCACACCACCAAATGTGAGCACCATAGCACAGAGAGATTAAGCAAGTTCATGAAGTCATAGGGCTTATCAAATCTTGGTACACATAGGATCCAAAGGCAGCCAAGCTGGCTCCCCCTGTGGTTTTGGTCACTTTGGGGCTCCTGCGCGTGGGGTGTGTGTGCGTGTGCGTGTGCGTGTGCGTGTGCGTGTGTGTGTGTGTGTGTGTGTGTGTGTGTGTCTGAACCGATGGGATGCTGACTTTGTTACTTGCTTCTCCCACATTCACTTACCCATCCCCTGCCTGGCATCCTGTTCTTTGAGGAATTCACTTCTGGAGGTGGTTGGCGGGGATTGGGGGGGGGGCGTGGGGTGGTGGCGAGGTGGCCCTCCACTCTTAGCTTCTGCAATCTGTCTTCAGACCTTTAGCCTTTGTGTGTGTGTATGGGTACAAGCAATGTGACGTATGCATGTGTACAGATTTCTGTATGTAAATCCGTGTGAGGTGAGTGAGTGCACACGTGTATGGGTGTGGAGGCAGGAGGTGGATGCTGGATGCCTTCCCTATCACTCTCCACTGAACCTGGAGCTCACCCATTTAGCAATACTAGCTGGCCGTCAAGCTCCAAGGAGCCCCCTTTACCCTGCTCCCCAGCAGGGGAATTACAGGCTTTCACCACTACACCTGGGTTTTCACATGGCTTCTGGGGATTTGAACTCAGGCTGTCGTGCTTGCTTGGCCGGTACTTTCCCGCTCAGCCATCTTTTGTCACCAGTATCTTGCCTCTGACAGACATGGGGCCCTGGCCCAGAGTCTGTGTGAAACACCAGAAGCTTCTTTAAGCTGGAGGTTTGTTGAAAGTGACAGGGAGATTGGTGAAGGGGGAGGACGCCCATGCCAGCAAGGTGCAGAGTGTGACGCATACTTCCAGGCTGTGAATTCTCGGGCCCCAGGGCACTCTGCAGTAGGGTCTTCACACCTCAGACACACGGGGGTCCTCCTGGTGTGACTGTGAGAGGGTGTTCATTGCCTGCCAGAACTTGTTTTCTGGGTCCCCGCCTAAAGAAAGGTTCCACCGCTCTGAAGACAGTGCCACCATCTCGGCTCCGAGTGTTCAAACACACGATCCTGCTGGGTACGTTTCACTTGCAAACTGTAGCACCCGCCCCTGATTTACCTGAGCGCTGAGCGCTCTGAGCTGGAGTTCAGCTGGTGTCTCCCTTTTGGATGATATCAAACCCAGGCGTTTGGCTCGTCACCAGCTTGGAGCTCAGCCTTTAAGAGCCGAGCAACAGCAGGTCTGTGCCTGTAATTCTAGCACTTAGGAGATGGAGGCAGAAGGATCAGGTGTTCATCCTCCACTACACAGTGAATTGGTGGCCAGCCTGGGCTACATGAGACTCTGCCTCAAACAAAACAGACAAGCCAACTGCTGGCCACTAGGCTTTTCATGTAAAAGGCTCTTTCCCTTTTGACATTTCCCCCAGCGCCATCCCTCACTGAGGGCTTTGTGTCAGCCGTCATTAGTGTCTCCGCCATGGTGGGAGACACAGTTCACACCTGTGTCAGGCAGGAATCACTCAGCCAATGAGGAACAGACAACTCTCCCTTAGGGATCAGAGACGGAGCCCGCTGTAGCCACGTGTGCCTGCTCCCCCACTTTTTGCCACTGTGCACCTTTCTGCAAACGGAGACACCTATTTTTGAGTGGTGGTCTGTTGATTTGTGACCCGGATCTTGTCTCTAACTCTCTATCGCTCTCTCTGCTTTGTTTGTTTGTTTGCAACAGAGTTTCTCTGTGTAACAGCCCTGGCTGGCCTGGAACTCGCTCTGTAGACCCAGCTGGCATTGAACTTACAGAGATCCTCCTGCCTCTGCCTTCTGAGTGTGGAGATTAGAGATGTGCGCCACTATGATCAGCTTCCACCTTATTTTTTAAGACAGGATCTGTCTCCGAACCCGAGGCTTGTCAACTGGCTAGATGTCTAGCCAGCAAGTCCACAGGCCCTGTCTGTCTCCTCCTCGAAGGGTCTATCTCCATCTCCCAGTGCATACCATGGACCAGGCTTTCATGGATTCTGGGGATTTGAACTCAGTTTCTCACACTTGCCCTGCAATCACTTTTTGTGCTGAGCTATCTCCTCAATTGCCAAGGCCTTCTTCAACTAACTGTCCTACAAATGCCTTGGGGATAGTCCTCACCCTTGTGGTTCAAGGCAACTTCTGCATTCCAGAGTGTAGGAGAGAGGAAAGATAAAGGAAAAAGGCAAATAGAAGTGATAAGGTATCTTGGATAGGAATTTTCCAGAACCAAACATCTGTCGTTCTTTACAGCCTAAACATGGTTACTCTGAGGTGCAAGGAAGCCTGGGAAATGTCGTCTTTATTCTGAAAGGCCCATGTACCTAAGCTAAAAGTTCTGTTACTGTGGGAGACAAAAAAAAAGATATAGAGGTGCATTGGGCAACTGAAATCCTTGCTGAGCCTTCTCTCCAACACCAATAATAAATAAATTAAAAATTATAAATAAAAACCCCGAGAACTTTGGCCTCTGCTTTACATGCACATATGTCCACACATGAACACGTACACACATACAAGAATAATCTAGAATGTTTCTTCTACCAGATGCATGGACACAGCCTGGTGCAAGGTGGTGTCACTCACTGGCAAGTCTTTTTTCTGGAAACATGGAGCACCTGCAGATGGACTATGAAAAGAGAGACACTGACTGTCCTGCCCACCCTGATGACATGTAGCTGGACATGTGGACTTACTTCCTCATGTTTTATAACATCATTTTCTTCCCTAACTTGAGCCTTAATGACTGATATGATTGTTTCTTTTTAAATCTTGAAGAACATAAGAAGGACTTGCAGAGAGCTTTTGGTAGGACTTCAATAGTGGACAGAAAATGGCAGGAACCCAGGGAGGTGTGTGAGGTTAAACAGGATCTCAGGCTCCTGGGGATGGCTGAGGTGGACGCACAGAGCTAAGATTTCAGACCTGGCTTGGGTCTTGTCATAGACTTGGTCCTTTCTTTTAAAAGATTTGTGTGTATGTGTGTGTGTGTGTGTGTGTGTGTTCCGTATCTATGGGCTCCCACAGAGGCCAGAAAAGGGCTTTGGATCCCTGGGAGCTGAAGTTACCAGCAGTTGTGGGCTACCCATTATGAATGCTGGGATTCTAAGTTCAGAATCACATGGGAAAAGCTTCTAGTGACTGACTGAGCCATCTCGCCTGCCCTAAGCCCTTGTATTCTTGTGGGTAAGTAAATAAAAGCCCAGGAAAATGAATATACCAAGGTCTTGGGGAATGCTTGGATCTGTGCCTCCTTCCTGGCTAATACTCCTTATTCACATTACTGCCTCATGACCACCCAACCAGTAAAATTAACCAGAGGTAGGGATGTGTCAAGCCTTGACTTCAGCCCCAAGCATCCTTTAAACCAGGTGTGGTGGTACATGTCTGTAATCCCAGCGCTCAGGAGATAGAGGCAGGAAGAGCAGAAGTTCAAGGTCCTCATCTGCTGCATAACAAGTTCTAACAAACGAACAAACACACCCACCAGCAGGAAACAGGAGCATGAGGATTGTCTGGACAGGTGCATTTTCTGTATCTGAGGGCGTGGCAGAGGCCAAGTGCATCTGAAGTTCACTGCATGGGTCATACAGTGAGGCTGCTGTTTCCCAATGCACAGGGACATTCTCCATGCCAGGCCATCTGCAAAGACCTCACTGGAGACTGTTATGAAATAAACACAACCCTAGCCTTTCTTAGAGCAAGAAGCCACAGGATAAGGGGCCTGGTTCTGGTCTACTGTCTGTCTCACATCTTGTGTGCATCAAATCTTTTAGTGTCCTCCTGTCTCCTTAGCTAGTGGGTCAAATACAAGTCCTCTACCAGCACTAGTGCCCTTTGTGCCCTCTTCCCCATCCCCAGAGGTCCAGCCCCTGGCTCTTCCTGTCTTACATTGCGATGGTAAATTCTGGTGATGATCCCTGAGTCTAACTGGGTCCTTGCCACCTCTACACTCCTGCCCTAGACTCCTATACTCGTCCCCACTGTCTCCTACTGACGTGAGTGGAAAACAAACGACCACGGGCACCCATCACATCCACACCACGGCTGCCAGGGCCCGCGGTTAAAAGCCGTTGCTTCTGTGTTAGGAACATTGCTTCCTGGAGCATCCAGGCCTATCTGGGAGTCCGTGCTAGCTGTGGTCTCAGCTTGTACCCAGCCTGGAGTATCTTACTTAGGCAATGGTTTTGTTGGTAACCATTCAGAGTAATTGTAGCCTCATTGGCCCTGGAATTCACTTGATTCTGTTGAATCAACTCTCATTCCAAAGGGGATAAGAGATAGTTCATTCCTGAGCCAAATATGAGTGACCACAGGTATGAGTGACCACAGGTATGCGTGACCACAGGCCAGGAACACAGGTTTATGCTGTTTAATATAATTTTTTTTTGAGACAGGGTTTCTCTGTGTAGCTTTGGAGTCTGTCCTGGAACTCACTTTGTAGGCCAGGCTGGTCTCTAACTCACAGAGATCTGCCTGCCTCTGCTTCCCAAGTGCTGAGAATTGAACTCAGGACCTCTGGAAGAGCAGAGAATGCTCTTAACCTCTGAGTCATCTCTCCAGCCCCAATAAGTGTCTGTTAAGAAGACTAAAGATGGCCTAAGATAATTTGGCTCTGGACTTGTAACATTCTAAACTCCCCGCCATCATTGGCGTTCTAAGCAGTTAGTCTTGCAGAAGGCCTGGTGGAAGGTGGAGCTTTGGGGAACTTTTGGTCACAATCCCCAGTCTGGACCCAATGAAGGGCAACAGAAGAGGACGCTTGGCTGGACCCTCAGCACTGCTCAGACTCTGTCTTTGAGCCAAGCTCAGTGGCCCTGACTGCAGAGCAGACTCAGGTCCTGATAGCTGGGTGGCTGTCGGCCAACAATGGAGCCATTTGACCATATTGTTTGTTTGGGTTTTGTTTGGGCAGTGCTGGCACAGAATGCAGCCTCATGCACGCCAAGCGAGCACCCCTGCAGTGGCTTCCATCCCCAGCCTCTCCCACTCTGGTCTGTAATTTATACACATCTCTATATACAAGTCCTACACACACAACTTAGAATTTTTCTATTTTTGTGGTGCTAGGGATTAAGCCCGGGGCCTTGAATGTAATAAGTGTGTACATGACTACCAAGTTACATACCAGCGCAGCTTAAAGAATTCTCTCTGTCTCTGTCTCTATCTGTCTCTGTCTGTCTCTGTCTCTGTCTCTGTCTCTCTCTCTCTGTCTCTCTGTCTCTCTGTCTCTCTGTCTCTCTCTCTCTCTCTCTCTCTCTCTCTCTCTCACACACACACACACACACACACACATACAAGAATTTTCTAAGCCCACAGAGCCACCAGCTAACGCCAAGGTTTAGACTCTCTTGGGCTCCCTCGCTGAGCTCCTTGCGCTTCTTCTCAGTTCTTTCGGCCACCATCACTTTGAACTCTGTAACTACAGATGAATCTTGCCTTTCTTGAACTTCGTGTGGCGAAAGAATCCAGTGTAACAGCCAGGCGGTGGTGGCGCACACCTTTAATCCCAGCACTCGAGAGGCAGAGGCAGGCGGATCTCTGAGTTCAAGGCTAGCCGGGTCTACAGAGTGAGTTCCAGAACGGCCAGGACTACACAGAGAAACCCTGTCTCAAAAAACCAAAATAAATAAATACACAGATAAATAAAAATAATCTAATGTGTATACCATTTTGTGACTGTACACAATTGATTTATCTACCCTACTGACTGTGCAGGGTAGCTTTAAGTCTCAGCTACTGTGGATCATTTCTGATAAACAGTTTTGTATGCTTTTTATGCATAAGCACAAGAATGCACATCGACACTGACTTCTTTTGGGTGCTCAGGCTGTAAAATTGCCAGTACTCGGTATCTTCTGGCCTTCACGCATGAGCTTCCTGGAAAGATGACCACCTCCTACTGTCGCCACGCCCTCCTCCTCCACCATCTCCCATTCATCTTTTGCTTCTGCCCTTGCCCGCTTCCCGCTGACGTGATGGCTCAGGCCATCAGTGGGGACCCCCCTGGGCCCTTTGGAGTCCCAGCACTTGACCTACAGTGACAACAGCATTTGACGCTGACCTTTCTCCTTGCTCTTCTGTACCCCACTTTCTCCTGGTTTCCTCCTGCCTTTCCCCGACCCCCCAGTCTCCTGTACAGACTCTCCACTCTGCTGGTGCCCCTTGGATGGTGGTGTTCTGGGGGTGGGCAGCAGGAGGAATTCCTCATTCGTCATTCGCTGTCTCCAATAAGCGGCCCATACAAGACTGGCTCAGCTTAGCTTGGTGCCGCAGTGTTTAGACAGTGTTTGGTACAGATATCTTTAGGTAGGGGACACCCTTTTTTTTTTTTTTTACTACTGTTACTTCTTTATATCACTTATTTATATGTATATGCGTATGCACGTGCACCGTGGCCCTTAAGTGTAGGTCAGAGGACAACTTGCTGAAGTCAGTTCTCTCCTTCTACGGTATGGGCTCAGAGGATTAAACTCAGATCACCAGTGTTATGGCAAGTGCCTTTGCTTGAGGAGCCATCTTGCTGGCCCAAGACAGGGGACATCTTCCCTTCATTTCCCACCGCAGTCACCAGGAGGCAATGGTCGGGCTACTTCACACACCGAAATCCTTTCCTTCTCTTCCTTTTCCGTTTTCCTTTCTTTTCACTTCCTTTCCCCTTCCCTCATTGCACACATCTTCACCGAGTGCCTACAGGGCATTGAGCACCGTTCTGTGCACAGGAGTTAGGAGGAGGCATAAAATGGACGGATGAGCAGGGATTCCGAGAGAGGCAGGTTAAGGGTCAGTGTTGAAGAACTCCCCAGGGCTGACGGCAGGGCTACTGGAGAGTGCATGATCAAGGGAGACATCTTAAAAAGGTGCTTTTGGAGGCGAAGCCTGAGGAACAGACAAGGAATAAGCCACCCCGAGGAAGGGGTGCAGACACATAGGAAGCAGGTGCAGGAGACTAAAGAGAGCCAGGTGGTCACTGGGGCTGGAGAAGTGATTGGAGAGGAAGGACCAGGGGCGGTTTATGACAGTCAAATGAGCATTGTTTATAATGAGGTGTCATGGGATGCCACTGATCTACCTTGATCAGTGTTATCAGGGTTTTGAGAAGGATGTCAGGAAGACAGACTATGTAGTGGTTTGAATGAGAATGCCCCACTCTCCAATGGACTCATATATTTGAATGCTTCCCAGTTGGTGGAACTGTTTGGGAAGGATTAGGAGGTATGGCCTCATTGGAGGAGGTGTGTCACTGGGGTTAAGCTTTGAGTTTTCAAAGACCATGCCAGGCTCAATCTCTCTCTCTCCCTCTCTCCCCCGCCCCCCACCTTCTGCCTGTGGATCAGGTTGTAAGCTCTCAGCTACAGCTACAGTGCTATGGGGGACAGCCAGCTGTCACCCTCCCCACCCCTGATGGTCATGGACTCTAACCCTTTGCAACTGTAAGCCCCAAGTAAACACTTTCTAAGTTGCTTTGGCCACTGTGTCCTATCACAGCAATAGAAACGTAGTGAAGACAGAGCAGGAGGTTCCTAGCTTGTCACAGGCAAGCAAGAGGATGCAGGGGCCTCTGAAGGAGTTACCAGGGATGAAGAGAAGTTTGGTAACCACGCCCACCCTTGCTCCCCTGGCTCCCAGCGGAAGTTCAGTACAGGTTCCGCCTCTCCCGTGACCAGCCTACCTGCACAGCTCACATACCTCTCTCTGGGCCCCAACTTTACCTCCTCAACTCTGACCCCCACCTGCAGCTGACCTCTGTCCTTGGACTCACAGTGTCATCTCCGTCACTGCCCACACTCTCTTCTGTCACTTGTCCCAGTCGTGACCTCCAGCCGGCACGTGGCACTGGCTGCCGCTTCTCCCCAGCCTGGCACGGCTCCCGGAAAGCTTACCCTTGGCTTGCCCTCTTTTTGTTCCTCTCCCTGATTTGATGCTGACATTGACAGATAACGACAGGAGAGGCAGCCAAGCCCCAGGGTGGGGACCAGAAGGTGCCATTCACATCCTAGCAAGCAAACCCTCTAGAGCTGGGCTCACGCTTGCCTTGAACGAGAACCACCACACCCTGATCCGGAAGTGGACCCTGGCTTTAGCAATCTTGACGTGGAGAAGCCGTTTGTTCATCCAGAAGATCCTGAACATCAGGCCTGTGGCTTCCAGAGTTCCGTGTCTGAGGAAAAGAGGAAACAAACTGATGTCATGGAGGAGCAAGAAAACACAGAGAAGGGGCTGGAGAGACGGCTCAGTGGTTAAGAGCACTTGTTGCTCTTGCAGAGGACCTGGGTTCAGTTCCCGGCACCTACATGGTAACTCACAACCCTCTATAACTCCAGGAGATCCGATGTCCTCTTCTTCTGACCTCTGAGGGCAGCAGTCACATACAAGTTACACATCTGTACATACATACAAGCAAAATGCTCATACACATAAAATGAGGCGAATCTTTTTTAAAAAATGAATTTTAAAAAGAAAAGATAGGAAAGTGTGATGTTTCACCAAGATAAGAGTTCTGCTTAATTTCCCCTTGCGTGGCCCGTGGTTTATGGCCTGGGAGGGGTGGGGAGATGCTCCTTAATCCCAAGGAGAAAGGCCTGGAAACACGTGCTGCATTAGCCTTGTCTTTGACCCAAATGGAAGCAATCACAATTCAAACTCTTTAGCCTTTGATTTTTCAGCCGTCTCCCCTCACCCTGTGGTCTCCCTTCTTCTTCCTCTTTCTGTTAGGGCTTCAACCCAGCGTCTGGAGCCTATGTGTCAGCAAGTGTTCTTCTGTTGCTGAGCTACACCTCCCGCTCCTGATTTCCAACACACTCCTGAAAAAGAAAACAATACCCACTATGAAAGAGAACGCCAGCAAACTGCAAATGGGTCTGGAAGCCGCCTGAGCTCCTCGGTTCCCAGTGGAGGCAGGTTCCCTGCCACCACCCTTCATATTCCCACAGCCCTTACCGCGACCCCCCACCCCCCGACACCAAGAGAGCTTTGGAGGCCTCTTTAGAGCCTTCCCTGACCAAAGTATGGCCACTGGTGACATGCTGGATGCTCGCTCTTGTCTGTAGTGATGGGACCTGGAGAGAAGCACCCAGAAGGGAGGAACCTCCAGACAGGAGAAGTACCCAGGGCCTCAGAGTCTTCACTTACGTATATCTCTTCCTCGACCCCCAAGTCTGCCCCCACTGAAGGGTCTCATGTCGCTGAGGATGACCTTGAATTTCTGGTCCTCCTGTGTCTATCTCAAATGCGGAACATTCCAGCTTTGCACCACCATGATCTGCTATGGAGCGCTGGGGACCAAATCAGGGCTTTGTGTGTGCTAGTCAAACACTCCCAGCCCTCTGATCTGCTTTTAAAAATAAATGATTTATTTTTATTTTATGTGCATTGGTATTTTGCCCGCATGTGTGTCTTTGTGAGGTTGTTGAGTCCCCTGGAACTGAAGTTACAGACAGTTGTGAGCGGCCACATGGGTGCAGGGAATTGAACCTGGGTCCTCTGGAAGAGAAGTCAGTGCTCTTAACTGCTGAGCCATCCCTCCAACCCCTGATCTTCTTTTTCTAACACATCTTTATTTAAGTAGAAATTGGGTTCTACCTTTTTGATTAAGACATTGCACAACCATCCACTGCAGGAAAACCACCACCGATGACGAGTGACTTCATTCCTTTTTTTGGAAAGTTCACTGGTGGCTGTGGTGCTCCTGGTGGCAGTGGGCAGAACAAAGCCGTTCTGATGAGGGAGGGGACCTCTGCCAAGTTTTCTTCGATGGAAAGGTGCTGGCTTTTTGTCACCCTGGGGAGACAGTGGTAGAGGAGGGCGGAGTGTGGAGGGGGTGTGATATTCTACCCTAAAATATTTTTTCTGAAATATGCCAGTAGCTAAATCTGGCTGTGTTTGTGCAATCGGGTGGAATTTTCCTTAAAGTGACAAAACAGGGCACATTGTATCTAAGGCGCTAGCTGTCAAGGGTACTGGAAGAAGGTGTCCTGTGGAGACCTCTCCGGTGCCATCCGACGAAGAAGGGGAAGGCTAGCGTAGCCTAGCTCGCCATGTGCTTGCTCTGTGACCTCGGTTGTGATAGTTACTTTTCCCGTCCCTTGACTAAACAACTGAACGGAGGAAGCCTTTCTTTCCCTAGTGTTTTCGGTCCACAGAGTGTGAGTGGGTCGGGGAATAGGCTGTTGTTGCAAAGCAGGCTGGGAGCCGAGAACAGCGAAGAGACCCAGGAATCCAGGTAGCGTTCAAAGGCCCGCCCACTAGGACCTACTTCCTCCAGCTTGGCCTTGCCTCACAACCCTCAAAATAGTACCACCAGCTGGAGCCCAGGAGTTCAGCACAGGAGCCTGAGGGGGTTGGGCGTGGGGTGAGGTGTGGGCATTTTATATTCAAACCATTATAGTGCGCAATTATGTAATCTCTCTAGTTCCTCATGTAAATCATATTACCTCATTCTCAGGACTGCTGAGGGACTAAATGACACCATTTAGCATTTACCAAGTGTCTAGAATAGAGCCCAGTGCCCAGGCTTTGCATCCGTGACTCTATCCTTCCCTGCCTCCCTAATAGAGTCCACCCAGCTCCTACTAGGTGCCAGGCATGTACATAGTTTGGATATGTTGAAATCATGAACCCTGAGGATGTGAAGTCCTGCTTGTTCCCTCAAGCTCCCACCCCAACACCTCCAATGGCGGAGTCTACTTGTGTCCAGTTCTGTAATCACACACTAATCCAGGGGTGAGTGTCCAAATATTTTGTGGGTAAGTTAAGTAAAAGTTTTCAGATTTACCAGCCCCATCATTGTGTATACTGATTCCTTAAGTGTCTTTAAGTACACACACACACACACACACACACACACACACACACACACACACACCCTACATAGACATACACAGAGACACATAGACACATGCAGACACAGACACACACACATAAGTGAGTATAGTATATTGATACATATCTGTAAGTCTTGCTACCTAGGAGGCTGAGGCAGGAGGATTGTGGGTGTTAAGGCTAGCCTGGTTTACAGAGTAAGGCCCTGACTTAGAAAATGATATATATGTGTGCATATATATATATGTATGCATTTGTGTATGTATGTATGTATGTATGTATGTATGTATGTATATGAAGAAACTAAAGGTCAGGGAAATTGGGGAATTCTACAGGTCCCTCAGCAGAATTCGGCAGGATCTGAACTCTCTCACTGCAGAATCCCACTGTAGGAGGCTGTCTCTGATCCTGACACCAGCTGCAGCTGAAGCGACTCCTATTGAGTCAGGGTCTCATTATGTAGAGAGTGCCTGGTGTCGCAGAGATCCGCCTGCCTCTGGCTCCCTCTCAAGTGCCTGGATTAAAGGCGTGCGCCTCCACTACGGCCAGTTTGCTTTCTAATTTTCAAGGACTCAGAGAAGTGAGATCCCTCAGTCTTGAGGTCTGCTCTGTCTACTGCTGACGTTTGGAGGAAAGACGGGAGTGGGGTGCAGGGGCGAAGAGAGAGAGAGGTGAAGATTCTATTCATGTAGTTTTGGTTTTACTAACCACAGAGGTTACACAGCAAGGTAAGGATTGGGGGGGGGGGTATTGCCGAGGCTGGGCAGCCCACAGAGGACAGGGCTCCGAGGACTGTCAATAAGATGAGGGTGACTTTATTTCCAAAAAGGAGATGGGGTGTTTGAGAAGAGAAAAGGATGCTTGATAGCCAAAGTAACAAATGACCGTTGTAGGCAGCAGGAAAGGATTCTTAGATGGGATCTCATTCCGAAAGTGATTTAGAACGGACTCATAGCCAGTACCCACAAATGGCCCTCAGGATTGTTTCCAAGTGCATCTTTCAGCTTAAGATTTCTTGTCTGTAGGGAAAGGCTGTTTTTTTATTTTATTTATTTGTTTATTTATTTTTTTTTTTTTTGGTTTTTCGAGACAGGGTTTCTCTGTGTAGCTTTGCGCCTCTCCTGGAACTCACTTGGTAGCCCAGGCTGGCCTCGAACTCACAGAGATCCACCTGGCTCTGCCTCCCAAGTGCTGGGATTAAAGGCGTGCGCCACCACCGCCCGGCTTATTTTGTTTTTTGAGACAGGGTTTCACTGTGCAGCTCTGGCTGTTCTGGAACTTGCTCTGTAGACCAGATTAGCCTTGAACTCACAGAGAGCCTCCTGCCTCTGCCAAGTGTTGAGATTAAAGACATGAGCCACCACCCCCTGGCCGAAAGGCTGTTTTTATACGAATGTTCCTGTATGAAATGTCAATGGCAGTTGGTAATAATCACGGGTCTCCATCCAATGCTGCAGGCTAGGCACCGTTCTAAGTGCTTTGTACATGCATATCTCCCCTTCGCAACAGCCTGCTGGGGCAGGAACGGTTATTACCCTTGCCTTACCTACGAGGAAACTGAGGAATGTAGAGCATATCGACAACCAGTCCACAATAGTGCATTTACCATCTGCGTCCTGGAGTCCTGAAGAGGATGGAAGACTCTCAGCACCCCATGGCTCCTGGGGACTGGCACTCTGCTATAGATTCTGCCTTGATGTCTGACGTGTGGCACTCAGCTCCATTTTCTTAATGGCTGTCAATCAGCTCCCCGCTGTTTCCCCTGAGGCTGGACCAGCAGGGGAGTCATCAGCATTTAGGAATAGCATTAAGAACAAAGCCAGATCTGGGCTGTTTGTTTTTCCCCAGTGAGATCACCCAGCCCTCAACACAGCCAGGAATGAGCCCAGATGTCACTCAGTGCTGAATGAATCACTTCCCAGATCACCGGGCTTCCCAGAGCAAACAGAAAAGAGTCCAAGGAATGCCTACTGTTGCTTTAGCTTCCCAGGCAGTTTCTCAAAGAAACAGAACTTGCGGGCTGAGTCTGTGCCTTGGTGGATAGAAGGACCAGCAAGCACAAAGCGCTGGTTCAATCCCAGCATTGCTTAAATCAGGTATAGTCGTGAGTGCCTACCACCTAGCACCTGAGAGGTGGAGGTGGGGCCATCAGAAGTCACCCCGAATTCCAGGCCAGCCTGAGATACCTGGGACCCTGCTTCAAAACAGAAAAGCAAGAACAAATATGAGCCGCTCAGGTCATTTAAAATTCCCCGGCTGCCATTTTTTTTTCAAAAGGCAAAGTTAATTTTAAGTATAATATTGATATGATAATACAAAATGCTATCACTTCAATATGCAAATGGTTAAAAAAAAAAAACATTTGTTAGTGAGGCACTGTGATGGTTAATCTTCAAAATTTAGAATCATCCTAGAAACAAGTCTTTGGGCTTGCCCGTGAGGGATTATCTAGTTTAGGTTAATTGGTGTAGAAAGACGCACCCTAAACGTGGGCAGTACCATTTGGTGGTTGTGTAGGGAGGAGAAAGGCAGCCAAGCGCTCAGATCTCTGCTTCCTACCTGCAGTCACAGTACATCGCATGCCTCCTGCGCCTGCTACCATGTCTCCCCCACCATGATGGACGGCACCCTCGAGCTGGGAGCCGGGATGGACCCTCCCTTAAGTTGCTCGTTAGATACTTTAATGCAGAGGTACGACAGTAAGTGACATAGCATTTTATGTTTTTTCCTACTGAGTCCTTGAAATCCAGAATACATTTTCCTCTGAGCCGGAAGTTGAGTTTGAACTAGTCACACTTGGCAAGTTAAGGATGAACTTTAGATGGCTAGCGCCTGCCTCCTGAACAGTGTGGCCATAGGTGTAACTCTTTCAATGACTGCATTACTCAAATAAGAAGACTCCTGAGGTCCCAGGGTCTGTGCTATCGTTAGAAATAAGTATGGGGTGAACCAAAGGCCGAGGGGCCCCCAACTGGATCAGGCCCTCTGAATAGGTGAGACAGTTGATTGGCTTGATCAGTTTGGGAGGCATCTAGGCAGTGGTACCAGGTCCTGGGCTCATTGCACGAGTTAGCTGTTTGAAACCTGGGACTTATGCAGGGACGCTTGGCTCAATCTGGGAGGAGGGGACTGGACCTGCCTGGACTGAGTCTATCAGGTCGATCTCAGTCCTCTGGGGAGGCCTTGCTCTGGATGAGGTGGAAATGGGGGGTCGGCTGGGGGGAAGGGAAGGAGGGCAGGAAGGGGGAGAACAAGGGAATCTGTGGCTGTTATGTAGAACTGAATAGTATTGTAAAATAAAATAAAATACTTAAAAAAAAAAAAGAAATAAGTATGGGGTAAGCTGACACACATCTTTAATCCCAGCACTTGGGAGGCAGAGGCAGGTGGATCTCTGAATTCAAGGCCAGCCTGGTCTACATAGAGAGATCCAGGACAGCCAGGACTACACAGAGAAACCCTGTCTCAAAAAAATAAAATAAAAGGGTTGAAAAGAAGGAGACCACCATTCCAACTGAAGTGTACAGACAAGGCAAATTTTAGTGTGCTCACTCTTCTGAGATGGGGAGAGATTTGGGTTTTATTGTAACTCCCATAGCAGTTCTGTCTTTTTCCCCATTGGCTGGGAGTCAACCTCATAATATTATTTGATTGGCTAATCTGAAGAGAATTGGCACTTAAGCAGGAAGAGGAAAAGGGTCACTGCTCCAGACCATCAAATTCCTAGACTAGTGCTGTGAGCTTTTGTGTAAACAGAGGTTTTACTGGGTGTGGAGGATTCAAACATGAAAGATTTTTAACCCCTAGTCCTAAAAACAAGTTTTACAGTATTTGATAAAAAACGGCTCATTTGATATTTATTACACCATGGGGTCTGCATTTAAGGAAGGAGAACACGATAGGACCAATAAACAAGATCATTCCAGGTGGGATAAACCCAAAATAAACCAGGTGACAGAGTGGCTTGAGGGCACTTGGAAGGGGGTCAGTGTGAGGAGACATCTGAGCCGGACCGTGAGGGACCAAAGGAACTAACTCTGGGAAGAAAGAGGCCTAGCGTTAAAAACAGGCCACAGATGATGCAGGCCGGAGCCTTTGGCCCTTTGAGCTAAGGAGTTGGGGCCACGGGGACTCTCAGGGTTTGGGAGTTTGTCCCAAATGTGAAGGAGGAAGGGGATGCCTTTTTAGGCAGAGGAGATTGTGATAGGGCCGGTGTTTGGTTTTGCTGTGCTTAGGGCCTGTGTTTGGTTTTGCTGTGCTGGGACCCAACCCAAGACCTAGAGCAAGCCCTCGCAGCTGAAATACATTTCAGCCCTACTTTCAGTTTTTAAAAACGTCTAGAAACAAGGAAAATGGATCCAGTGGGGCTCCTTCGCTTTTTCATATCCCCACTCTACTACAAACATCGAAATGACTTTCGTATTAAAACCAGAAAGCTTAACAAAACTAGATTGAACTGAACTATGTGTCTGAGTTTGATAGAAAAGTGATTAGTAGGACCAAGTACCAAGGCCTCATGGGTTCTGTTGCTGAGCAGACTCAAGAGGCTTTTCCAGAACACAGTCTTGGCCTGGCCCGGTGTTTTCATGACTGTCTGGGGCATAGGGCTTGAGCCTACTTGAAAGGGGGGTTTGGGACAGAGGTCCTTTTCCCCATGCAGGACCCCGAAAAGGATCTCTCATGTCCAGTGAAGCAGCCCAGAATATTCTCCTTTACCAACTCTTGGAGGAAGAAGTGGTCTCTTTTGTCTTGTGGGAAAAATGAATCCCAAAGCAAGTAAAACTGCAGTTCTGTACGGTGGGGTGCCTTTACCACCGCAGGGAGGACAAGGGCAACATGCTTTGGGGGGAAAGGAAGGACCACTTGTGAGTGAGTGTGAGAATGTGAATGAGTGTGAGAATGTGTGTGTGTGTGTGTGTGTGAAAATGTGTGAGGTGTATGTGTAAGTGAGGGTGTGTGTGTAAGTGAGGGTGTGTATGTGTGTGACATGAAGACAGAAGGAAGATTGTTTAGAGCTGAGGAGGGGGACCAGTGAGGGACACAGAAGGGACATGAGAGGGTAGTGGAGGGCAGATCTGAGCAAGGCACAAAGAAAGATATGGATGCATGGCAATGTTAGAATGGAACTCATTATTTTGTGCACTAACTAAAAACAAATTTTATCTATTTATTTATTTATTTATTTATTTATTTATTTATTTATTTATTTATTTATTGTTTTTCGAGACAGGGTTTCTCTGTATAGCTTTGTACCTTTCCTGGAACTCACTCTCTAGCCCAGGCTGGCCTTGAACTCACAGAGATCCTCCTGTCTCTGCCTCCCAAGTGCTGGGATTAAAGGCGTGTGCCACCACCACCCAGCTAAAAACAAATTTTAAACAAGAGGAACATGGCCAGGCCAGTCAAGTTATGATTGGGAGGCTCTCGACATGCTGCTGGTGGTCTGTTTTTTTCAGTTTGAAGTTGGCATGTTGCTGGTGGTCTGTTGTCTCAGTTTGAAGTTGGCATGCTGCTGGTGGTCTGTTGTCTCAGTTTGAAGTGCTGACAGCAATCTTTCCTCTAAAGGCCAAATCTGGTAAGTCTAACTGGCATCCTAAAGAGCCAGTTCTGTAAATGAGGTCCAGAAATGACCAGTAAGTTCTTTCCCCCTGCGTCTCACACACTCAGCTTCATCTCCTGGATCAACGTCAGTAGAGACAGAAAGATCCCTGGGACTCGCTGGCTCCTAGCCTAGCCTAAAAAAAATCAAACTCCAGGTTCAGGGAGAGACCTTGACTCAAAGGACTAGAAGCGTGAAGAAGAGAACCCAATGCCTGATTCTGACCTTTGTGTGGCTGCACAGGTAAATGCATAAATAAATAAATAAATAAATAAATAAATAAATAAATACATGCATTAATGAATAAGCACATACATAATACATACATATATTCATACATATGTACATACATACATACATACATAATTAAGAATGACTGGGACTTGAAGTCATTCTTAGCTCCAGTCAGGTAAAGACATAGCCTCTCCTCACCTCCCTCTACACCTTTAAAATTTGAACTGGTGCCGGGCGGTGGGTGGCGCACACCTTTAATCCCAGTGCTCAGGAGGCAGAACCAGGTGGATCTCTGTGAGTTCAAGGCCAGCCTGGTCTATGGAGCGAGATCCAGAACAGGCACCAAAACTACATGGAGAAACCCTGACTCAAAATACCAAAATAAAATAAAATAAAATAAATAAAAAATCTGAACTGGTTTTCCAGGCCCACCTCTCCCACCCTCATCCCTAGGCACCCTTCTGTTATTTGGCTTGTGCCCTCTACATTGGTTGGCTCTTATTCCTAACACACCCAAAGTCACTGTTTCAGTGATTGAACCAAATAGCGCTTTGCTGCCACCAGAAAGTAAGCAGGACACGACAGGACATTCCTGTAATCCCAGACCCAGGAGAGGGGAGGCAGGAGGATCCGGAGTTCAGAATTATCCTTGGCCACACAGTGTAACCAGTCTGAGGACACACTGGGCTCCATGGGACCCTGTCTCGAAAGGGGTGGGAGTGCTGGCGGTGTGGTTCAGTAGGTGAAGATGCTTGCTGCCCCCTTCATGACCCGAGTCCAATCCCTGGTACCTCGGTGATGGAAAGGGAGAACCGACCACCACAAACTGTCCTCTGGCCTTCCCAAAGAGCTGTGGCACAGGCACACATGCACATACACACAAATAAATAAATACGTGTAATTTAAAATAAAAAATTACTAAGAGTGATTCCAACTGAGTTCCTGGTGCGATTTATCCAGGGTCCTGCGGGCTAGTTGCTGGTCATCTCTCCTGCCATTCGTATAGCTGAAGTGGTATTAGAGCCAGGAGGAAGGGCAGAAGAAAGAGAAGGCAGGTTATTGTTGCCTTTAGTTAAGATATAAAATGGGCTGGGTGGAGGAAGCACATGCCTTTAACCCCAGCATTCAGGAGGCAGGTGGATCTCTGAGTTCAAGCATCCATATAGACTAACCTTTTTTTTTTTTTTTTTTTTAAGATGGAAGATAAGTTTGTAATTATATTTATGTACAGAAAACTTAGCGGTGTACATCTAATCCGATTTAGTGGCAAGGTTTTTGGCCTTTGCCTTTTCCAGTTTGGCAATCCGAGCCACAGATTTAGGACCCAGGACGTTGCCTCCCCAGTGGCGGCGGCGGATCTCATCACATCTGTCGTTGTAATTGGTCCTAACTGCTTCCACCAGCTTAGCCAGAGCACCCTTGTCCTCCGAGTTAACCTGTGTGAAGACAATAGTGGTGCATGTCTTCCTGTGGACTGGCCGCCCCAGCCTGGCCTTTCCCTTGATGATGCAGTAGGGGATCCCCATCTTTCAGCACAGGACAGGCAGGAAGACCACCAGCTCAATGGGGTCTACATCGTGGGCAATCACCACCAGCTGAGCCTTCTTGTTCTCCACCAAGGTGATGACTGTATTGACCCCACTCAGAGGACAGGTGGTCTCTTAGTTGGGACGTCCCCTTTGCCAGCAGCTTTCTTCTCAGCATGGGCCAGCAGCCTTTGCTTCTTCTCCTGCTTTGTCCCTGGCCTGTACTTGTGGGCAAGCTTAAGCAGCTGGGTAGCTGTTTGCCGGTCTAGGACCTGGGGGAACTGGTTAATGGCAGGAGGTACCTTGAGCCGCTTATAGAGGATGGCCCTTTGCTGCTGCAGCCTAATGTGGTGGGGCCATTTGAGGAAGGGTGTGAGATCTCTTTTGGGCTGGATGTCCTGCCCAATGCCGAAGTTCTTAGGCCCTTTCTCAAACAAAGGATTCACCACCTTTTTGGCCTCCTGTTTCTTCATGATGGCGGGCCTGGGGCCACCTTCTTCCTCTTGGCCTTCAATCCCTTGGGCGTCTTGCTCGGCTGGAGGAGAGAGAAAGAAAAAGGAATTGTGGGTCATATGTAAGGGCCACAGAGATCTAGACTAGTCTCTTCTGTCAAGAGAAACACATTTTTGTCTCCAAGCCCTTGGTCAACCTCACTGGTGCTGGACATCATGGAAAAGGATCTGGGGCCAGGGAGATAGCTTGATAGGCAAATTGCTTTCCTGGAAAGCATGGGGTCCTGAGCTGGCCCCCAGCATCCGCGTAAAAAGTTGGGTGTGGTGCTTCCTGTTTATAGTCTCAGTATAGGGAGACAAAATTGGGTGCATCTGAATCTTGGGGCTCACTGGCCAGCCAGTATAGGCTAATTGTTGAGTTTGGGGCCAGTGAGTGACCCAGTCTCAAAAAACAAGGTGGAGCCTGGTGATGGTGGTGGCGCACACCTTTAATCCCAGCACTCTGGAAGCAGAGGCAGGCAGATCTCTGTGAGTTCGAGGCCAGCTGGTCTACAGAGTGAGTTCCAGGACAGCCAGGGCTACAAAGAGAAACCCTGTCTCAAAAAACCAATATATATATTATACCAATATATATACATATTTTGTGTGTGTGTGTACATGCGTGTGTTTGGAAGTTGCCCCCCCCCATCACATCTATGGCAATCCATCGCCAAGCCCTAGGCATGGGGCCCCATAAGCTGCAAAGCTGGGGGAGCTGCTGTCTGTCTAGGCAACCATCCAAGGCTCAGAGAAAGCGGGTGAAGACAAAGGGGCATGGGGAGGGCAGAGACAGAAGTGGAGTGTCTGCCACACTTTCATATGTCATTTTTTAGAGACACTTCGATCTCATCTTGCTCATTTATAAAAAAGAGGCGTAATAATGTTCACTTTATGGGGTGGTTGTGAGTATTGACCAAGATAATGTCTGTACATCATGCCTGGCCTTTAGAAAGACTGTTAATAAATGTTGGTGTCCTTTTGCTATACCGCCACATGGTAAGTGTCTAGACAGTTCCTCATGACACGCTTGACCTATTTTTTTCTTTCTGAGGTACATTCATTATTGAATTATAGTTGGTCCCTCTATATCTGCAGGCTCACATCCCAGGATCCAACCAAGTGCAGATTGAACAGGCACATTTCTCTTGGCACTATTACCTAATAATAATAAGCATTTACATAGCATTTACATTGTATTGGGTATTACAGGTAATCTAGAGATGATTTAAGGAATTCTAGAGGATATGTGCAGGTTATATGGAAATGCCATGGCATTTTGTATAAAGGATTGGAGCATCCACAGGTTTTTGGCATCTGTGATCACAAAGCTGTGTATGAAATTAGAAAATCACACACATTCATTTTTCTCTTTCCTCTGCCGCTATGAGTTCTTTCGTGGCAGAGGCTGTAACTCACACAACCTTGCTCTCCCGGCATGCCCCTCACCTGGTCTTCTACCTGCAGTTGCTGAGTAAACACATGGGTGGAGAAGAGGCGAGCCTTTCTTGTTCATTAGACTCTGAACTTCTTTGTATAGATGGGGTGGGTTGTATCGATGACCTTGAGGCAGATAAATCAATCTTCATTCTCGGGTTGAGGTCCCCAAAGATGGCACAGTGTAGGACATAGACATTCTCAACCCTGGGCTTTGCAGCCAGGAAAGAGTAGGACCTGAGGCCAGAGACTCTGCCCAGAACACATGTCACAATGTCGGGTTCACCACCACTGTGATCCTGTGCTCTTTCCCTGACTGCTTCAGTGAGAACCACTCCTCTGTGGATGGTTCTAGACAAAGTGTAGTTTAAAGAGACTGACAGCCGGCAGAGGCAGAAGGAAGCAATCTCAAAGATCAACAGTGTTTGGATTCTGGATACTGTCCTCCTGTACATTCTGGTCATTTGGTTTGGATGTGGGGATGAAAATCCTGCATTCTGCCTTATGAAACTGGGTTACATTTTGTTGGTGACAGGCCAGCTGGCCTGAGAGGTGTGTTGCCATGGCAAACAGTAAGGTCACTTCGTGGTTGCTCGCTTGACCCAAGCTTGTTATGTCTAGACCTCCATGCTGGGGGATGACCGCACCCTGGAAGAGGTTCTCCGACTCCCCAGACTGCTGGATTGTCCCGTTTTCTCCAGCATCCTGGACCTGGACAGGGTTTCCGACTCCTTTCATGTCCTATTCATGCCTGGCATTTCCTCCCTTTCCGTGCTCCTGAGGTTTCATGGCTCTCAACAGATGCTGTCCCCCTCCCCCATCCAAGAGGGGCCCTGGCCACAGTGACAGTAAATCCATGGCACCACTTAGGTTTAATTGGAGCACAATGAAGGATGATTAGTTTACACATCAAAGCACTGAAACAGCCCAACAAATTGGCCCCATCCCAAAGCCCCCCCCCCCCCCCAGCCCCCTAGGAGCTGGCCTTGAACTCACAGACTCTGCCTGCTGGGGCTGGGCAGCCGGCACTGAAGGCACTCTGCCGCTCAGAAGTGGAGCCCAGCGGCTTTCAGCGCTAACTGCCCCCCCACCTCCCCCACCCCCGTGCCCACTGTGGCTTTTCACTTTAAGCCTGCCCCGAGCCACGGATTGACCTTTGCCTGTAGTCAACTCTCCGTTACTTGTAGACTTGATTCTACACTCTGCCTGTCACCCAGGTCCTTTCTTTTTTTTTGACAACCCTTTTTTGCCTTCCAAGTGAGAGCTTTCCTGTTTCAGGACACCTATCAGGGGGTGAGAAAGGCAAATCAAAAGAGTGGCGGCAGGTCACGTGGCTACCAGCAGATGACTTCTTTGTTGTTTGATGAGGAAGAAGATGGGAATTATAGGTTGTGCCAGGTGTGGTGGTGTATACACGTTATCCTAGCACTTGGAAGGTGGAGGCAGGAGGGTTGTAAATTTGAGCCCAACCCGGGGCTACACATTGAGATACTCTCAAACCAAAACCAAAGAAAAACAAACCCCGTTCCCCGCAAAGATGAACTACTGCTGGGTTTCCCCTACACTATGCTTCTCGGTCCTTGGCTGACCAAGAGGCAGCGGAACTCTCCACTAGACTCTCTTTATGCTTTCTTACATCAGAGCCCTTATTGTCAGGATGTGTGGGCATGTGTGGGCATGGACATGGGCAAATGTGTGTGTAAGAGAGTGTGGGTGTGCGTGTGTGCATGCGCGTGTATGTGCATAGAGGCCAGATGTATATCTTAGGTGTTGTTCTTCAAAAGCCATCTACCTTGTTATTTGTTTGTTTGTTTGTTTTTCTACTCTACAGACCAGGCTGGCCTTAAACTCACAGAGATCCACCTGCCTCTGCCTCCCGAGTGCTGGGATTAAAGGTGTGCGCCACTACCACTTGTTTTTTGAGACTGGTTCACTCACTGGCCCCAAACTCAACAATTAGCCTATACTGGCTGGCCAAGGAGCCCCAAAATCCAAATTCACATGTTTTTGTCTGTCCATACTGAGATTATAAATACTCAGCACCATACCCAGGTTTTTAGGTGGATGCTGGGGGTCCAGCTCAGGACCCCATGCTTTCCAGGGAAGCAATTTGCCTATCAAGTTATCTCCCTGGCCCCAGATCCTTTTCCATGATGTCCAGCACCAGTGAGGCTGACCAAGGGCTTGCAGACAAAAATGTGTTTCTCTTGACAGAAAAGACTAGTCTAACTGATGATTAACTGAAAACCAATCCAAAAGTTCTTTCAATGAGCCAAACTGATATCCTGTCTTGATCCGCACATCTGCCCACCACAACAAATGATGTGTCTTTCTCCAAGTCAATGGCAGAGATGTGGATCAGGTCTCCCTCGTGGTCCATGGCCCTCAGGAATTGGTGATCTTTTCTGTCAGAAGCAAGAGGGCTGTGGCTACAGCAGGATTTCATGCAACACCAAGGCTTGGGTCTCTTTCCTGAATGACTGATGGAGGTGAAGTACCTGGTGAAACCTAGTTCCTTGGCTGTGGGGCCTTGAGGGTGGGTGGGAGTCAGCTTTACCACTGGACAGATAAAGGACTGCCGCACAGGATGGTGGGTGGGGGGTGTACCACGCCCAGACTGTGGGCTGCAAGGAAGCCCTTCCAGAGGAAGGTGACACCGCATTGTTAGCATAAAACCTGGAGCCTATTGATCTGGCTGATTAGAAAGCCTTCCAAGGCACTGGGATAATTAGCACAATTTACAGAGTAGCAGTTATCAGCTTCATTGCCTAATTAACAATGTAAATATCTTTCTAAATGACATTTTATAATCACCATCAGACCCTCTAGCACTGGCCCTGCTCACTGCTGATTCTTCCCCAGATGTAGTTGGTTTTCTCCCCCTGCCTCACATGGCATTTCTGCATCACGTGCGATAAGGCGATTGGATACGCCCCACATCTCCTCATTTGTATCTTACTAGGGGTCTAGTCTGCCTTCATCTCTCCAGCCCCAAATATGCGGTCTGCCAATTGAATTGCCAATTAAAAGTACTTAATTAGACGTGAAAGGGGAGTTCTGTCGTGTTCTGGATTCTGAACTGTTTTTTATTTATGCGCTTAGCAGGATAAGTCATCTTAAATTAGCGTCACATTTTTCCCTCTGAAGAGCATGTGAGAAACGAGGCTATTAAGAGAAGGGGCTTAACACGATATTTGTGTGCACTAGTCATGGGTGCAAAGGCTCATCCCAAACGCATATGTTGCTTTGGCAAGCCAGGTTCTTCTTTATATTTACTTTATTTCCTTATCCTTTTTTTTTATGGCATTAATGTTGGCCAGAGACTATAGGACCTGTCTAATGAAGCATACGTGCAGAGAACTGGGGGAAAATTACTTTAAATTCACTTATTATTCAGACTATCAAGGACATATTAAAGATTTATTGTCTTCTGTCTGAGTTCCAGATGCGTGCAGAGGACTGGAAGTGTTGCTTGGTGGTAGAGGGCTGGCAGGCCGAAGGCTCTGGGTTCCAATCTCAGTATTTGGGAAAACAAACAAGCCAATAAAAAAACCCAGCTGGCGTCCACATCAGTCTTCTTTGGGAAGAATGCTCCAAAAGTTCCCTACCCTTCATTCCACTGGTGATGGCTTCAGTTTTTGGATTACTCTTTCTCCGTCTTTTTGTTCCGACGGAGTGCAGGATGATCACTGCAGTTGCACACCTACAAAGCCAGTAAAAAAGGCGAATGCATTTCGTGTAAACCAGTCGTATTGTATTGGTGGAGATGGAAGGGAGACAAAGATGAATTTTTGAAGAATTTGCTGTGGGTTTTAATTAGCCATCCTGCCCCGGCTCCCCATTATCATTGATTTGTGTGATAAGTGACAATTATACGTGTCATAAGTATACTCCTTTTTGCTGAAGACAAGAGATCTTATGTGTGATGCAAATAAGGGTTCTCAGAATGCTAATTTTGTAATGAGCCAATGCATTTTTCAAGGAGTTTATAGTCTAAAGGGGGAATAAAACATGTGCATAAATAATTAGAATGCAAAGTAGGAAACTGGTGTGTCCTGAGACAGTACAGAGAGAATTATAGCAAAAAAAAAAAAAAAAAAAAAGAGTGGGTAAATAAATTACAGCTGAGAGATTCAGGACAGCCTGCTTGAAGGTTGGGGGAAATTGTCGTAAAAGTGTACAGAGACCACTGGTGTGGCTTACAGATGAGAGGAACATGGGAAGAAGGCGCGGAGGTGGGACGGAAGGAAATTTAAATGGGGGAACAAGATGTTTGCTGGGGTGTTAGGTGAGTGGGCTGTGAGGGTGGGGCAGGGCTCCACCTTGGTCTTTGCTGAGCCTCGACGACGGCGAGGCTAAAACATTGCAGCACTTTCTGTAGGCTAAGGATTGATGACTGGATAGAAAGGGCCAGATCGGAAGCGTCGTCTCTTTGTCAACTCATCTCTGCCCTGCTAGCACAAAGGCAACTCTAGACCATACGGAAGTGGGAACAGGCATGGTTGTGTCCCCATGAAACTTCCTGACCACTGAGATGGGAAGTTCACGTGGTTTTCACACGTCACAAAGACCTCCTGATGTTTCTATTGTCTTTCACTAGGGAAATAGGCAGTGGGTGCAGACTGCCAGGGGCTGACTGGGAGTGAACCCAGGGAGCTGACTGGGAGTGAACCCAGGGGGCCAGAGAGCGTCATAGTCCATGCATCAAGTGGTTAGGATGGTGTGTATGGGTGCTGGTCGTCATGGCTCCATCACTGCGGTGTGCCTGGGATCAAGCTTCAGTGTGTACCCAGAAGGCATCCATGGGTGGGAGGGGTACATGCTCTTGATGAACCCTAATAGTATTTAATAATGAAAAAGGAGTACCTAAGTGAAGAATTCTAACGCGTCTCATAGGCAGAAGGGGCGTACAGTCAGTTCTGCACTAAGGAAGCCGTGAAGCTCACACTGTGGTAGGATTATACACTGATATCTTGAAACCACCTTCCCTGGTCTGAATTGGGAATTTCTGAGCAGTAGCTGGCTAATAATAACCTCCATCCATCCTTCTCCCTGAGAAGGTTCTGCGGTTTCCAGCAAATGTCATTTTGCTCTCTCCACACCCCACAGCCCTCCTGCACAGCCTGCCCTTCAGGAAATGGGAAAGCGAGAGCGGGTTTAGACGGCTGAGCTGTGGGAGGCCGGCTAGCCCCCCTCGGACTCCCCCTCCTGCTCAGCTACTCCGAGTTTCAGCTTGGGGAGCCTAGCTGAGCAGAGGTGAAAAGGTGGGGCCAGCTTTGCCCTTTGTGGCTGGATCAGAGAACTATCTCCCACTTCCAGATACAACAGAGCCACAATACAGGGATTAAAAAAAAAAAAAAAAAAGATAAAAGCCAGGCATGGTGACACATGCCTACCGTCCTAGCACCAGGGAGGTGGAAGCAGGAGGATCAGGAGTGTACAGCGAGTTTAGGACCACCCTGGACTATATGAGACCCTGTCTCAAAAAACAAACTAACTCAAACCGAAACAGACAAACAAAACCCCAAAAGACATAAAATAAAAGATATTTTTAAGAAAATGAGCCGGGCGGCGGCGGCGGCGGCGGCGGCGGCGGCGGCGGCGGCGGCGGCGCGGCGGCGGCGGCGCACGCCTTTAATCCCAGCACTCGGGAGGCAGAGGCAGGTGGATCTCTGTGAGTTCCAGGCCAGCCTGGTCTACAGAGCGAGTTCCAGGAAAGACGCCAAAACTACACAGAGAAACCATGTCTCAAAAAAACAAAAAACAAAACAAAACAAAGAAAAAAAAAAAAAAGGTGGAGCAGAGGAGACAGGTACGACTGAAGGGTAAGCCTGTGTGGACCACTGTAACAGTGTGTGTGTGCTTGCAAGTGTGTGCACGCGCGTGTGCGCATATGTACATACACATGTGCGCTGTCAAAGCTAGAGGTTAGTGTTGGGTATCTTCTTCAATCCCTTTTCACCCTGCTTTTTTAATCAGGCTCTGTCACTGAACCTAGAACTCACCAGTTTGATTAGACTGGTTAACCAGCTAGCCCCAGGGAACATCCTGTCTCTGCCTGCTTGGGCTTGGGCTGCCTTTTCCAGGTTTAATGTGGGTGTTTGGGATCAAGCTCAGATCCTCATGCTCTGTACCCCCTGAGCCAGCTCTTCATCCCTGGGTAGAGTGGCTCCTTGTCATGTAGATCTCCGTCTAAATGTCATATATCCGGAATGACACAGTAACCATTGGGTGCTAACTACCTTTGCTAAAAACCGTGTGCGTGTGCGTGTGCGTGTGTGTGCACGCAGGTTAGAAGACAGCTTGCAGCAGTTGTTTCTTCTGCACTATGTGGGCCCAAGGGCTTGAACGCAGCTTGGTAACAAGTGCCTTTTCCCTCGGAGCCATCTCTCTGACCCACATTGTCACCTTTTATTTGACTGTAGATCAGCTGTTTATCATTCATATTCTTTCTTACTCCCATTTCCCCAGCCCCTGCAACACAACATGCACAATGGTCATATGCTTTATTTATTATTATTTTTTTTAATATTTACTTTATTCTTTTATATTTGAGTGTTTGACCTTCATGCATGCAGATGTACCATGTGCATGCCTGGTGCCTGTGGGGGTCGGAAGAGGGTATCGGATCCCTGGGACTGGAGTTACAGATGGTGGAGAGCTGCCATGTGGGTGCTCAGAATAAAGCCCAGGTCCTTTGCAAGAGCAATAAGTGCTCTTAACTGCCAGGTCAACTCCTTAGCCCCTATTTTTTCATTTTTTAAGATTTTATTCTTATTTTTAGTTGTGTGTGTGTGTGTGTGTGTGTTGGAGTATGTGCTTGGTGGGTGCATTTGTCTTGAAAGCCAGAATAGGGCACCAGGTCCCCTGGAGCAGGAGTTCCAGGCAGTTGTAAGCTGCCCAAAGTGGGTTCTGGGTACCGAACTCTGGTTGTTGGTAAGAGCAGCAGGTGCTCTTAATCACTGAGCCATCTCTCCAGCCCGCATATATGCTTTATTTATTCTGTCTCCTCAGAACCTAGGAGATGGGTTGATATCTGCCAGGGCCTCTGTCTACATGTGTTGGATGACTCCAATAGAATGTAGAGAGAGGAATCCGGGGGACGGGGGACGGGGGACTCAGAAAGTTGTCTGACATTTGGTTCATTTGTTTTTGAATGGAACCCCTAGTTTAGTGCTTATCAAACTTTCACATGCCTGGTAACCATCTGAGGGGGGAATCTTGTTGAAAGGTGGACTCTGATTCTGCTGTCTGGGTGAAGATTCTGCATTCCTACCAGGCTCCCAGGCGAGGCTCACCCCACCGGTCCACAAATCACTTTTTGAGAAGTAAAGCTCTAGCCCTCTTCAGTATGTTGCTTAGAATGAGCAAGTGGCGATGTGGAGATTAATTAGGGATGAAGCAGAAGTAACTAGCGGCAGAGACTTTCACAACTCTCAAGGGAGAGAGCCAAGAGAACCACAGGGGGATGAGTCGTCAAAGGCACACAGCAATACGCCTCATTGGAACGGGAAAGGAGACAGGCTGAGAACTCTGAGGGATGTTCTCATCTGGTGCTGTTGACCTTTCCCACGGGCAGTTGGCTGGGAGTGAGGGTGTGGAGGTGGAGTGTGAGAGCTCTGAAAAGCAGTCATTTTCTTCCCAGGAAGGATCCAGGATGCATTTAAAGTCAGATCCATCAGCTCTGTTGTGTAATTTTCTCAACATTAATCTGCTTGGGGGCAGATTGGAGGAGGACGACGATAGATTCAATGGGAGCAAGGCAGAGAGCTGAGGATGTGGGGAGGGAGCTTTTAGTGTGGCACGACACCGACACCGGCTGGGACCCTGCTGCTCAGCTCTGCTTTCAGGGCGCTGCAGTCGGGACGGGGCTGTGACTTGATATAATCACACAAACACACCTGGATACACATGCATGTACTAAATCTGTACATTTACATAAATGTACATGTATGACTACCATGATTCCCAGAATCACCAGTGACCTTGCCTCCATCCCCTGAGCCTTCCCTTCTGCCATATTTGACTCATTTCTCACTACCTCAAGCAACCATGAGTCTGCTTGAGAACATGGCAGGCTAGCCCTCCCAGGGAGTCAGTGCCCTGAGAGCATCATTCAACCAGTAACTAAAAGGAATGACCCTATAAATACTCCAGGGCACTAGCCACATTGGCTCCCAGAGGGAGGCATGGAGTCTGAGGTGGTACTACCTTGCTTGGCAGGACTCTGTGTGGACGGTCTCTGCCTAGCCTAATGTCTTTTTTCTTTGGGATAGTGTCGACAAGGTTAACTCCCTTTTTCCTCCCCTCCTGTCTTTTCTTCATTCCTTCTCCTTCCTGTCTTCCTCTTTCTTCTTTCTCCAACTAATTCTATTTAATGATTATTTCCTCCATTTTGGTGACCTGTGGAATTGAACTCTTTTTTTTTTTGTTTTGTTTTGTTTTGTTTTTTGAGACAGGGTTTCTCTGTGTAGCTTTGCGCCTTTCCTGGAACTCACTTGGTAGCCCAGGCTGGCCTTGAACTCACAGAGATCCGCCTGGCTCTGCCTCCCTAGTGCTGGGATTAAAGGCGTGCGCCACCACCACCCGGCTCTTTTTGTTCTTTTTTAATGACTCATTTATTTTTATTTTTTTATTGTACATTGGTGTTTTGCCTGCATGTGTGTCTGTGTGAGGGTGCCAGATTCCCTGGAACTAGAGTTACAGACAGTTCTGAGCTGCCCTGTGGGTGCTGAGAATTGAATCCTAGATCCTTTGGAAGAGCTGCCAGTGCTCCTAACTGCTGAGCCATCTCTCCAGCCTCTGGCATTGAATTCTTTTTTGTTTTTGTTTTGTTTTGTTGAGACAGGGTTTCTCTGTGTAGCTTTGGTGCCTGTCCTGGATCTCACTCTGTAGACCAGACTGGCCTTGAACTCACAGAGATCCGCCTGGTTCTGCCTCCCCAGTGCTGGGATTAAAGGCGTGTGCCACTGTTGCCCGGTTTGGCTTTGAATTCTTATTTGTGGTCATCTTAAGATTCTTCATGTCACTAGTAGAAACAGAGTGACATTTTGAAGCAGGTCATTTGAAAGTAGATCTGAGCCGGGCGGTGTCTCAAAATTATGATTCTGTTTTAGCGCCCCCTAGTGCTGACATTACAGTCATGCATCACCATGCCTGGCTACACTTAATCTTTTTTTATGAAAATTTCCATTTCAAATGAAGTTTACACAAAAACTGTGGGTATGGGTGTATATGTTAATTAGTCTTAAATCATGAGACATGTTTTCAACAGACAAAAAAGTGGAGACTCAAATTCAGAGATGGCACATGCCCAATTTTCTATGTGGCTTCACATGCCGCTACTGTCAACAAGCCACTACAGAACACGCCAGAAGTGTAGAATGGTATGTACCAGCCAGGCAGGGTGCATTTATGGTGCTACAGAAAGTAACACAAGACCAAAGCCCTGAAAGACTAGACTCCATCCTGTAGCGTGTGTGCTGTGGATAGTCACGGCTGTGCCTTCCCCTCTCAGACTCCTTTTTATACAATCTTGAATCTCTGCTCACCCCCTTCTCCCACCCAGTAATTACAGAAGAAAAGACACTAGATGTCTGAGATCTCACATAACCTTTTACACCCGATATTTTCATTGTCTTACTAACAAACCTCTCTGGTAGTCAGCCAGGGCTGTGTGTTGTAACACCCAGGGTGACAAAGTTCTGAATACTGGATTTTTCCATTTTCTGCCTTGGTAATCTCTTTTGGCACATCCACCTGTCACCCTGTGCCCCTCACCCTGTGTTCTCGCAGAATTTGAGTCATGCAAATTGCAAACTAGTAAATAGCAACTTTGCATATTTTGAATAGAAGAGAACACCAAGGTAGTGTTCATCCTGTGTGCTCAGAGAAATCTGAGCGGAGGGGACTGAGAGCAAGGGCGGATCGAAGGTCCTAAGAATTTTCTTCGAAGTCTTTATCATGCTTATTAAATCCATTGTATGTTTATGAATTAATTTGAATTATTTACATGGCCAACCTTTGAGACAATAACCCGATTTAATCAAAGCGTGCAAATGTATCATTTCTCTTTGAAATCTGGAAATGGGGCTCGGGAGCTGGCTCAGTGGGTAAGGCCCTTGCTGTCAAGCCTGATGACCTGAGTTTGATTTCCTGGACCCACATGGTGGAAGAGAACAGATTTCCTCAGGCTCTCCTCTGCCCTGCGCACACACCACAGAAGTACACACATAATAATAAGCAATTAAACATAATTTTAAAAATCTGGAGGTCAGTTTAAACTGAAAGACTTCTTGCCTCTTTCTCTACGGAGTGGTTTCAAACTTGCCACTGTCAGGCTAAATGGCATTTCAGAGAGCAAGAGAAGGTGGCCATGTATTTCTTAAGGAAGTGTGATAAATTCCCCGGTTCGAAGGAATCTCCGGCACAGCCAACCCTTGAGCGATAAATTTCTTAAGCAAAAGGTCAAGTTCTGTTTACCTTTAAATATCGTGCAGCCTGACATGAGGGCGCCCTCATGAAATTCTGGAATGCAGAATTGTGCAGAAGAAAATGACATGATAAGAACAGTTGGGCTTCCATTAGATCATGGACTTGGTGTCATTTTTAGTGACTGTTTGGACTGGTAAGAAGTTTTTAGTTTTACTACTGAAATGAAAAGAAATCTAAAGTTCCTGTCAAGTTAAGAAGAATCACAACTGGCCTATTCCTAAATCCAAGTTCCCACTGTGACTTGGTAAAAGACAGGGCATGCTGCCCATGTCTCTCCTTGTGGTAATCTCCTTCTCCTTCTCCTTCTCCTTCTCCTTCTCCTCCTCCTCCTCCTCCTCCTTCTTCTTCTTCCTCTCCTCCTCCTCCTCTTCCTCCTCCTCCTTCTTGCTGCCTAGCTGTCCACCAGGAATTTTTGAGAAAGATAAATGCTGTATCTCTATAAAGCCAGAAGTAACACAAGAGCCGTGAAGGTGGAGCTTTCGGAGGTAGAGCTAACAGCTTGCGTCTTGAATATTTTATGAGCTCTAGGTATCAGAACGACGCTTCTGAAGCAGGAACACAGAGATCTAGGGACAAAAGAGCAGGGATGAGAGAACAGACTGTGACATTTCTTAAAAATATGAAAGGGTCTTATGGTTGAACTCCAGAGTGGAATGGTGTCACGGCAGAGTGTTCCTAGTCAGGACTCTAAAAGTATAACGATTTATTGATTGGATCTAGGCTAATAATGTGCCCTGATTATGCATGGGTAAATAAGAGGGCTGATTTATGAGGGTGCAATTGGATTTTTCAGATATATTTGGTCTAAGTCTACATATTGAAAATAAATGAAGGTAATTAGCTGGGTATTCCAGGGGAGGAATCTTCCCGCACTGGTTTGAGACAGTGTGGTAGTTAGGTAAAGAGGAAGAAAAGGGGGTGCTGGAGGAGATGGATCGGGAGTCTAGAGAACCGAAGAAGAAACAGGGAAAAGAAAAAGTTCTCTTAAGAAATAGCCCCTGCTTCCTAAGAGGAAGAAAAATAATTTCTGGGTGCTGCTAGACAGCAGTGTTTTCTTTTTTTAAAAAAAAAAAACGAAGAAAAAAAGACATTATAAGAAATTGTCTTGTTAAAGCAACCACACAAGGAGCGTGTGTAAGGAAATCGGGCTTTTCATTACAGACAGGTTTAAAAAGCCCCAGAGAAGAGAGATGCACGAAGAAAAGCAACGTTATCCACTGGTCTCCTCACTGCCTTTCAGACAGCAGCCCAGAGAAGCTTGCAGCTTCATTGAACAGGGCGTTTGTCTCTCGATAAAGACTCATCTTTATTTCTTTCAGGATATAAAACTTGTATTTAAATCAATTCAGAGGAGCATTCTGACTTTCAACACGCGTGAGTAGGGAGAGCCCATTTAATGAAACAGCATTATTTCGTTTTCAAAGACTGATCCTGGCAGTGGCTGTGAGTTAAGATTCCGTATTCTTTCCCTCAATTATAATTATAGCTGAGTCTGAAAAGAAGCATGCCTATTACTGTCATATGTATTCTTCTGACAGGTGTTGTGGGACTGTAATTTGATGAAGCGACTCATAATGCAGACTCCCTTCCAAACATAATTCCTGTCATCAACACGGGAGGTTTAGGACAAGTCCTCCAAGAAGCCTTTGCAAAGATCTTGAGCACCCCTAATATTCTAGCACAATCCATTCTTGGGACTACGAGGAAGAGCTTGCCTCCAGGGCTTGTCTCCAGGGTAGTAAGGAAGACAAGGGAAAGAAGGCTGTGGGTAAAGCCAACTGGGTGGGGTCGGAGCAGGATGCCGGCACCCAGTAGGACCCCGAGTCCCGCCGGCGGCCGGCAGAGGGCGCTCAGGCACCAGGCGGGGGCGGGGGCTGCGCTGGCTTCCGCTGCGCAGGCGCACTCGTCGCTCGCGGTGCCTCGAGTTGGCGTCCGCCCGGAAGGCGGGTGAGCCCTGCTGCGTGGGCCCAGGGCGGGGACTCGGGCGGCGGGGGCGGGCTGGGGATTACCGAGGCTGCCAGCAGGGCCGGGATCTGTGGAAGCCCTGGGGGCGATCTGTGGGTGCTCCGGGCTTCCCCCGAGAGCCGGCGGCACCTGTCGCAGGCATAGTCCCGGCGCGGCGGAGGAGCGTGGGAGGCCGAGATGCGGGCTAGGAGGATGCAGGGAGCCAGGTCTCCGCCATGTGCTGCTGGCATCCGCACTCGGCTGGGGCAGCCCTGGGTTCTGTGGTTTTCCAAGAGCAGACGTGCCCCTCTGCTCTCAGTCGGTCTATGAGAACACCCTGTGACCAGGAGTAACTGGGATCACGTTGGTTTCTGCAATATGTGACCCAGGCTGACCTTGAATTCGTAATCCTTCTGCCTCAGCTTCCCACGTGTACTGCGATTACCGGCCAGTGCCCATTTAAAGTGCACACGTTTAATAACCTTTAGAATGTGCGCAGTTGTACATCTACCACCACTGTCTATTTTAGAATATTTACCGTGCCTTAAAAAAAAAAAATCTCCGTTAGCAGGCAACGCCCCTCCCCAGTCCATTCCCTTTTCTCTGCGCTATGCACCAGTTCACTGCTTTCGGTAGATTTGCCAATTCTGAACATTTCATAGAGACGGAATCAATCATACATTATGTAGCTCCCTGTTATTGGTTTCTTGCGTCTTGCACGCCTTCCTCCAGGTTCACGCGTGGTAGCATAAGCCGGCACTTTGTTCTTTTTATTACAGAATGATTTTCCATGGTCTGCCTGGATCAGGTTTTATCTCTCCATTCTCCCTGTGATGGCTCTTGGGACTCATTTGAAGTCCTTACTATCACATACCTGTCCTCTGGGTATAAGGTAGTGGGGGCCAAAGTAAGGGAAGGATAAAGTGTGAAATATCCTTGGGTGGCACATGGGAATTCCGAAAGAAAGAGACCGATTAGTCACCTGCTAATCAGGAGCTAGGAGCAGCAGCTCAGTGGTAAAAGGTTGCCTGGCGCGGTCCAACCCCAGGATTCGTCTCCAGCATCAGCACCTCCCACAGGGATGGGCACAGAGCTGGGACTGAAGATTGTGCCAGGGGGAATGGAAGGAGGCTGGGCTGACCTTGGTTCTGTGGGAGAGGGACTAGGGGACGCAGGCTTGCTGGGAGAACATAAATATGCCAGATGGAGCCCTGGGGTGGGCGGGGGGCAGGGAGCACACCAATCCTATTTTTCAACTTTTCTCCATCAAGAAGATTAATTGCATATTTTAAAAAATGGCTGATGCAGGCTTAATTTAGCTTTTATCAGTGCCCAATCGGGCATAATTTTGGGTTATTTTTTCTGCCGTTCCATTATCTTTTTAAATGTATGACTCTTTTTCCAGTTATTTTTAGGTGCCCTCTGCTAAGACACAGGTTAGGGAAAAGGGCAGTGAGCTTTCATGGGGCTGGGCCCTTTCTTCCTGGCACCTGTGCCAGCAATAATACCTGGCACCCAGGAAGTTCCCTTTGTGCCCCTCCCTTTAATAGATCATACTCTTTTTTGAGTTTTGTAAGTTGGTTTTGTTTTGTTTTGAGACAGGGTCTTGGATAACCTAGGCTTTGCTACGTGGCCTAGGCTGGACCTTGACCTCCCGAGTGCTGGATTACGGGGGATATGCCACCAGACCCATTTGATTTTGTAAACTGTGTGTGGAGGTCCGAGGACTGCCTTTGGGAACTGGTTCTCTCCTGCCACCTTGTGGGATGCAGGGTTGGAACTCAGGCTGTGAGGCCTGTGTCTAAGTCATCCTACCACTCAGTAAGGTTTTTTTTTCCTATGTAGCCCAGACTGTTCTGGAACTCTCTTGGTAGACCAGGCTGGCCTTGAACTCACAGAGATCTACCTGTCTCTGCCTCCCAGTGCTGGGGCTAAAGGTGTGAGCCACCACCGCCTGGCTTAAGATTTTTTTTAAAAGATCATTTCTTTTTTTTTTCCCTCTTGTGTAATTGACATTAGTCTGATTTTTTTTTTTTCCATTTCTATGTGAGAGGGTGCTGTAATGTCCTTGTATTTCAGAAAGGCATGGAGAGCAAGGATTTCTGGCTAAGTTGTGAATAACAATCTGGTGAAGTATGTCTATCAGTGACTGAGCCTGCTCTTGCATAAGCCCCAGGGGAGTTCTTTATGGATGGGGTCCTTAGTCATGATCTGGGCAGCACTTTTTTTTTTTTTTTAGTTCTGGGGACTGAATTTAGGGCTTTGCGCATGCTAGGTAGTTCTCTTGACGCTGGGTTACCCCAGCCTTAGCGTTCTTGGGCTTACATATTTAGCAGTCGTCAAGGAGGCAAGTAAGATTGCGGCTTCAGAATCAAATAGACTTAGGGTTAGTTCCCGTTCTGACTGTGCACAGCTATGCGGCCACTGACAAAGCATAGTTTCTCCGAGCCTTGGCTTTCTTATCTATAAAATGGGACTAACAATACCTACCCTCTAACATTGCTGTGTTTAATGAGGTCATATGTGAAAAGCTGTCGTAATTGCCTCTTCGTGCGAACGTGATCAAAGATGACATTAGCTTTTCAGAAGATTCTGGATGAGCTGGTATTGGTCTTTTCAGTGACTTCCCCGAGCCTGCAAGCTCAGCCGTTCGGAGAGATGTTCAATGGGTGAGCTATGCTCATGGCAGACCAGACTGCTTCTCTTTGTCCTGGTGTGTGCTGGTTTCAGTGCTTTCATTGTATACGGGTGACTTAAATAACAGTCAGGCACCCCAACGATTGTGCGGCCGACTGTGACTGTATTAGACAGTACAAGATAGGGAAACAGACTCACTAATAGTTCGTGGAAAGAGGTACTTTGAAGTGGATGCCAGGGTCCTCAGGGTTTGAGCAGGGAATGCAGTCTGGGCTGCATTCCTTGAATTCTCAGGTCATAGGGAGTCGACAGGGTCATTGCTCATGGAACCGGTCAGGGCACAATCAACCTGCTGTTCCTCACACTGGCAGTGTGCTTGAGAGTGGAGGGGTGAGAGTGGGGAGGATGGGAAAACATAATGTCTTCCACCCCTGTGCTGGCAGAGGATGAGGGGGACCTTGAGAGTTGGCAGCGGGTGGTGCATCAGGCCAGAGCTCAGACCTCGAGTAGAAAGAGTCTTAACATTTGTGTTTCTTAGTCTGTCCCTTCTCTCTGTGGCTTGGCTTTTGTTGAACTCTTTGGAAATAGTTGTAGAGCCTATAACATACTTCTTAATGCTTGTACCTGCATCATCTGAGGATAAGAGCAAACTGCATAACCTCAATGTCAGGCAATTCCCAGTAACATTGGAAGAGTCTTATACCAGCTCGACAGTGTCAGCTGGTGCCCAGCTGCAGAAGGTTTTGCTTGAGAGGTTGATAAAACACTGTAACCACCCTTGGAGAATGACTGGCAGGGCCGTCCTTGCACACAGGTGGGGACCTTCCCATAATTCGGGTGAGAGCTGAGCTCGAAGTCAGGGCTAGAGTGAAATGGGCTGATAAGGCTCTTTTGGGGTCACCACAGGCTCCCTCCTGAGCATGGTACATGGCAGCATGGGGTGTCCTGTGTTATTGAGGGCATCCAGGAGGTGCCAGACCCAGAGCTGAGTGTGGAAGAGTAAGGCCAGCTGTCGGAAGCCACAGGGGCCTTAAAGGTAGATGGGAGAGGATTGTCAATAAGTAGCTTGGACTTCAACCAGGAGAGTTCGCGTTATGTGTCCGCTTGAATGGGATGCAGGTATCATTCTGGGTGTCTCCATGAGAGTGTTTTTAGATTTAAATTAGTAGACTGAGTCAAGCAAACTGTCTTCATTAATATAAATGGGCCTCATTCAATCTTTTTAAAAACACATATTTAGACTGGGCATGGTGGAGCACATCTTTAAATCCCAGTGTCAGGAGGTAGAAGCCAGTGAATCTCTGTGAATTCCAGGTCATCCCAGTAAGCCACATCTCCAGCCTCATTCAGTCCACTAAAGGCCTGACTGCTACAGGATATCAAAGTCACAACCCGCCACCAGCTTGCTGTATTTTAAAACAGACATTGGTAAAGAAAATGGATGTTTACAGTTGAACCCACTTTCTATCTACCTGGTCTCTACCTGTGCCTCTGACGATCTTAGTTAGAGATGTAAACCAGATGTGGAGAGTTACCTGACGCACAGTTTAACAGTCCTGGGGGGTGGGCAGGGGCGGTACTTGGTCTGTACTATCTGGATGGTGTTAGATGTTTACACACACTGTTATAGAAGGAACAGTCTGAGCCTTTCTGACATAAGGAAGAATTCTCTAGAAGCCCTTTGGGACAGAGACTCTTCCTAATTTCCTGGCAACTTTCCCTCCTAGGGTTAGAGTCAGGGCATTAGCTTTGTAGATTTTGGACTTGCCAGCTCCTAGAATTACATGACACATTCCTTGTAACACACACACACACTCTCACTCAGTGTGGTAGTTTGAATGTAATTGGCCTGCATAAGCTCATAGGAAGTGACACTATTAGGAGGTGTGGCCTTGTTGGAGGAAGTGTGTCACTGTGTGTGTGGGGGGGGCTTTGAGGTCTCCTGTACTCGAGCTACGCCTAGTGAGAATTCCCTTCCTGTTGACTGTGGAATCAAGATGTGGAACTCTCAGCTCCTTCTCCAGCACCATGTCTGCCTGCATGACGCCGTGTCCAGCCATGATAATAATGGACTAAACCTCTGAAACTGTAAGCCATCCAATTAAATGTTTTCCTTTATAAGAATTGGCATGGCCATGGTGTCTCTTCACAGCAATAGACACCCTCACTGAGAAACTCCTTCCCCCCCATGACTCACATACCCCCATCCCCCACACTCACAGATATTCTCAAACACACACACACCCACCCACACCCACACACCTTTTACCGGTTTTACGTCTTTGAGGACCCTGGCTAACACACCTGTTTTGTGTCCAGCCTTTTGTCACCTGTCACAGTGTGGAGACCATCCCTACTCACAGCTGCCACAGACTGCCCCGCCTAGGACTCAGTTTGCCTGGACTTGGCCTGAGGGGTGGGTGACGCAGGCACAGGACTCCCTGGGCCGTGGAAAGGAACCTGGGTGTGTTCTGTAGGCTGGCACCATCCCTGCTCAGTGTCACCGTTTCTGCCTGCCCCTCGTTTTGACTGTGTCTCTGTTTGCCTGGTATATTTCTATACCCATTCTTTAAAAACAACAACAAAACCAAAACTGTTTTAAACATAATACCTATGAAATTGGGATTTTTTCTTACTTACGTAGGTAAATATTACATCATTGTGATGAAAAGATGTCCATTCATAGACTGCTTAAAATAAACTCAAGTAGCTAGTTCCACATTTTGAGAAAAGTTGCCAGAGTAACAAGGTATGGGGATGAACACTAAGGTGATTTGGAGGGGAGTGGGTACCCTAACATTTATGTTTCAGGTTCAGTCAGGCTCTTGGGTGGAGGACAGATAGGGAGATGGGTTGAAAGGCAAGGACTCCAGCTCCAGACGGTGGCAGCTGAGACAGAAGGAATCTGGACAAGAAGGAGCATAAATCTAAGTGGCACAGAGAGGTAGAATTTGATAGGATTTCAAAGCCAGGGGCTCAGGGATTGAAGGAGAAGGAGTAGTTATCTTGCAGGTGGCCATCTTAGCCTGGTTGCCTGGGAGATGGAGCTATCCCAGGGGCCTGGGGAGCGAGGCTTAGGTCAAGTGCAAAGGGCACAGGGAGAGAAGTGAGCATTCCCAGGGTCAGAGGTTGACTCTAGTTCTGGTGCTGGCGCTGGGAGGTTCACGGCCCCCTTAATAATAGTAAACCCACACTTTAAATTAAATTAAAACATTTTTAGTTCAGCTCCTCTCAGTGGACCCACACATGCATTCTCCACTTGTTATTACTGAGGATGACTAAGTAATATAATTGGGCTGAAAATAATCTTCCGCCCATGCTTGCTGGGTTGGTTACTAAGTATTGCTTGGGTTTTAAGGCAGCGAAGCAAAGTTGTGCTCTTTCCAAATGTCGAGTCTGAGGGCTGCAGATGGTAACCATCTGTTCTGGACTAGCATTTTACAATATTTGATTAGCACTTTATATAGTCTGGGGAAGCCTGCCAGAGGAGCTGCCTGTCATGTTGGGACTGTAGTGTGTCCTCTGTGGTTGCCCTTCAGGGGCCTGCCCATGACAGTTTATGGGTTCCCCTCTGTGGGCCAAGCCAAAGCAGGGCTCGTCAGAACGGTGGCAGCGAGGACTTGAAGAGCCCTGGGTCCTTCCTAGACGTCCTTACAGCTGGAACCATCGAGGTGGGTCATAGGATTTTGTTGTTGTTGTTTGTTTTTGTTTTTTTCTTGTTGTTTTGAGACCTGTAGGCCAGGCTCTCCTTAAATTCACTAAGTGACCGAGGATGCCCTTGACTTTGTGATCTTGTGACCTCTGTCTCCCTAGTGCTGGGATGACAAGGCCTGTACCGTCACGCTTTCTGTTCGCAGTGTTGGACATTGAGCCCAGAACTTCCTGCATGCTAGGCAGGTGCTCTACCTACTGAGCCACACCGCCGCCAGCCCCTGGAAGTAGAAGTAGGGAGTCAAGATCTGTCAGAATTCTTTGGGTTGAACCATTCCAGGCTGGTTTGGTAGTCGGAGTGAATGGTCAGGCTATTGAGAGTGTTCTGGGGCCTGGGTTTCCTATGGGTGAAGTGTTGGGGGGCCTAAATGAGGTCTTTGGGGGGCCTAAATGAGGTCTTTGGACTTTGTTCAGCTCTGCTTTCTGCTTGGAGCCAAGAGGAGGCAAGATGGCATCCCTTGAAGACTTCCTGAGTCTAGTTGGGGAGAGAGTCTTTTCCGGCCCCAGCTTCTCATCTGTGAGCCAATCCCTGTACGTGTATGAATCCTGGGCTCTGGTTGGTCAGGCAGGTTGGGCCTGTGTGCACCCTGAGTTCTGCAAAGCCGGCGTTTACTAGGAGGGAGAATGGATGGCGGGGGTGGACAGTTGCCGGTCAGCTCTCGTGTCAGAGCACGAGCCGGAAGAACCATGAGGAAATGGCCAATTCGCTCGGGAAGATGTGCTTGAAATAGGATGAATGCAGGCTCCCCTGAACCCAGACGTCACGGTTCCCTTAGTGCTGGGTGTCCGACAGAGCTAGTCTGGTTCTTTTTGACCGTTCTCCCGCGCCTTGCTTCTTTAAAACAAACACCAGTCATTCAGTCTCTCCACCTTTGACTCTTCATCTGGCACACAGGGAGCCCCCCACCCCCCGCCCCAAGCCTGTACTGAGGAGATAATGAGTCGATTGGATCAGTTCATCCAGTGCGAAGCCTGCTGAGGGCCAGACACAGTGCGGAGGCTTGGGCGCAGCTCAGCTGTGGGAGCCTCCCGCGTGAGCTGTGGGGGCCTCCCGCGTGGGCTGTGGGGGCCTCCCGCGTGGGCTGTGGGGGCCTCCCGCGTGGGCTGTGGGGGCCTCCCGCGTGGGCTGTGGGGGCCTCCCGCGTGGGCTGTGGGAGCCTCCTGCATGGCGGCGGAGAGATTTTACTCCCACTGGGGAGGGACAGTCAGAAAGGGAAAGGGTTCCACTGAGGGTCAGGGAAGGGAGCCCTGCCATGCAGAGCTGAAGAGAGTTGACGTCCTTGATAGTTTGGAGATTCTGGGAAGAGCTCCCTTGGTATCAAGTGTGGAAGAGAATGGAGTGACAGTGGAGTGTCACGTATGACACACACACACGCACACACACGGTAAATGAATTACACACACACCGTAAATGAATTATACACACACACACACATATAAAGAAAAAGTTCATATTGAGTTGCGGGATCTTTGGGAAGAACACATATGATAGAGTGGTTTAGCGTCTATACTACTTTTCCAGAGGACCTGAGTTCAGTTTCTGGAATCCTCCTCAGGCAGCTCAAAATTGCCTGTAACTCCAGCTCCAAGAAATCTGATGCCTCTGTCCTCTTTGGGCACCACACTCACGTGTGCATACCCTCCCACAGACACATTCATGTTATAATTAACAAATGATAAATCTTTAAAAAATCAGGCAATATAAACGTTTGTGAAATAGCCTATGATATTCCATGAATGTGCATAATTCTTAAGATTCATGTAATAGCTGAAAAACAGATTCAAATTTTATTTTGAAAACACGGAGTCCATAGACAAAAGAAAGCATGGCAGACCGTTCTGCTTACGCAAACCATGGGAACATGTGAAGGAACCTGAGGTGGGGAAGCCAGTCAGCAGCTCCTGGAGCATGATGGGAAGCATAGAGCTCAAGGGAACGCTGAGATGTCATTTTGGAGTGGATGTGCGTGCTCTTTGTCGTGGTGGTGGTTTCTGCAGGGGTGGATGTGCAAAAAGTTACCAAATGACTCACTATAAATACACGCGTCAATTGTACGTTAACAGCACCTTTTTCCTAATATCTAAATGATTTAAAATTATTGTTTATTTTATTTTATGGGCACATGCATTTGCCTTCATGTACATATGTACCATGTACATGCTCAGTGTCTCTGGAGGGCAGAAGAGGCATCAGACTCTGGATGTACTTGGAGTTACATACAGTTGTGAGCCACTTATGGGTTCTGGGAACTGAACCCTGGTCCTCTGCAAGAGCAGCCAGTGCTCGTAACTGCTGAACCATCTCTCCAGCCCCTACAACAACAACAACAACAACAACAATTACTTTTGAGGCAGTATCTCACTACATAGCCTTTGCTGGCCTGGAATTAAAGGCTTGTGCTACCACACCCAGCCCTATTTTAAAAAAAGAAAATTAAAGTTGCATCCATCTTGTGTGTGGACATGTGTGGACACGTGTGTGCTGTGACACTTGCATGGAGGAAGGGACAGCCTGAGGGAGTCGGCTCACTCCTTCCAGTGTGTGGGTCGTGGGGACCAAACTCAGGTCTTCAGTCTCAGTTACAAGCACCCTTACCTACCCAGTCATCTTCCACTTCCCCACGCCCCCCCTTTTTTTAACCGGACCCTGGAGCCAGACTGCCAAGGTTCAAATCTCAGATCGACCTCTTATTAACTGTGTGAGCTTGGGCACGTTACCTGACCCCTCTGTGCTTAGTTTTTCTTAAGCCTGCATCCGTTTATGTGTCAGATGTATACCGTGCTCACTGTTATTAACGTCTCAGTAAAATGAAGTCATGTACCTAGTTCTGGCTTCCCCTCCGTCACTCTGTGTATAGCTGCTTCTTCATGGAGCCACTCTGTGCATTAACATGCATCTATCTGGCTGGGGACCAAGACTGCTCTGGCTTTGGGACAACGCTTCAATTAGCAGCTTTGGAACTCTGCGCCTTCCTGCCTGATGCCCCGACTAGGATGTATGTGGCTGTGGGCAGCCTTGTTGGCTCCCTGGGGTTTTCTGCTCACTACCTCCCTCACCTCCCGCCTGAAGCTGAGCCGTAGCAGACCCTAGGCTGAGCTGGCACATCTCCCTCTGCACTTGCATTGGGTCCCTGTGGGCCTGCTCTATGCTAAGGCTAGCCCCAGCCCAGGGTGTAGGCGGCTGGGATTGGGCCACAAGGGGGCCGGGCCCCTGTGCAGATGGTTCACAGAGGGCTGGGATTGGAGGCCAGGGCCACTGTGGGACTGGCCTGATATCTCAGAAAGCGGCGTTCTGTGTTTTCCAGGGCCGGGGCTCACAGATGGCCCCACTGCCGGGGGCAGAGCTGGTCCAGACTCCGCTGCAGCTCTACCGTTACCTGCTGCGCTGTTGCCGGCAGCTGCCAACCAAGGGCGCCCAGGAGCACTACAAGCATGCTGTCCGGCAGGTGGGAGCACGTCTGGGGGAGGTGTCTGCCGGGGGCCAGAGGCACACGTGCCCGGGAGTGGGCCTAGAGGTTTTATGAGAAGCACTGAAAGTGGGCAGCTGGCCTCTGGCTTCCGTCCGTGGCACCGTGGCTGCATCGGCTGGCATCTTGGCGCTGTGCTGGGGCCTGAATGAGACAGCTCAGAGGAAAGCAACACAGACTGGGGAGAGGCGGGCGAGATAACGCTGCCGTGGGGAAAGTGCTTGCTGCGCTACCGTGAGGACCAGAGTTCAACACCCAGAGAAGGTGGGGTGGTGGCCTGCACTTGCAATCGCAGCGTCGGAGAGGCAGGAACAGGAGGATTGCGAGCCCCAGGTCCCACTAAGAGGACCTGTCTTAAAGAACTATAAATAAATAAAAGCAGGACAAAGTTTTGTGGAGCGCCAGGAAAGGCAAGCAGCTCTAGATTAACCGTGACGAAAGCAATGTCCCAAGTAAATGGAAGGCGTGACGCCAGCTCCTAGGCCAGAGAAACATGTGGCAGATGGGAATTAGAATACTGGCAGTGGATTAGGTAATGGTTGTATCGATGTTAATTTTTCGGAGTTTGATTGCTGTGGTCTGTCAGAGGGTGCCTTTGTTAGGAAACACACAGAGTTTTGTAAGGGATAAGGGCACAGTGCCTGTAACTTACTTTAGATGCTTCTCTATAAAAAGGGTGGTAAAGCTAGCGTGGGAAAATGTTAACTGGGAAGTCTGGTTTGGAGTTCTTTGCACATCACACTACCTTTCTATAAGAAATCACTTCCGGGCCAGGCGGTGGTGGGGAACGCCTTTAATCCCAGCACTTGGGAGGCAGAGGCAGGAGGATCTCTGTGAGTTCGAGGCCAGCCTGGTCTATAAAGCAAGTTCCAGGACAGCCAGGACTGGGTTACACAGAGAAACCCTGTCTCGAAAAACAAAACAAAACAAAACAAAATCACTTCCAGGACTTGGTCAATGGCTAAGAGGTTAAGAGCATGGGCAACTCTTCCAGAGGACTCAGGGTCTATTCTTTGCACCTCTCTGGCAGCTTCTGGGGATCCAGTGCCCTCTCCTGGTCTGTGCAGGTATTACATACGTGTGGTGCATAGACGTACATACAAGGCAAAACACCCATACCACAGACAAAAATAATACAACATTTAAAAAAGTTATAAGAAATCATTTCCAAACAAAGAGCTCAAAGCCAAACTTCATACAGATGTGGAAAAGAAAAACAACTGGGATGTGGTGGTGGCACACATCTTTAATCCCAGCACTCAAGAAGCAGAGGCAGATGGATCTCCCTGAGTTCAAGGCCGGCCTGATCTACATAGTGAGTTCCAGGCTAGCCAGGGCTACATAGTGAGACCCTGTCTTAAAAAGAGAAAGAGTGGTAGCAATAGAAGGCTGTGGGAAATAGAAGGGAGGAATTAGCTTTGGGGGAGTCAGGGAAGACTTCCTGGAGGTGGCACAAGGTGGGCTCCTGGTAAGTAGGTGAATGTGAGGTTGGGAACACAGGTAAGGGACGGGGGAGTCCATTGTTCTGGAAGAACCACACCAGTGAACCTAAGTCGTAGGTCATGGGTCACAAGCCTGGCTGGATTTCCCAGGATCTCCTGCCCCTCTGCCTTCCCACCTTTCCCTGTTGCTCCTTCCAGCACCTGGTGTGTGTGTGTGTGTGTGTGTGTGTGTGTGTGTGTGTGTGTGTGTGCGCGCGCGCGCGCGCACCCTCCCCAGCACTCTTTGATTGAAGCAGATTCCTTTGCTGAGCAAATCAGACCCAGGGAATGAGGACTCCCGTCGGCCATTATCACCTGCTGGATGGTCACCTGCCAGATCACCCGCGGGCCCAGAGCCCGGCCTCCTTCTCATCCTCCCCGCTGGCTGTCAGATAGACTAGGACTCAAACGCTGCTACCTGAGAGCAGCAGGGTTGCCCCTCCAAGCCTCATCTCCAAGTGGGCAGGATGAGCGCCCCTCAGCAGGGCTAAGAGGTGACCAGCGCCCCGCAGCCTCTCGGGACTGTGCGCTGAAGTTGCGAACCTTGTGAATTTCGCTTGGCCATGATTTTCTTTTATGCTGAAACTTACAGGGTTTCCGGGTTCACTCAGATGAAGATAACCCCGAGAGAATCCTGCAGATTATTAAAAGAGCCATTGAAGATGCTGACTGGATCATGAACAAGGTAAAGTGCTTGCTTGGCTCCGGGGATGCGCTAACCTCCTCGGCCACTAGGGGACGCCTGCGAGTCACGGTTGAAAACAGGCTGCCCATGCCAACCGTTCTCCCAGGGTGATCTCTTAAGGTTGCATTCTTTTCCAGCAGCACCCTTAATCCTGAAAGGCCATATCACTGCCTAGCAGTGCCAAGTGAGCTGACATTGGGCCCAGGAACAGCTGCTGTGTCTCTGGAAGGACAGCTCTGCTGTGTGCTACCGCATAGCTGTATCTGGCCTGGGGGAAGCTGTCTTAGTTCTCTGCTACTGTGATAAAACACTGGCAGAAGCCGCCTGGGGGCGGGAAAGGGTTTATTTGGCTTACGGTCCAATCCGTAGTCTATCACCAAGGGAAGCCGAGGCAGGAACAGAAGCGGACACCACAGAGGAAGGCTGCTAACTGGCTCGCTCCCCACAACTCTCTCGGCTACCTTTCTTATACGCCCCAGGACCACCTGCCCAGCGCTGGCACTGCCCACAGGCACGGACACAGGCCGATCTGATGGAAGCAATTCCTAAATTGCGGTTGCCTTGTCCCAGGTGACTCTAGTTTGTGTGACCTTGACAAAAACTAGGCTGCTGTCTAGGACCTCCACCTGGACTCTGTGGAGAACTGGAGTGTACCCCCAGATTCTTGTCCTCCTAACTCAGATGCTCCAGAAGTGGGTTTTAAAGTCCATTTTGTGAAACTCAGATTTTGACAGGGCATTTAGCTGAGTGGTAGATTGCTTGCCTAGTGCATAAGCCCCTGGGGCATATCCCTGACAAGGAAAAAAAAAAAAAAGCAGAAAAAGAAACAGTTCAGTGATTGGCTTTGAAGAGGCTTTGAGGGCCTCCTCTGCCAGGGACTTTGCTCCCACAAACAAGACTCAGCTTAAGGACAAGCCCTGGTGGGTGCTTGTTGCTCAGCCCCAACACCTCCAGCCTCCCCATCTCCCTCCCTGAGCCCCTCAGCTTTTCCAGTAAAGAAGAAGAGCTAGGTACCATCTAGAGATGTGACAGTGGAGGGCGTCCCCATGGAGTCTCACCCCCGGAAACCCCTGTGGGGGAGGTGGGAACACCTGTGAGACATGACCGGAGTCCTCCTCCGCCATCTTACAGTATAAAAATCTCTTTCTCTGTCTTGCAGTATAAAAAACAAAACTGAGAATCCAGAGCTGGCAGCATGACTGTCCTGGAGACATTGGAACTGAGAAGCCTCTCTGCTTTTGGAGCTCAGCAGCAGCAGTTCTGGAATATTCTCTGACCTTGTTGGCCGAAAGCAAGAAATCATAGCTGACATTCGGTCAAGTGGCTCTTGTCACCGAAGCCATGTTTCCAGCATGTGTTATGTCTGCTCTCCCATCCCGGAATGATATGCAGTTTGGGGAGAACTTGGTGTTTTTTTGCTTCTTCTCTGTGTTTCTCATTTTTGTCTATCTGTTCTTTTTCTTTGCTCTGAAGGCAATTAGTTTATTCTGGAGGTCCCTTTACCGCTCTCCGAGCCCCAGAGCTGAGGTCCCCTCAGACGACCACCTGTACCCAAGAAAGAGAACAGGCTTGAGAAGCAGGCAGCTGTGGATCTGAATCCCAGCCAGCATCCACAGCTTCAGGTGCTGCCCGGGTGAGCCTGGGTGAGGTGCGATGATGTGCGGCACACCGGCTTCGGGCATGGGGACCTTTCGGGGAAGCTGCTGTGATGCCTTTCCCTGGCTCCAGCTCTGTCTCCCATACACCGCATCCTCTCTCAGTGACTCGTGTGTGAGTTCGTCCTGTGCTGTCTCAGGCCCCCCCCTCCCCCCGCCCCAACTGTGCTGTGCCCTCAATCTGCTAAGGTGCGGCTCCTGACACTGTCCCCCCAGCATGCTCCAAGCAGAGATCCTGGCCCTAGAGGTGGTGAAACGTATACCACGTGAGACTGGGAAGAAGATGCAAGCAGCCAGAGTAGGCACCAGAGGTCCAGGCTTCTGGGACGCCACAGTGTGCCCTCAGGGGAGGATGAGAGGAAAGGAGAGGAGAGAGAGGTCAGGGAGGAGCGGCCCATGTGGGTGAAGTAGCTGGAAGACACAGAGAAGCCACCCTGGAGCTGAATGTTCCTGGGGCACTCAGGCGACCAGAAGAGCTAGGGCCTGCGTGTGTCCTTGCAGTTTTGTGAGTTGGAGTGACCTCTGTCCGTGCAGAAGGGGTTGACGGTACTGAGGCACGTGTGTCAGTTTGTGGAAGCTCTCTTGTTTATTTATTTTAGACAAGATCTCACTGTGTAACTCTGACAAGCCTTGATCTCTTGAGCTTTCAGCAATCCTCCTGCCTCTGCCTCCCAAGCTGCTTGGATTATAGGTGTGCCCCAACACCCAGCTTATTATTATTATTAGCCTTTTACATTATTTATTTGTATGTGTGTGTGTGTGTGTGTGTGCACACGTGTGTGCATGCATGCGCATGTGTGTACATATGGCAACATCCATGATACACGTGGAAGTCAGAGGACAATTTGCAGGAGTCAGTTCACTTCTGCTGTGTGGGTCCCAGAATGGCTCTTCTTCTTCTTCTTTTTAAAGATTGATTTATTAGCCGGGCGTTGGTGGCACACGCCTTTAATCCCAGCACTCGGGAGGCAGAGCCAGGCGGATCTCTGTGAGTTCGAGGCCAGCCTGGGCTACCAAGTGAGCTCCAGGAAAGGCGCAAAGCTACACAGAGAAACCCTGTCTCGAAAAACAAAACAAAACAAAACAAAACAAAACAAAACAAAACAAAACAAAAGATTGATTTATTTTATTTATGTGTGTGTGTGTGCCTGCACACGTTTTTGTGTCCCATGTGTGTGAGGTGTGCCTTGGAGGCAGAGGACTTGGGCTCCCTGGAGTGGCAGGCGGTTGTGAGCTGCCTGGTGTGGCTGCTGGGAAGCAGACCTGGGTCTCTGCGGGAGCAGTTGGCGCGCTCCCTGCTGAGCTCTCTTTAGCCGGGTTGTTTCTTCTTGACCACCATTCTCCGAATGTGGATCATTTCCCTGCCGCCGCCAGACAATGCTAAGGATGGGGTGAGTCAGACTCCACTCGCCAGCGGGGATCATTCCTCAGAGATGACCAGGTGCTGCCCCACTGCTGGACAACAGTGGCCAAGGCCAGCTTTGCCCTCAGGGGAGGGCAAGGCAAAGGGGTCCGGGCAAAGCTGAGTCACCTCTGTCCACACTGCTGTTGTCTGGGCCCAAGGACCAATCTTCCTTGGTGACCATGGGAGCAGGGTGGCCATGTGCGCCACCGTGCCTGACCGGAGGTAGAGGGTTTCTGTTGGTTTTTTGTTTCTGTTTTGGTATTTTTGAGACAGGGTTTCTCTGTATAGCCCTGGCTGTCCTGGAACTAGCTCTATGGATCAGGCTGGCCTGGAACTCACAGAGATCCACTTGCTTCTGCCTCCCGAGTGCTGGGATTAAAGGTGTGCGCCACCACCTCCCAGCTTAGGTAGAGGTTTTCGTTAGAAAGAACTGGACTTAGAAAAGGGGAATAGCACTGATTTGGGGACCTGGGGCTGCCACTCACAGGGATTGCTTGAGGGATGTAGATGAGGGATTATGAGGATTGTTTAAGAGGACTTTCTTATGTAAGATACAGATCAGTGTCCAGGTTATCCCTGAGACTTATGGCATCATCCTCTATCTGGTGGGGTGCCCCTTTTGATAAGGAACAAGGGACAGACACATTTCACTTATTGATAGTGAGGATGAAAAACTGAGTCTCCATGAATGTGTCCCTATTATTTTATCCCCCCAAGATGTCTTCTCCAGGTGTGTGTGTGTGTGTGTGTGTGTGTGTGTGCGCGCGCGCGCACACAAGGAAGGCAGGGGGTGATGTTGAATGTCTCTTCTATTGCTCACCTTTTCGAGACAGGGTTTCTCTCTGTAGCTTTGGTGCCTGTCCTGGATCTCACTCTGTAGACCAGACTGGCCTTGAACTCACAGAGATCCGCCTGGCTCTGCCTCCTGAGTGCTGGGATTAAAGGTGTCACTGCCTGGCTAGGAATTAGTTCTATAGCACACTTATACTGGTGTGTCCCAGTGCTCCTAGTTCTGTTGTAAATGACCAGCCCAGGTACAATGTGTCCCCCAGAGCAGTCTCCTGTGTCATGTTGGTTACCAGTGTCCCCAACTTAGAGAGACGATCTCAAGTCTTGGAGGAACTCGGCCCGAGCTGCAGCCCTGGGAAGGCTGCTCGGGGAGCCTGGACAGAGTTGAAGCTCTGGAGGATGCTGAGTCTTAGGAACAAGGACCACAAAAGAGAAAGGTGGGTGTTGTCGAAACATTTCCTCAGCAGGGAGAAATGGACACACACTCCTGAGGAGGAGCGTTGGGTATTTTGACTAAGTCAGGAGGATCTGGGTCACAAATTTATGTGGCTACCCCAGGCTTTGACTATAAACTTTGCAATTTTTTTTTAAAGTTTTGAATTGTTCCAAATTCTAAAGCTTTTTTTTTTTTTGCGAAACATTTATTTATTTATTTATTTATTTATTTATTTATTTATTTATTTATGATTGAGTGTTTGTGTTTATGTGCCAAAGTGCTCAGGTCATCAGGCTTGGTGGCAAGTGCCTTTACCCACTCAGTCATGTCATTGGCCGGAGCCTTTCACATCTTCCCCTTGACAGACTGAAGATCCATCCCACTGATGTCCCTTGAAGTGAGTTATCGCTACCTGTTTAGGGGTTTATACTACCTGGAGTGTAGTAGGATTAGATCTTAATGCTTTATCGGAGGGAACTTCAGCATTTCCCTTCCCCCAGACGGCAGGGTAGCCGGGAGTGCCAGGAACCCAGCCCGGGAGCCTGTGAATGTTGGCGGTCAGCCTTCTGATTGTAGGACTCAAATAAACAAAGGCAGTGACCTCACTTTGGGGGCAGGGATGGAAGGAGGGTGGGCATTGCCTCTGTGGCATGGTGGCAACTAAGTACTTACTGTATACCTGGACTTTCCAATGCCTTTACAATAAAACAGCTAGTCCCTGTAAGCCGTCTAGCCTCGGGTAATGAAAATGGGTAGCTGAATTCTGGTCATCTGGAGTGGGTTTGCTCAGTGATCTCTACACAGTGGTGTCTACAGAGGTCTGCAGAGGTTGGGAACACTATCTGGATCTCCAGTTAGACACACCTACGTCGTGATGCTGGGAACATGCAGCAGGAGGGCTGGCACTTGTCAGTCTCTCCCCAGTAACCCAGCGATGCCCCTTGACCTCTAAAGCGTCTGGACTTGGTCTCTCAGTCTCTGTATGTTGTCCCAAGGTTAGTCTGAAAATCTCAATAACTAACAGCTGTGTGACTTTTCTTGGGGAAACATCTATTTATCCCAGAGAAAGAGGATGCGGACCCATCAAAGACCCTGAGTAAGTCCAGCTTGGTGAGCCAATGAATTTATTCAGGTTACTTACAGGAGTATTACCAGAGAGAGCCTCAGGGTGTCCCATGATGTGATGTCCCTTTGTATCTCAGCCAAAGAATGGAGTAAGACACATGTTACCGGGGAGGTGGGCTCCCTCTTGCTGGTTCTTAGTCTCGTGGAAAAAAGAATTTCAAAATGGAGTCCGAAGGAAGCTGGAGTGAACGATGATGAGGTAAACTGTCAGTCCCGGCAGACAGCTGGGGCGAGGAAATGCGGACGAAAGCCAGGAGCGAGTCGGGGGCATCGGCGGAGGTCTGGGAGCAGCTGTGGCTTCGGAAGGAGAGTTCAGAGAAAAGTAGGTGAGCCTCCTTATCCAGCGGCCTAACAGGGTGTGGGCAGGTGAGTCACCACTGAGAGGCCTCCCCGGCGATTGGAATCTCAGGGGGCTCCGTTGTGACTTTCCCCGTCATTCCATGATGGAATATTGATAAGCCCCGTCTTGTGATGGTCTCGTGCAGTGGTCCTCAACCTTCCTAATGCTGCAACCCTTTAATACAGCTCCTCCTGTGGTGGTGACCCCCCCAACCATAAAATTATTTCGTTGCTACTTCATAACAGTAATTTTGCTGCTGTTATGAACTGTAAAGTAAATATCTGATATGGGACCCCTGTGGGGTTGTGACCCACAGGTTGAGAACCACCGATCTAGCGGGGCTCCTCATCAATACTCTGTTTCAGAATGGTGATTGGTGTGTGTTAACGCTGGGGGAACATCATCGTTGCACTAGCGGAACAGTTCCACCCTGCTCTTGAACAGGGTCGCGGCCGTGCCCCACCCCCATCCCGGCCCCGGGCCATTGAGTGTAGTTGTTTGGGAAAATGAGCCATTGTCTTGCCTTGCTCCTTTGTACCTGGAGTTTCTCAGGTAGAAGACAGGACTCCTGCAGCCCCAGCCAGTTAGTCTTAGTCACCTCCCCCGATAACCCGATTACAGAGGCAAGTCCTGGTGGGAGCAGAGGAAGGTTTGTGCGGCGAAGGGGACAAATGAAAGGCCTAGTTATCACTAGCCAAAGAGACACGTCTCCACGCCTCACTGACCCCTGCCTGAGGGGTTCATTCTGGAGACCTCCACTCCACCAAAACTTGTGGCTTTGACAGAGAAATGAATGTCAGGGTGAGCCAAATGTGAAACAAAGTTAGATTTATTAAAAGCAGGGGAGAAGGAAAGAACCTAGCAGGACATTTCTCCAGGGACATTTCCCCACAGAGGGGATAGACAAGACTTTAGTGGCTCTGAAGTCACATCTTTAAAACTATTAGGCACCCCTCTCTTTTAACATTGCTCAAAGAGTGTAGCTTCAACATGGCTACAATTTAATAAAGAAATTCAGCTGGGTGTGGTGCACACCTAATCCCAACACTCAGGAGGCAGGCAGATCTCTGTGAGTTCGAGGCCAGCCAGACCACATAGTGAGTTCCAGGACAGCAGGAACAACAACATGAAAAGAAAAAAAAGAGAATGACTTTCTGTAAACAAAGTTGTGAGATGAATGTGAGGACGTTGTTCAGGCTGGGAGGGGGGCAGAAGGGCTTTTTACTGTCCTTGACAAGATGTCTTCAGGAAAATACAGGTTGTCTCTGTGAGCAGTTTTGGCTTTACCAGTGATGGCTGAAAATTTTCAACTCCATCAGCAGGACGGGTAAGCCAGACTCTTGTTGTGCCCACCCTCCCATGTTCTTCCTGTCTTCCTGTCCTGCCTCCCAGTGACATCAAGTCCATCTTCAGGATGCTGACATGAAGTTTACCTTTCAGTGGATAACAGGCATGCATAGCTAAGCAGTCCCAGTCAAGGTGTGGTCCAGCCCATCACGGATTTAACGAGGTGATCCAATAGGCTGCTGTTAATCTGTCAACCATCTGTTCATTGTTGATCCCGCAGCCACTTCCTCATCTGGGAGCAAGGTCTGTCTTAAGAAGTTTGCCCTTCCTGGAATGAAAAATGATTCAAGAGGAACAGTTAAAGACAGTGACATTTCTGCCTCCCAAGTCCAGACACCAAATGAAAGCAGAGATGCCAGACTTTTGTTAGTAAACTTGAGGTCATAGGCTCTACCTCAGGAAGCCAGGTTCGGCCACCTAGTCTCCAGAAGCGGATTTAAACAGCTAATTCATAGCAAAAATCAGAAAAAGGATAGGGACTGGAGAGCTGTCTCCGTGGTTAAGAGTGCTTGCTGCTCTTCCAGGGGACCCGAGTTTGGTTCCAACACCCACATCAGGTAGCTAGTTGACAACCAACTGTAATAACAGTTCTTCTGGCCTCTGTGAGTACCTGTACACACACACACACACACACACACACACACACACACACACACACACACACTTAAAAACAATAGAAACAAATCTTTGAAAAGGAGAGTACAGCTGGGTTTATGTCTCGTTCCTGAGTGATCACTTGGATGCTGTCTTCCATGATTTACTGATTTAATTATGATTTTCTTTCTACCTGGTTACACCACAAGGAAAAGTTCCATGTCTTCCCTGCAAACCTGAGTGTGGTCCAGTCTAGGGTATTCGGATGGTCTCAGAAAGTAAAAGTGAGCTCAGTGTGGTGGTCCATGCCTGGAAGCTCAGCTCTTGGGAGGCTAAGGCAGGAAGATCAAGGAGTTCAAGGCTAGCCTGGGCTACATGAGACCCTGTCTTAAAAACAAACAATGAACCAACAGCAAAAAGAAACAACCAAACTAGGTAGTATGAGGCGTTGTGGTGACTTACTCATTTCTGTCTTGTGTATGTGAGTGTTTGTGTGTGTGCCTCTGCACCACGTGCGTGCCTGTGCCCACAGAAGCCAGAAGAGGATGTCACATTCACTGGAACTGGAGTTACAGACCATTGTGAGCCATTATGTAGGTGCTGGGAACTGAACCCTGGTTCCTGTAAGAGCAGCCAGTGCTCTTAACCTCTGAGCCATCTCTCCAACCCCAGTATAAAGTGTTTTAGAAGAAGCAGAACCAGTAAGTGGAGATCCTTGGCTTATAGAGATTGGACTCTGGATCGGGAAGGGGATCTCACACTGGTGAGACCTAGCTGGATTGTTCAAGGACCGCAGTGAAACCACCAGACCAGACCTCTCCGTGGGTAGAAAGGCAGGCTCTGGGGATCAAACTGCCAAGGCTGTCTTGGGGTGGGGGTGGGGGTGGCAGGGAAGAGCAAAAGGGTGGGAAAGGCAAGCAGATTGTATACAGCAGTCAGCAAATGGAGGGGCTTTGAGCTGATCCGGGCATGACTGACCCGGAACTAGATGCCCTTGCCTGAGGTAGCTGACCTTTGGAGTAGATTAAGGGGAATTCCCAGCAGATAGTGGATTAAAGGAGGTTCCTGGTAAACAGAAACCTGCCTTTTGGCTTTGGCTTGTGTTTTCCCAGCCAAAGACCATTTAGGACATTATCACCAGCACCACCACTTTGAGGTGTCACTTTGGTCCTGCCGGCAATCAAGAATTCTTTTCCTCAAAGGCTGTTCAGAGGTTGTGAGAGAAGTCAGGTTTGTCATGGAAGAAATGGGAGCCGGTGTGGAAAGGAAGATGGGGAAGGAGAAAGGAAAAAATTGAAATCCACAGCAGGGGATTTTCACATGCCACCTCAGTCACCTGCAGTGATTTTTTTTAGCCCAGGATGGCCAGTCCTAGGGAAGTCTGCCTCCTGCTGCTCCCCCCCCCCAATGCAGTAGATTATACCATCCTTACTCTTAGCATTTTGTGATACCAAGATTCAAATGGGTCCAAAGCCCTGGGCCCCAAGTCAAGTACAATGGGTCAGCATCTTGTGCCCTAACTTGAATGGGAATTAAGAGAGAAAAGAATTCTAGGAAAAAGTGGGGTACATTCTTCCTATCAGGCTCCAGGGCCATAAGCGATGGTGTCAGCCGCCAGCCAGCCGACCCAGCATTCTGGGAATTCCCCAGCCACCAAGAAAGACAAGAAAGGGAGTGTGGCTTATGCACTTTGGTGTTTGGAAACCAGGAAAGGGAGCGGTGGGGCGGAAGGATGAAGAAAGGTGGGGGGCACTTTGAGATGGAGCACCTGCCTTTGCCTCTCTTCCAGCGTGGGATTCCTGGGGGAATTTCTTTGGGGCCCACTGTCCAAATATTCTAACCGATGAAGGGAGGAACATTAATGTCTCCTCTCCTGCAGGGGACATGACAGCCCTACTCCAGGGAAGGGCAAATCAGGGAGGTTACCTAGCTGTTGGAGGAGGTGGTGGCCGAGGCCCCAGGTCCCGTGCGTGGCACATGCCCTGGCATCACCTCCCACACCCACCAGAGCCACCAGATGGTGAGGAATGCCAGAGAACTTGTCCCAGAGATCCCAGAAATAAAAACGGAGGCTACAGTGTGAACTGCCAAGCAAAGGCTTAATTAGAAACGAGGCTGAAGAAGAAGGAACAGCTTGGGGCTGGAGAAACCCAGGCTGCTGGCCACAGCAGGTGTGTTCCCGGTGGCCTGACGGGGCAGAGATAAGCGACCTCTCTTCCTCATGGTGGGACTTTTCCATGTAAGACAGATCAATGTCCAGTACCTGGTTGGGTTTTCCCTTTAATAAGATATGGGGAAACGAGGGGCAGATGTGTCCCACACATTGTTTGCTAAAGAGGAGAGAAATTCAATGGTTACTGTGCTTGGTAGATGAAGGGCATGGGAACTTCACCTCTTGTCCCTGCAAGAGGTTGCCATTTTATCATTACTTAGAAAGTTTGATATAACATCAAGACGACGACCCGAAAGCTGAGGCAGGAGGATGACTTCAAGACCAACCTAGATTACAGTTATTTTCTATAAAATAAGCTAATATGTACTCCCCCCCCATTTTTAGACATTTATTATTTATTTATTTATTTGGTTTTTCGAAACAGGGTTTCTCTGTGTAGCCCTGGATATCCTGGAACTCACTCTGTAGACCAAGCTGGCCTCGAACTCACAGAGATCCACCTGCCTCTGCCTCCTGAGTGCTGGGATTGAAAGTGTGCGGCAGGCCGCTGCCGCCGCCGCCGCCGCCGCCACCACCACCACCACCACCTGGCAAGATTTATTATTTTTTTTATTTGAAATGTGTGAGTGTTTTGCTTGCATGTTAAGTGTGCCGTGTTTGTGCAGCGCCTGCCACGGCCAGAAGACAGCACCCTAGAACTAGAGCTAGAGACCGTGGGAACCTGTGGCCTCTGCAAGAGCGACAAGTGCTCTTAACTGCCGAGTCCTTTCTCCAGCCCCTCTGTATTCTTTTTAAGTTCCATTTCAATAATAATATAAAATAACTGTTGTTGCTGCTGGGCCTTGGGAGGTAGAGGCAGGAGGAAAGGAAGTTCAAGGTTATCCTCAATTATATAGTGAGTTTAAGGCTAGCCTGGGCTACATGCATCACACATGACCACCTTTTACAGGCGGCTGTCTGGGGTCAGTGTGCTCACAGGGTGACTACTCCTTGATCATCACTACTAGAGAGAACAAACCCACTTCGATGTCTCCCTAAAGCCTGCTGTTCTGAGGGAAAATGTCTGAAAAGAGGGCCCGCGAGGTGGCTCAGCCCACAGAGGCACTTGCTGCTCAGTCTGATGACCGATTTTCAGTCTCCAGATCCCACGATGGAAGGGAAGAACTGACTTTCAAAGGTGTCCTCCGACTTCCACGTGTGTACTGTGGCACGCTCCCCATCACACACACGACCCCAAACAAAAGTTACAAAAAAGACATGTGAGGGGAGAAGAGGTAGTGTCCTCGAGTCACATGTGAGGGTGACATGTCAGGCACAGGAGGAGGAGGAGGCGACCAGGAATTCTGTTTGCATGCAGAGTCCTGAGGTTTTCTGGGAGACGTGGAGACAAGTTGAAGCCGATGGTCAGCCCTTGACTGAGACACTGAAGAAGAAACAGGGCAAAAGCTTCCTCCTGGAAATGGGAGCCTTGTCTCCCAGGGTTCCCATGGTCCATTTCTGGATTTAATAAAAACAAAAACAAATTCAAATGTGGCAGTCAATCCATCGAGGTGTTATGAATGCTCACAGTCCTGCAGGTCAGGAGTCTGGGCTGAGGTGGCTGGGAGAGGTTCTGCCACTCCATCTGCCATGCTGAGATGGTGGCTGGTCTGGGTGGGTAACAGCAAACGGAACTATGGCTTGTGGTGTTTACCTAGTGCTTAGAGGCGGCACGAGAAATAAAGTGTTCTATGCAGTGCTTTGCTTCAAGGAACACTTGGTTTTACTTCCCGCCCATAGGCTTTGATGTGTGATGGAAAGTAGAAAAGAAAGAAGAAAGTCCACCCTCCTCCCTTCGAAATTCTAGAGAGAGGTGTTTGTGACACTCTCCTCTACACAATGATGCTAACCCTGGCTGACTGGCCAAGAGTCAAACATTTCGCTTTGACCTAGAAAGCCCAGTTTGAACCTGAACCTGATTTTCTTCTCTCCTCATCTGTTTCCTTCTCGTGTGTGTGTGTGTGTGTGTGTGTGTGTGTGTGTGTGTGTGTGTGTGTGTGTATGGTGTATGTGATGTGTATGTGTATGGTGTGGTGTGTGGTGTGTGTGTGTGTGTGTGTGTATGGTGTATGGTATATGTGGTGTATATGTGTGTATGTGTGTATGGTGTATGGTGTATGTGATGTGTATGTGTGTGTGTGGTGTGTGTGTGTGGTGTATATGTGGTTTGTGTGTGTGTATGTGTGTGGTGTATATGTGGTTTGTGTGTGTGTGGTGTGTGTGTGTGTGGTGTGGTGTATGTCGTGTGTGTATGTGTGTGTATGGTGGTGTGTGTGTGTGTTGTGGTGTGTGTATGTGTGTGTATGGTGTGGTGTGTGTGGTGTGTATGTGGTGTGTGTATGTGTGTGTATGGTGGTGTGTGTGTGTGGTGTGTGTGTGTGTGGTGTGGTGTATGTCATGTGTGTATGTGTGTGTATGGTGGTGTGTGTATGTGTGTGTGTGGTGTGTGTGTGTGTGTATGTGTGTGTATGGTGGTGTGTGTGTGTTGTGGTGTATGTTGTGTGTGTATGTGTGTGTATGGTGGTGTGTGTATGTGTGTGTGTGCATGCGCGCGTGTGCATGTGTGTGCGCACATACAAAGGAGGCCAGCGGGCACTGGCGTCAGGTGTGCCCCTCTACCGCTCTGCCTTATTCCTTTGAGACAAGTCCTCCCTGAACCTGCAGCTCCCATGCTTTCCCTAGGCTGGCAGCAGGAAGGCCCAGCTCTCCTCCTGTCCATCCCCGAGTGCTGGAGATGAGGCCTGCACAGAACCACAGGGCTTGTTAACTAAGTGGCTGCTGGGACCTGAGCTGTGGTCCTCCAGCGCACAGCTCGCTTGCACACCTCTTACCTGCTGAGCTATTTCTCCACCCCACCCCTCCCCTTTTGGATTCGGGGTCTTGCTATGTACCTTGGCCCTCCTGTAACTCACTGCATAGACCAGGCTGCCCTCAAACTTCCAAGATCATCCTTTCTCTGCCTCCCAGCTGTTGGGATTACAGGAATGTACCCCCATATCCAGCTTGAACCTGACTTTCAAAGGAGAAGATAGCTGGGTGGCGATGGCACATGCCTTTAATCCCAACACTCCAGGCAGATCTCTGTGAGTTTAAAGCTGGCCTGGTCTACAGAGCAAGATCCAGGACAGGCACCAAAACTACACAGAGAAACCCTGTCTCAGAAAAAAAAAAAAAAAAAAAAAAAAAAAAAAAAAAAAAAAAAAAAAAAAAAAAAAAGATAAGACTGAAAAGGATGTAATCCAGTAGATGCTCACAGAAAGGGGCAAGGTTGAGCTTTATGGAAAGAAGGCCTCCCAGGGAGCATGCATAGGTTCTCCTACCCGTTCTTCTATAAACGTCTGAAAATCTAGGTGCTGCCTCCCAAAAGATGGACTTTTCTCTAGCCCATGCCTGAATAAACCAGTCTGGCATATGTCTGTCTTTTTACTGTTTGTTTGGGGATAGATCACTGAGGAGTAGAACATAAGGCACCTTGGTCTCCTTACATGGTCTGCCCTTCAGAAGGCGCCCCACATTTACCTAGCACCTGCCTGACTTCTTCAGAGAGAGTGAGAGCTGGAATTTTTGTTTTCTTGTCCTTTTTAAAAAAAGATCAATTAAAAATATTGTATTTATTTATGTGTATATGTGTGTGCCTGCATGTATGTATGGGTACTCCATGCATGTAGGAGCCCATGGAGGCCAAAGAGGGCATCATAGCCCCTGGAACTGGAGTTATAGGTAGTTGTGATCCACCATGTGGATGCTGGGAAACTTGGTTGTCTGGAGGAGCAGCCAATGCTCTTACCAGCAAGCCACCTTTCCAGACCTTAATGTTCATTTTTACTCATGTGTATGTGTGTGTGCGTGCATTTCCGTATGTGCACCGAGTCTGTGCAGATGTCCACAGAAGCTGGGAGAGGGCACCCTTGAAGTGGGCATTACAGATGGTGTGAACTGCCTATTGTGGGTGCTGTGAACTCGGGTCCTCCGGAAGGGATCTAAGTGCTCTTACCTGCTGCTCCCCTCTTGGGGTCCCCCGTGTGACTTTACAGTGTCACAGACCGGGACCTTACAGTGTCACAGAGGGAGCCTTACAGTGTCACAGACAGGGATCCTACAGTGTCACAGATGGGAGCCTTACAGTGTCACAAACGGGGATCTTACAGTGTCACAAGTAGACAGGGACCTTACAGTGTCACAGAGGGGGACCTTACAGTGTCACAGACAGGGATCTTACAGTGTCACAGGTAGACAGGGACCTTACAGTGTCACAGAGGGGGACCTTACAGTGTCACAGACGGGAACCTTACAGTGTCACAGATGGGGACCTTACAGTGTCTCAGACAGGGACCTTACAGTGTCTCAGACAGAGACCTTACAGTGTCACAGACAGAGGCCTTACAGTGTCTCAGACAGGGACCTTACAGTGTCTCAGACAGAGACCTTACAGTGTCACAGACGGGAACCTTACAGTGTCACAGGTAGACAGGGACCTTACAGTGTCACAGTCAGGGACCTTACAGTGTCACAGGTAGACAGGGACCCTTCAGTGGTGGATTTTCAGGCTGTTATCTTGAGTTGCTAAGAAACCCAAATGAACTCACTAGTGGTTCCTAAGAGCATGTGACAGGATTACAGTTGGTAAGGTGGTTACTACCAAGGCAGACCGGCTTCCCTGTAAACAAAGGAGAAGTTAATTATTCTTGTCTGTGCAATTTCAGATAATGTCCGGGAAGGAATGGGGCCCCACACGGGTCATACACAATCAGGGCTTATGCCTGGTTCACTGCTATTTAACATACACTATATAGGCAGGGGAGGAGGAGATCTCGTGTCGGTAGCATGCACAGCAATGGCTGGATGGATCTGTTCTTGCTCCTCAGCTGGCAAGAGGCTGTGACCTGAATTCCTGGGGTTGGGGTGGGGTGGGGAGGTGAGGCAATGTCACACCTACGTCAAGGATTCTACAAGGTTCATTGACTGGCTAGAATTGGGATTGTGGAGAGTTGCAATGTTGCAGATTCAGAGCCAAATTATCTTGGGCCATCTTTAGTTCCCATAATAGCCATTCTTTATCTCAGGGTGACACAGGCTTGCTTTCCCAGCACTTGAGAGGCAGAGGCTGGAGGATCAGAAGGTCAAGGACATTCTCAACTTCAAAGTGATTTGAGGCCAGCTTGAGCTATTCGATGAGAGCCTGTCTCAAAAACCAAAAACGGAAGTAGTGACACCAAAATAGCCATTTACTGTCCACCTCTCTGAATGACCCAACAGCCGTTTTCACTGTTAACTGAGTTCAACCACTTGGATTACTATTTTGGTCTGGATATGTCCCTATGAGTTGGAAGCCAACTTGGTCTACATATTGAGTTCAGGTTGACATAGTGAGACCCTGTCTCAGAAAATAAAAAGTTAAGCCAGGTGGTGGCGGCACATGCCTTTAATCCCAGCACTCAGGAAGCAGAGGCAGGTGGATCTCTGTAACTTCGAGGCTATCCTGGCTACAGAATGAGTTCCAGGACAGCCGAGGCTACACAGAGAAACCCTGTTTTGAAAAGGCTACACAGAGAAACCCTGTATTGAAAAACAAAGAAACAAACAGAAAGTTAAGATGTAACAAATGGAAAGTTCTGGGAAGCCCTATGGCTTACTCCGACTTCTGCCTACCTTAGAGTAACCTTGATTCTTGATCCTTGCTAAGGGTACCTAAAGCTTTAGGTCAGCTCTTTTTCTCCAAACCGTACAAAAGCCATCAGTCTCCAGAGGCAACAGCACTCATGATGCTGTGTTTTTTTCATAGTCAGAATTGAGCACATTTTTGTTAGAGCCAAAAGAGACCTATCTGGAGGTGTAGCTACTTGGCTAGCAATTCTAGAGAAGAACGGATCTGTTAAAAACAAGAAACAAACTACATAGGGATTTCCAGGCTGGCCAAGGCTATCTCAAAATAAATGAAATAAAATAATACATGCTAAACTGAAAAAGGATGAATGTTCAAAAATAGAAGAATCTGAGATTGATTCGTCTGTGTCCACAAAACCTGTGAAGCCCTGGGGCTGGAGAGATGGCTCAGTGGTTAAGAGAGTTTGCTGCTCTTGTAGAGGACCTGGGTTCAGTTCCCAGCACCCACATGGTGGCTCACAACTTTCTGTAATTCCAATCTCAGGGCATATGATGCCCTCTTATGGCCTCTGTGGGCACTGCATGCAAGTGGTACACATAGATACAAAAACACTCATATACACAAAATCAAAATAAATAAAATTACAAAAACTTAGAAATCTTGATTTCTCATAAATCTGGTCCCTACTTTCTACCCCTGTCACAGTAAGACCTGGTACAAAAGAGAACAACGATTTTGTTAGAAAGAAATTTAAAATTAGATGCTATATGGTCATTTGGTTTCTTTTATAAAGTGATAATCCATTCACTTCTCCAAACTGGAATCTTTTGTAAAACCAAGAAAACAGGATAAATCAAATTATTTATTATGATTATCATCACCAGTATTATTGAGACGGAATCTCATGTATTCCAGACTTATCACAACCTTTCTATGTAGCCAAGGATGATCTTCCTGCTGCCTTAGCTACACGAGATCCTAGGAATGAGCCTTCCTAGCACATGGGGACATAAAACATTTGGCTTGTGCATGAACAAAACATGATGCTTAGCCAACAGGGGGGACTATGAACTGATGTTTCCAGGAAAGAAAAGCCACACCTGTGTTAAAGATTCTCCAACCAGGCTGACTGAGTGATTAGAATTTATGGAGACTGGGGTGTTAAAGATCCAGGATAATTATTTTATCTCTCTTAATGGCTCTTAATAGCTATCCATTGCCCAGCTCTGGGCCTGATCGGATGTCCTCACCACTATCAGGTAAGACTTCTGGAATGTGTTCTTTGTATTAACTTCCACCAACCTGCAAAGCTAAGAGTGTCATCAGATAGGATCATGAGTTGACATCTCTGGTGTCACCTGCCTGCTTGATTTTTTGTTCTATGTATTTGGAATATGCCTTGATTCATGACTTTCTTTTGTTCTATAACTATAAAAATTTCCTAACACCACATCTATGTTGGAACATGGTATTTGGTATTTGACCTGTGTTCCTGGGCCATGGCCACTTATATTTGGCTCAAGGATAAACTATCTTTTATTCCCCTTGAGATGAGAACCATGTTTTGTGTCCACTGGGGCTACACCAGTCAGATGAGGGGTATGATGTGCTCCTGGTGGTGAACCTGGGGATGTCGGTGGCGCTTTTTTAAGGGGAGCAGCAGCTCCATCATTAGCAGCTGTTACCGTGGCCACCAGGTGGCAGCATGGAGGTGGCTTTGACATTGGGCTGAAAATGGAGTCCTGAATTTTCCTGGGACAAGCAGAATGACAGGAACTGGATGCCAGTGCCAACTGACCGCCCGAGTCCTCCCACCACTGAGTCCCATGTGGGGAAGCACAGTATGTTCAATTGGTAGGCTATTGGGGGGAATCACCCTCTTGAGCAAATATTTTAGAGCATGGAAATTCTTTAAAAATATACTTTGTGATTTTGAACCAGTTGCTTCAGATTTCCCTAGGAAACATCCAAGGGTACCAGAATATTCTCCTCAGGGAGTGCAAACGGTGGAATACTGCTCTGCAGTCAAAAGGAGTCATTGCTACAGGCAATAGATGAACCCCCAAAGGCATTATGCTGAGTGAAAGGAGACATTCTCAGAGGGTTACATCTGCCGTGTTCCCACTTTTGTGACCATCTTGAGAAGACAGAACTACGATGATGGAGATGACGGCTGCCAGGGTTCAGGCTGGAGGGAAGGTGTGATTCTAAATGCTCAGCATGAGGCTGGAGAGATAGCTCAGCAGTTAAGAGTGCCTACTGTTCTTGCAGAGAACCCAGGACTAGGATCTACATAGGGCAGCTTACAACTGTTAGATCCAAAGGAGACTCCAACTCTCCAAACTCCAAGGCAGTTAGATATCCAGAAATGGGCTCAAGCTGGACTATAGGAGGATTGCTGGCAGTTAGAGAAAAGCCACATTCGTCAGGAACTTGTGAAGCTGGTTCCCCTCTGTCAATTTCGTTAAGCTGTAGCTGTGTGGATAAACTGAGTTATAAAAGAAACTGATAATCTGTAAAGGTACATTATGGAAGGATCATAAATGTAAGGCTCTCAGTCTCTTCATGGACTGTATTTATGGTTTAAAATTTTATTCTGATGCTAAAGGATCTTCAATTCAAAATTTTAAGGCTCAGGCTTAACAGGGATAAACCTATAAAATAATAATCTTATAAAAGCTACTAACTCATTGTAAACTGTTGAAGATAATTAGGATATGCAAGTTAATGGTCAGTCACCTTATAAATGATCAAATGCTTTGATATGCTCAGAACTATGCTTGTAGTCATGCTACGTACAAATGTAATTCATTTACAGTAACAAGGTCTATTTAGCCTTCTTTATATACTATTACAGGTAAGCCTGAAGCAAGTAACTAAAAATAAGGAACATTTGTTTAAAATCAGGTATGCTTAATAGATTAGATGATGACTCTAAAGCTCCTCAGAGAGATCTGCTGAATATGGCATTGAAGGTGTTTAGTGAAGAGGCTTCCTGATAGACAGAATACCAGCTTCTGGTGGTGACAGATGAGGCTGTCTCCAAAGAAGACAGGCAGCAATGGACTCTGCCTGGATTGGTAATGTTGACCACTGGGTAAAGAGCTGTCTCATGCCTTTCCTACCACCAGGGGCCCCGACCAAACTGTGGACACTGTTGGGGTGATGGCCCTGCTCTGCCTCACCAAGGTAGGTCAGTTTCCCAAAGTTCCTCCTCCAGGAAAACTCTCTCAGACCTTCTGGGTCTGGCGGCCATAGGCTGATGCTGCCCTGTGTGGCAGCTGAAGACCAATGACCCCTGTCCCCAGTGGAGATCACCATAGCAGAGCCCAGGATGGCTGTCCAGGTAGTGGGTAAATCCCTGTCGTTTTAGCTGATACATAGGCCATGTGGAGTATACTTTCCCCTCATGTTTATCCTTCTCAGATCTCTGATGGTGTTGATGGCTAGCTTTATCAGTCTAGCAGCAACAAGCAGACCTTGGCCAGCTCCTCCTCCAAGGCTGCAACTGCCTGATCAGTCCATTTCATATGTAAAAAAAGCAGGCCTTGCTTTTTTTTTTTTTTTTTTTTTTTTTTTTTTTTTGGTTTTTCGAGACAGGGTTTCTCTGTGTAGCTTTGTGCCTTTCCTGGAACTCACTTGGTAGCCCAGGCTGGCCTCGAACTCACAGAGATCCACCTGGCTCTGCCTCCCGAGTGCTGGGATTAAAGGCATGCGCCACCACCGCCCGGCAGGCCTTGCTTTTCTGGAGCTGCTAGGTCTCCTGCTGAGAAAGGTGGACTCACAGGTAGGTTTATCTTGCTAACAGGCTTCACACCGAAAGAGACAAACTCACAAAACAGGTTTCAATGTAAAAAACAAACTCAAGCTATCATGCTACTATTAACAATTAAAAATTTGCGGTCGTGGCACATGCCTTTAATTCAGCACTTGGGAGGCAAAGGCAAGTGGGTCTCTGTGAGTTTGAGGCCAGCCTGGTCTACAGTGTGAGTTCTAGGACAGTCAGGGCTACACAAAGAAACCCTGTTTCAAGAAAGAAAAGGAAAGGAAAGGAAAGGAAGGAAGGAAGGAAGGAAGGAAGGAAGGAAGGAAGGAAGAAAACAACGAAAAAAATTAAAAGTTTACTTTATACTATTCCTTAAAATTTACTATTTGCTATTAGTAAAATTAATAATTTACTATTATTTAAAAGGATTTGTGTTTTAATGACTGTTCTCAGTAATCAACCACCTATGTCTCATGGTAAATAATTGGATGGGAAAAAAAAGGGTTTCAAGTTTATGTAAATTGGGAGGTTGTAAGGAAGTAATTTAAGGTGTGTAAATGCAAGTTGTAAAGGTCTGAGGAAGTGATTTAAGGTATGTGGAAGATGAAACTTAAAGATAATACATGATATCTAGACTTCAAAAAGTTCAGAGTTTTAACATTAATCAACACCGTTCTGACAAGCTGTCAGTCTAGCACTGGTTGATTGTACTGGCTACTGTAACAGGAACAGGCTCAAACATTTAAATTTCCTTTGGTTGTTTTCTAAATATAGACTTAAAAGAGCTTCTAATTGTGCTGAAAACAACAACAACAACACACACACACACACACACACACACACACACACACACACACACACACACGACTGCCTTATAAAGGGTGGGCAAGGGAAGAAAGGTTAAAGGCGAAAACCACAAGAAGACCTTGAGTATCTACCCAAACAAGCCAGGAGTTGTTATGGTCTACCAAGATTAGGTAGTCAAGGCAACCCCAAAATAGTCTTTGAATGTCTGCACAAGCAGGTTACAGAAGCCCAAAAAAATCAGTTAGTCATATCATAACAAAACAGATGGTCTTGGCTATCCATTTCTGAGTGAGGATTACTGAGTCAGAGTTACTGGGAACTTATCTTTCAGAGACTGGGGTCAGAGACAAACAACTATTAGGTACCATCATGGATCCCTAGCATAAAATGGAGTTTCTTTAAACATCACACACCCAAGATAAAGATTTTCCCCTAAACTCCTAAGCTTTTGTAGTAACAGGTTCATGAAATTCCCAGAGACCACCAAGGAGCCGGTTTCCAATGCAAGCACACAAGGGTCTTTTTATTGTCAGGTTCGAACCTGGGCCACCACCAGGCAGATGGAGGGAAATGCCGTAGCTGCAGGCCCAGGGGTAGAGAGTTTTTATAGGAAAAAACTGCAAGCTGGAAATTACATGCTTTTGGCAACTTGGGATTGGGTAGAAGGGGTATGGGGCAAGGTGATTTTTTAAAACTATTGGTCTAGACTTTCAGCACGAAACCACATTTGAAACTATTGGGTTGGACTTTTTGGTGGGGAATCACAACTTGCTGAGTAGGATTACCTGGGCTGCTCAGCAGGATCATCTAGATATCTTCAAGGGCCATAAAGCACAGACAGAATGTCTACAGAGGCATACTGCCCTGTATCTGTTCGAGTTGTCAGGGCACATTCCTGAGGTCCTTCCTGGAACTGAGTACAGCAGGTGGTCTAAGATGGTGGCCCTCCCCCTCCAAGATGGAGTCTGTATTGCCTTCACACTTTACCTTCTGTCCCTAGTCTATATTTGTCCCAGCAGGTTTCTACTCAGCTAACAGACACCATGCAGGAATCATGTAGGATCCAAGCTGCTCCAAAACAGCCTGCAACATGCCAGCCTGTGGTGGTCTTGCAGAACCAGCCATCCCTGGCCTTGCTGAAAATCTGATGTAAACCATTCTGGCCAGGTGGGAGAAAGGATTAAAGACTTACATGGGATGGCAAAGACTCTATGGTCTCCAGGGGTCAATTCTTTTGCAGAACTCTCACTTTGGTCTTCCTTGGGTCCCTGGCTCTTACATCTCCTTGGTCCACTGATTTCCATATGGCTTATAATAATGATCACTCCCTGTCTATTCAGGTCCTTTCAGGAAAGGACAAAATTACTCAATGGTGGGTAAACAGATGATGCTGATGTAATTTCCTTGGATCTCCTACCTTCGCCCATCTACTTGAGCCCCTGTTTTGGACCAACATTCCAGACTGCTCCAAAGCAGCCTGCACTTTGCTATCCCCAGGTGGTCCTGCAGAACCTGGGCAATGAACCAGATGTACCCCCCACTGCCTGACTTCCTTGCCCAATCCTGGTTTTTGACGTGATTTTGGTCCTGGGCCCTGACAATGACATCCTAATTTCAACTGAAAAGCAGTTGCAGAAGAGATTACATTGTCCTTTCTATCAACAAAAGGCTGGAATGTCAGGTCCAAAGGATCATCTAGATATCTTCAGCAGGATCATCAGCAGGATCATCTAGATATCTTCAAGGGCCATAAACCATAGACAGAATGTCTACAGGAGCATACTGCCCTGTATCTGTTCAAGTTGTGAGGGCACATTCCTGAGGTCCTTCCCAGAACTGAGTACACCAATCCCCTAAACCCAAAAGGCAGTCCAGATATCCAGAAATGGGCTCAATCTGTACTGTAGGAGGATTTCTAGCGTTCCTCAGGAGCTCGTGAAGCTGGTTCCCTTCTACCAGAGGAGATATTTCCCTTCTCACTGGAAGAAGGGACAAATGGCTGCCTGTGGTGCCTATTTCCTGAGGTGCCCATTAATATACCAAAGATCATGCTAGATTCCAGGCTTCCTGGCTCCCTCAGTATCACAAGCACGGATTACTCATTTCTCAGTCCATGCGAACATCCCAGCCGTTCTCACCTCCTCCCCTAAGCTCAACTCCCTCCAACTCACGGGCGTCCCTCTCCCTGGCTACTCATTCTCCTTATAACCCTAGTTTGGTTTTTGTTTTTGTTTTTGTTTTTTTTTTTTTTTGAGACAGGGTTTCTTGGTGTTAGCCCTGGATATCCTGGAACTCACTCTTGTAACTCACTCTGTAGACCAGGCTGCCCTCAAATTCACAGAGATTTATCTGCCTCTGCCTTTAAAAAAATTATTTTTATTTGCACTAGTGTTTTGCCTGCATGTGTGTCTGTGTGAGGGTGTCAGGTCTTGGAGTTATAGACAGTTGTGAGCTGCCATGTGGGTGCTGGGAATTGAACCTGGGTCCTCTGGAAGGGCAGTCAGTGCTCTTAATGGCTGAGCCATCTCTCCAGCCCCATGCCTCTGCCTTTTGAGTGCTGTCTTTAAAGGTGTGCATCACAATGCCTGGTTTGATTTTTTCATTGTCCAGTTACTGTCCTTTTCTGTGGTACTGAGGGTTAAGGTCCCACACATGCTAGGCAGGTGCTTCCTCTGGGCTGCATCTCAGGTGCTGTCATCAAGATGAACTTCCTTTTGCCTCAGCCTCTCCCACAGTCCATGGAGAGGGGCCATTTGGTTTCTTCTCCATCTCTGGGGACTAAATGAAGATACATGAGCCTTTGCTAAGAACATAGATTTTTTTTTTAAATGCTACTTAAAAAAGATTATGTATTTATTTGTCTTACGTGGGGCTGGTGAGATGGTTCATAACCAAGGCTAGGCTCATTACCAAAATATTTGTCTTATGTGTATGGGTGTTTTGTCTGCATGTAAGTCTGTGCACTGCATGCATGCAGTGCCTGTGGAGGCCAGAAGAGGGCGCTGGATTCTCTGGGATTAAAATTACAGATGGTCGTGAGCCACCTTGTAGGTGCTGGGAATCAAACCTGGGCCCTCTGGCAGAGTAACCAGTGCTCTTATCTGAGGACCCACCTCTCCAGCCCCTTAAACATCACTTTTGTAGGTTCTGCAAAGAAAACAAAAGTTAGCAGGTGGAGGAGGAAATGGGAGAAGGAAAAAAAAGAAGAAAAGGAAAATTCAAGAATGAAGTTTACAGTTACTTGTGTTCATCGCTTACTCCTGCCAGAGGCTCAGCTCTCTGCCCTTTACTTCAAACTTCTCTGAGAAGTAGGTGCCATCAGCAACCCTGATTTCCAGATTGAAGAATTAAGGCCCAGAGAGGTGAAGCAATTTATTTAGGACCACACAGCAACTGACTAGTGGTGCTGGGATTGAATGAAAAGTCAGTATCCAGGGACTGGAGAGATGGTTGAGCGGTCGAGAGCCTTGTTGTTCTTGCAGAGGACCAGGGTCAGTTCCCAGAAACCATGTGGCGGCTCACAACCGTCTGCAACTCCACTTTTGCCCTCTCCTGACCTCCATGGGCACCAGGCACACATGCACTGCACAATCACAGCTGCAGGGAAGCACTGATACCACACTAAATTAAAAATAAAGTCGAGACCCAAGGACCCTGTGCCACCCACCCCTTCCCCATCCCACACACCACCCACACCCACACACCACACACACACACACAAACACATATACTCCACACACACAAACATACACACTCCACATGCACAAACACACACTACACATGCATACCACACACATACACACATCACACACACAGACACACAGACCATATACACACACATACACACCACAGACACACAGACTACATATACACACCCACACACCACACACACACACACAAACACATATACTCCACACACACAAACATACACACTCCACACACGCATAAACACACTACACGAGCATACCACACACATACATACACACACAGATACACCACATACTCACCACACACACACCACACACATACAGACTTACCATACACACAGATACACCACACACACACCACACACACATACACACCACACACACCACACACACACACCACACACACACACCACACACACACACCGCACACACTGCACACACAGACACACACACATACACAGACACATACACTATATACACACACCACACACACACACACACACACACACACACACACACACACCATACACATACCACACACACCCACAAACACACCACAGGTACACCACATCACACCACACACACACACACACACACACACACACACACACACACAAACACACCACAGGTACACCACATCACACCACACACACACACACACACACACACAAACACACCACAGGTACATGCCCCCCCCACACCCTTTTTACAGAGGATAGGCAGAACAATTCAGAGTTCTGAACTGCCAACCCATAATGACCAGTGGGGTTATGGGGACAGGCTTAGTGAGGCGCTCTCAAAGTCCGGCACCTTTTGTTCTGAGAAAGTGTCAGGTGATCTCAGTTTCCATCCAAGGAGACAGTAAAGTAAACTGTTAGCAGAGTCTGGTGCAGCACGAAAAGATTTTACCCATTTGTATTAATTTCCTGGTGCCTCATCCCGGGGCCCTCGCTCAAGGCCTCTGGGCATGTCCCACACCCCAATGAACTTGATGGAGCGGGCTCCAGCTGATTCTTCCAGCCCAGCGCCAATGCAGGAATGGTCACTACCTCCCGGCTCTGCCGGCACACACCTCCTTGGCTGGGTGAACAATCTCTGCACCCAGGGGAGAAGTCAGCTGCCTGCTTCTCATCAATCCCAATCCCTTTAGCCCACATTGCTTTATATCTATGTTCAGCTACTGACGCTTACTGCCTCTGATGCTTCTGGAGGCCACCGGAAACCAAGCCACACCTGCTCCCAGTATCTGCCAAAACTGAAATATTTTCAGCATTAACAGAAGACCGATAAACCCACACCTTTCGTGGGGCGTTCAGTCAGCCTGCAGGGTCCTTACCCACAGACGCCCCTGGCTACTGCTTTAGGGAAGAGACTTGGCAGGCTTCCACTTCTGAGATCTCGGTACCTTTCTGTTTTCTGTGTTTTCACCCTGAGGTGAACTGTTAGTGAGGCAGAAGGCCTTCTAAAGCCTCACCAACACTGAATTTGGGTTTTCATCCACTTTTCCCTGGGGGACTCTGGCTTGATGTAAACCATCCTCTGATATCTGCCTCCAAGTGACCTAAGATCCGTTTATTTGGCTTTTTCCCTTTTCTCCTGTTTTACTTGTTTTAGCTCCTTCAGATCTGGTTCACACACTAGCCTGAGTTACATATGTTTGACGAAACCTCTCTTGCTTTACAGAGATCACTTCCTACCATGGGACTCAGCAAAGCCATTAAAACTCCATCCCAGCCCCAAGGCCTCTGATAAGTTGACCTTTTCCTCCACTCTTGGATGAACAGAGTTTCACATCTGGCCTGGTAAACAGGGTATCAAAGATCATTAAAAAAAAAAAAATCTGACTCTTTTCCTGTGTTCCAAAAAATCATTAGCATAGGTATAACTTGTACCCTCTTTTCCTTGTATCTTGCTAACTGTAAATAGCAGATCAGATTGGAGAGATGGCTCAGAGGTCAAAAGTACTGGCTGCTCTTCCAGAGGACCTGGGTTTGATTTCCAGCACCCACAAAGTGGCTCACAACTATTGTAAGTCCAGTTAAAGAGGATCCATGCTGAGCGGCGGTGGCACACGCCTTTAATCCCAGCACTCGGGAGGCAGAGCCAGGTGGATCTCTGAGTTCGAGGCCAGCCTGGGCTACAGAGTGAGTTCCAGGACAGGCTCCAAAGCTATACAGAGAAACCCTGTCTCAAAAAAACCAAAACCCCAAAACCAAAACAACAACAAAAAAGAGGATCCAGTGCCCTCTTCTGACCTCCAAAGGCATCAAACATGCCTGTGTTGCACAGACATGCATGCAGGGAAAACATTCCTACACACAAAGTAAAATAAATCTAAAAACAGTTGAACAAACAAAAAAGAAATAGTGGGACTGGAGAGGTGGCTCTTGCAGAGGACCCAGGTTCAATTCCCAGCAACCACATGGTAACTCACACCTGTCTATAACTCCAGTTCCATGCCTCACACAGACATACATGCAGGCAAAACACCAATGCACATAAAAGAAAAGAAAAAAGAAAAAGAAGTATCATGATAGCATCTCTGTTGCATCCTCTTAGACACACAAATACAAAAATACCACTAAGCAGCCATCTTGCCACAGACAACTTTTTTACTATACAAAACACAGCCTCTGTGGCAGCCTGCTGACACTCTTGTCTCATACATGTTACTCTCCTAGATAGCAAAATTTGTCTTACAATTTTAACACTTCTTTTTTTAAGGGAATAGTCTTACTCATGCACCAGACTCAACTCAGCAAGCAGGCAGGCCGTCCCAAACTACATAAAGACAGCCTCGCTGGCATTTCCCTCTATGGGCTCTCCGCCCAGACCTCCCCTCTGGGTAGAGGACTCAGCTTTGGTTGCATGTCTCAGCACCCATTGCAGGTGGACCCAACGGCTGACATAGCAAGAAGACACATTATCCCGTGCCGCGTAGGGAAAGGCGGCCATTTCTGTATTCCTCCGATGCTCCACCCCCAGACGCATGCCTTGGTACTCACAACCAGGACCATATCATCACTCCTCTCCAACTCATCTCTGGCTCTGCCGGTCCCTCTTCAGCCACCAATTATGTCGTGTGACACTGTTCCTGGAGACGTGAACAGACATCTGCTCACCCCAGACGGGGAACTGGTGACAGGCTGAAGCACAGAGGCCACCGAAGGCCAGTTTGGTGAACCAATGGGTTTTATTGGGGTTCCTCACAGGAATATGGGTGAGGGGTTCCTCACAGGAATATGGGTGAGGGGTTACTCACAGGAGCAGAAAGAACAGCTGCGTCACCAAAGCCCACCCCAGCATGGGTGACAGCTCACAAAAGCTAGAAACCTGGAGCCCACTGCACAGCCTGCAGGCAGCTCAGCCGGTTGGAGAGTGTCCTTTCCAGGTGACTCAGCTGGTCTGAGCCCCTTCCTGGCTGCTCAGCTGCCCCAGTTTCTTCCAGGCAGCTGGTCTTATCTGAGAGACTCCCAGAAGGTGTTACTGGTAATAGACTCTTGGGGAGAGAGGAGCCTGGTGAATGTAGCCACTTTCAGGGACTTCCTGAAACTTTTTGAGTTGTTCATTTCCGGTCTTAAACAGGTTCCCTGCAGGATGGAGTGTTCTACTTCCCTTAGGAATTTCTGGTGTTTTACCTCCCTGTGACCATCGTGTGTTTCTGTGAGCTTCCCTCCAAGATGAAAGGTTTTAATCTCAGAGAAAACTGCTACATAAGGGAAGCAGTGGCTCCTTAAACATCTGTCACGACACTGAGTTGAGGATTCCATACACAGATCACTTGGCCGAGTCTCCATGGAGACTTAAGATGCACACTGATGAGAAAGAGGAGGCACAGAGAGCTTTGACTAGCCCTGAACTGTGAGGTTTGAACCTGGTGCTCTATGACACCAAAGCCTGTGTCCTTCTCTACATTATCCCCCCAGGGAAGGCTGTTGGTCTTTTAGGGGTTTTCAGTACCAAAGAAGCTATATCCATCTCTATGAGCCTGGGTATAGGTTTGGATTCCCACCTCTGGGCTCTTCCCTTTCCTTGTGGATTTCTCACTCGCTTCATCGGGTTGCTTTACAAGTAAGGTATCCTGATCATCAAGAAACCATGCGAGGTGACTGTGATTATCTTCATTTTACATGCAACAAAACAGAGACTCAGATTAAACAGCTTGTTCACACCACACAGCTGTGCTGGAATGGGGTTTTCTGATTGGATTCTGCAAGAGTCCAAAGCCTGGACCTGCTGCAGGCCGACACACGGCCTGAGCAACACAAGAGCAGGCGGCCTCAGGGGCAACATGTGATTGAATGCAATGAGGCTCTTCCGTTTGAGTTTGTTGTGCTTGGTCTTTTGAGACATAGTCTTACTGTGTAGTTCCAGCTGGCTTTGAACTCCAGGCCCTCCGGCCTCAGCTTCTGAAATGTTGACATCCCAGGAATTTGCCACCACCATTAACTAAACATAATCTTAATTTTTTTTTTTTTTTTTTTTTTTTTTGGTTTTTTTCGAGACAGGGTTTCTCTGTGTAGTTTTGCGCCTTTCCTGGAGCTCACTTGGTAGCCCAGGCTGGCCTCGAACTCACAGAGATCCGCCTGGCTCTGCCTCCCGAGTGCTGGGATTAAAGGCATGCGCCACCACCGCCCGGCTCATAATCTCAATTTTTAAAATTACATTTATTTATATATTTTGGTGTAGGAGGCATTTCACAGATAAATACTGGGGAAAACAGGAATATTAAACATGCAGGGTTGTCTTTGCAAAGGGAGAGATGTATCACCTGTTTTCCACCCAGAAGATTGGAAGTGGAGGTGATTAATAGCCTGGTGATCTTTGCACTATCCATATACCCAGGTCACACTGGATATACTATCTGTATACCCAGGCCACATTGGCTCCCCAAACCCTTATCTTAAGCCTGTTTATCTCAGGCAATCTACAGCACTATCCTCCCCCCAGACCTTTATCCCGAGCATTGTTTATCTGGAGCCCGCTTCCTCAGTTAATCTCTAGGACCTATCTTTATGGAAGATGTCACTTGTACTTTATAAGAATTGAGGTGTAATCATATCTTAAGCTTTGTTGTACACATGAGATTGGGTTAATTATCACCAGGGAACTGTTTTCCAAATTGTGCTGTGCTTAAATATGCCTAAAATAAACTACCTAGTGTCAGACTCTCAAAGTTTGAACCAACGCCAGCTACTGAGTCCTGTTGAAATGGACTGCCTTCTTGCCTCCCTGGATGGACATACCACTGACTGTGGCGTTTGCAGAGACCCCCCTTTACATTTTGGAGGACATGCACATGCTACAGTACACAAAAGGAGGTCAGAGAACAATTTGTAGAAATTGATTCTCTCATTCCACCATGTGGGTCCCAGGGATCAAACTTAGGTCATCAGATATGGTGGTAAGTGCTTTTACCTCTGAGATATGTCTCCAGTCCTGAAAATATGTTTGGTTTTTTGAGACAGGGTCTCACTATGTAGCCTTGGCTAGCCTGAACTTGCTATGTATACTGGTTGTGATGGCTCATGCCATTAATCCCAGCGCCAGGGAGGCAGAGGCAGGTGGATCTCTGTGAGTTAAAATTCAGCCTGAAAATAGCTTTTAGTGAAAGGGAAAATGCCCATGATGTGGCATTCCTGAGAAGTAGCTCACAAAATGGAATGGATAGTGAAGGCAACTCTTCTACAAAACCACAAAACCAACCTGCCTTGTAGACAAAAGGAAACAGAAGAGAGCCACCAAATATGAATAACACTGGTGAAATTAGGAAGATTTTTTTTTTTTTTTTGTCAAACAGATACAACAGGGCAGACACACAGATGGACTCACAGAGATCGTGACAGCACACTGTTGGCGGTGTTATTTTAAGGTGTGTTACTTTTGTTTATGTTGCATTTGTTTAACTCTGTAAAGCTGTGTTGCTGTGCCTGTCTAAGGCATCTGATGGTCTAATAAAGAACTGAGCAGCTAATAGCGAGGCAGAGAGAGAGAGAGAGAGAGAGAGACAGACAGACAGACAGACAGACAGACAGACAGACAGAGACAGAGAGACAGAGACAGAGAATATATAGAGGATAAATCTAGGAGGAGTAAAACAAGCAGCCAGAGAAGGAGAAGGACTGAAGGGGCCAGCCACCCAGCTACACAGCAAGCCACAGAGTAAGAGTAAGATTTACAGAAGTAAGAGAACAGGAAAAGCCCAGAGGCAAAAGGTAGTTGGGATAATTTAAGTTAAGGAAAGCTGACAAGCAACAAGCCAAGCTAAGGCTGGACATTTATAATTAAGAATAAGCAATTTATTTGGGAGCTGGGTAGGAGATCTCCCAAAAGAACAAAAAACAAACAACAACAGCACACACGAGATCTATAGAGGCTCAATCAAGACAAAATCCCAGCAGAAGGTGTACATACAGTCCCACACCTAACTAAGAAACTTGTGGTGTGTGATTGCTCCTACAAGGGGGAAAGTCAGTCTTCTTCAATGATGTGATGTCTGTACCTTAGTCACTGTTCTATTGCTGTGAAGAGACACCATGACCAAGGCAGTTGGTTAAAAAGAAAGAATTTAATTGGAGGCTTGCTTTTAGTTTTAGAGTGTTTGTCCATGATCATCTTGTCAGGAAGCAGACAGGCACAGTGCACGAGAAATGAGCTTTATATCCTGATCAGCAGGCAGCAGGCAGGGGGGTAGGGGGGTAAGGGGGTGGGACATAGGACTGGGCCTGGTGTGGACTTAAAGCCCACTCTAGTGATACACCTCCTCCAACAAGGCCACACCTCCTAATCCTTCTGAAACAGTTCCACTCTCCGGTGACCAAGCATTTAAATATCTGAGCCTCTGGGGCCATTATTTTTGTTTGTTTGTTTTTTTTGAGACAGGGTTTTTCTGCGTAGCCTTGGCTGCCTTGGAACTTGCTCTGTAGACCAGGCTGGCCTCAACTCACAGAGATCTACCTGCCTCTGCCTCCTATGTTCTGGGACTAAAGGCGTGGGCCACTACCACCTGGCTATGGGGGCATTATTCAAATATACCTAGTACATCAACCACAGTCTAGAACAGGGCTCATGCCCAGGAGTAGTCAACCTATACAAACTGGACTTGAATTTTTTTTTTTTAAGAGAGACAGAGACTATGAAGTTGGGTGCATAAGGAGGCAGAGGAGGATCTGGGAGGAGTTGGGGGAAGGAGATGAACATGATCAAAAAACATGTTATGAAATTCTTAAAGAATAAATAGAAACATTATTTAAAAAGAAAATAATAATAAACAAGTACTTAAAGAGTTAAATATTTGTTGCCGACTCAAAAGTAGGTACTTCTGGACTGGGGTGTGGCTCAGTGGTAGAGTATTTGCCAGACATTGCAAAGTCCCTGTGCCCATTCCAACACCACCAGGGAGGAGAAGTGGGTACTTCTGATTTTATTCCAGTTGCTCCAAAGCGAAAGGAGCCTTGGCTCTAACCTGGGTTCTTGCTAGCTAGGACTCGTCAGTAGCGCCGGTTGGGGAGGGGGCGGTACACAGTGTAGAAGCAGCCACAAGCTCAGGTTGAAGGCCAGAGTGACCTCCCTTCAGCCCTGTGCTCATCTTAGCCCCTCAGGAACCCTTCTGGTGGGTCCTCACCTTAGGTCTGCAGTGGGACTCCAGGACAGAGCTCCCAATGGCTTTGCCTCCTGAGTGCACGGAGCTGCCTTCAGCCCTGAGAAACAGGGAACTTCTTTTAGGGGTGAGCTTCCGTCTCCATTTCATCTTCCTTATCAGACCAAGGTGGTGAAACCCTCGGCCCTGGCTGTCAGCATTCCTCCCCACTGGAATTTAATCAGAACTCAAGGCCCGTTTCCTGCTGTCTCTTCTGCGGCTGCGCGTTTTCAGATGCATCGTATAATGCAGGCAGATACAAACACGAGGCACAGCAAGCCCCCTGCCCCCCAGCTTCTGAGACAGGAACTCCCTATGTTGCCTAGGCTGACCATAAACTTAGTATATAGTCCAGGCTGGCCTCAAACCCATGGTGATTCTCCTGCCTCAACCTCCCAAGTGCTGGGATTGTAAACCTGTATGTAACACCATGCCAGTCAAGAACACCGGATTTCATAATAACAGATTCCTACGGAGAGGGGATTTCATCTCAAGGCACCAGTTAGCTTGACGCCAGTAGCGAGTCTCAGAGGCTTTTCAGCAGGGAGCCTAATGAAAGAACTCTGGAGCCTTTCCCAGCCTGAGTCTGAGGGTCTCCAGATAAGCCTGGGCAAAGACTCCACAGCTGGCCCAGTGGCGCACATCTCTAATTCCAGAGTTCTCAGGCACAGTGAAGACAATCTTGAGTTTGAAGCCAGCTTGGATTACAGAGTGAGATCCTGTCTCGAACACAAACAAACAAATAAAAACCCCAAATAAACCTAAAAGACAGAGGGCTTTTCGAGGAAAGGCTGCTCACTGGTGACTAGAACAACTGTTCCCACCCCATCTCCTCCAGAGGCTTCTGTGTTCACGGCATTGATTCACTCTGAGGGCTCTGCCAGGAACCAGAGTGATTTAGGAGCCAAACTTCCTGAACCCCTTTTTAAATAGCAGAAGGGAGGGCTGTCTGGAAGTCATTTTAAAAGCACATTAATTTTACAATTCATTTAGTCAGTGAATACTTATTATGAAAATTTATTTTGTCACAATGCTGGGCGTGATGGCACGATGCGGGGCGTGATAGTGTGCTGCATGAATCCTAAATGGTCTTATAGTAAAAACCAGAGCCAGATATGGGAGTGAAAGCCAAAAGATCAGAGGAAACAAAGGAGCAAGTCACTAGAGAAACTTCTCACCACTACTGAATTCTCACCACTACCAAAATGGAGGCGAGATCCTGTCTCCATGAATCCTCTGACTGAATGTCTCCGAGCCCTCAGCCAAAAGGGGTCCAGCCAAAAAAGGGCTCCTGCTGAAAAGCCTCCTGCTGAGAAAGGCTTTTGCCGGAAAGGGCTTCCTCAGCCCAAAGCACCTCCAACTGAAAAGCTTTGGTTCCCGTCTCCTCATGCCTTCTCTGCCTTTCTCTGCCCAGCCATATCACTTCCTTCCTAGTGCTGGGATTAATGGTGTGTGTACTTTCCCAATACTGGTAGCAAAGGCATGAGATCTCAAGTGCTGGGATTAAAGATGTGTGACTCCCAAGTACTGGGATTAAAGGTGTGTGACTCCCAAGTACTGGGATTAAAGATGTGTGCCACCACTGCCTGGCCTCTATGTTTAATCAAGTGACTGGCTCTGTCCTCTGGTCCTCAGGCAAGCTTTAATTGATACACAATATATCATTACAATAGTACATGGCTACAATGTGCTCAGGAGGTGAGGGCAGGAGAAACAGGTGTTCAAGGTCTTCTTCAGCTCCATAGTGAGTTCAAGGCTACCCTGGAAAAACAAGTTTCGTTAGAGACTAGATAAGACAAAATTCAGTTAAAGTCTTCTAACTCGGTCTTTAATTGCCTGCTTTCCTTCTCCAGAGGAAGGCAACAGGTCGTTTCTCACGTCTGCTTTCAATACTATACACACTAAAATGGCACATATGTTTTTTCTCTTGTGCCCTTTTTTGGTATAAGCCCACACAAATGCAGTCAGTTAGAAATACGGTCTGCACCTGCATTTAAGATTTACTCATTTTCTTTTTGTCTGTCTGAGTGTTTTGCCTGAATGTGTGTATGTATGTGCACCCACGGGTGCCTGGTACCTGAGGAGACCAGAAGGCACTGGATCCCTTAGAACTGGAGTTACAGATGGTTGTGAGCAGCCACGTGGGTGCTAGGAACTTGACCTGGGTCCTCTGCAAGAGTAGCCGATGCTGTTAGCCACAGAGCCATCTCTCCAGCTCCATTGGGGGAACAAAAAACTAGTGAAATACCCTGGCGTTTTCAAAACCGTGCACAAAGTCTTCAATATTCTCACCTTAATCTTCACATCAGACTCCTGCAGGGAGATGGCACAGGCTGGCTTGAGGGACACCCTGTTTATTTTCATTCTCCAGCCTGTATAAACAACCCAGCAGCAACCAGCCACATAGAAATCTCATTTTGTGTGGAGACAAATAACGTGGAAGTTCCTATAGGGGAACTTGCTGAGGAAGGAGGTACACGTGTTAGTAATTTTGAAAGATGTGGTGAAGTTGCTGTGTGTAAGGGTGGACCAGCTATACGCTCAGCGGCAACATCGCCAAGCCTTTTCAAGATGCAAACCTTTTATTGAGTGTTTATGACAGCCCGCATCTACTGAATGGCCACACTGGTGGCTCCAACCTTCAAAGTTTTCCCTCTGGTCTTTTTTAAAATCAAAGCTCATTTATAGTTTATCTGAAGTGTGTGCGTGTGCATATACTTGAATGTGTGTGAGCTCACGTGTGTGTGTGCGTGCGCGTGTGTGTGCGTGTGTGTGGGCGTGCGTGTGCGTGCGTGTGTGTGTGTGTGTGTGTGTGTGTGTGTGTGTGTGTGTGCTTAAGCATATAGGCACAGCACGTGTGTTTCGGTTCATGAGTGGAGCCTCAGGAGTTGTGAGCCCCGGGAATAGAACTCAGGTCCGCGGGCTTGGCGGCAGGCACATTTTTGCATTGAGATAGATCTGCCATCTTGCCAGCCCTTCTCTTGCTCTTAAGGTAAAGAGCCATCACCCAGGGCGGAGGGTATGGCATGGGTAGGGCAATCTTGAGTACTTCAGCCAAAACCTTCAAACAAGAACAGCGCATGCGCGACCCAGGAGCTTCCTGGCCCCTCCCCACTCGCCCCTGCCCTCCGGCCCTTTCTCCACTCGCCCCTGCCCTCCTGCCCACTCACCGTTCAGTTAGTTCTTCCGCAAGCTTGGCAGCCTGTTTTGAGTCAAACTGCCTCATGCCTACAAGGCTCGTTCTCCTGTCTCGTCACCTTTCCCTTCTTGAACCTTCCGTCTTACTCTGCTGTAGGCACAATCACCATTTCCTCCAGAAGCCTTCCCTAACGTCCGACGAGCCCCGAGGGGTAAGCTCTTAGATATGAGAGACGTCTTGCTTCTCCTGTAGGCCAGTGGCTATTACCTCATTTCCTCTGTGGTCAGTGATGGGCCTTTCTTGCTGATGTGAGAGATCTGTGAAGACAGAGGCCCTGTCTGTTTTTCTCTCCATAGTATCCCCAAAGTCTACATTGTGCCTGGTGTTTAGTAAGCACTTTGGAAAAACTTCTTGTTTGAATATATGCATATGTGTATGTATATATGAATGTATGTAGGAATACATACATGTCGTCATAATATTTTGGAGGTTGGCACAGGAAGATCCTGAATTCAAGGCCAGCCAGGTCTGCATGGCCTTGTCTCAAAAAAAAAAAAAAATGACTGGAAAGATAGCTCCACGGTCAAGAACATTTGCTGTTCTTGCAGAGCACCCAAGTTTGGTTGCCACATCAGGGGATCCAGCAACCTTTTCTGACCCCCTGAAGACCTGCATATATATGGTGTGTGTACATACACTCAAGGCACACACACACACACACACACACACACACACACAATAAATAAATAAATAAATCTTTTAAAAAATTATTTTTTTAGTTTCATGTGCATTGATGTTTTGCCTACATGTCTGTCTGTCTGAGGGTGTCGGATCCCCTAGAACAGGAGTTACAGACAGTTGTGAGCTGTTGGGAATTGAACCTTGGTTCCCTGGAAGAGCAGCCAGTGCTCTTAACCACCGAGCCATCTCGCCAGCCTCAAATAAATAAATCTTTTTTTTTTAAAGATTTATTTATTATGTATATGGTGTCCAGTCTGCATGTATGTATGACTGCAGGCCAGAAGAGGGCATCAGATCTCATTACAGACGGTTGTGAGGCACCATGTGGTTGCTGGGAATTGAACTTAGGACCTCTGAAAGAACAGCCAGTGCTCTTAACCACTGAGACATCTCCCCAGCCCCTCAAATAAATAAAATTAAAAAAAAATACATGTAACAGAGCTAGGCATATGAGCTGGTATAATCCTGGCACTTAGGAAGCTGAGGCAGGAGGATTGCCTTAAGTTTTGAGGCAGAGAGCAAGACCCTGTCTCAAAAAAATTTTTTTTAAAAACAATAATCAGGAGCCAGATATGGCAGTGTATACGCAACAAGAGAGCTCTCAGGATGCTGAGACTAAAAAGCAAGACCTTGTCCCAGTAAACAAACAACAAATAAATAAATGAGGCCTAGTAATCTCATCACTTTGGAATCTGAGCCAGGAGGATTGTCATTAGTTGAAGGTTAGCCTGGGCTACATAGTGAGTTCCAAGCAGCTTGGGATGTTGAGTGAGACTCTGTCTCCGAAAAGAAAAATAATTAATTAACTAAATAATTAGTTATTAATGTCAACAAAATGGATGTGAGCGAAACAAATTAGACACTAAGTAAAATAAATAAATGGATGCTCAGTGAATAAAGGTAGACTTACAAGGTAACAGCTGGAGCTGGAGCAGAGGCTCAGAGGTTAAGGGCATTTAACTCCTCTTCTAGAGGGCCAGGGTCCATTCCCAGCATCTACATGTGGCTCAAAAGAGCCTGTAACTCCGACTCCAGAGGACCCAACACCCCTTGCCTCCACAGGTGCCTACAGGCACACATACACATGGAATCAAACATTAATAAAAATAAATCTTAAAAAGGCAACAGCTGCTGGGTGTGGTGGCACACACTTTTAATCGCAGCACTTAGGAAGCAGATATAGGCAGATCTCTGTGAGTTTAAGGCCAGCCTGTCTCAAAAAAAAAAAAAAAAAAAAAAAAAAAAGATAGACAACAGCTGTGTGCATCCATTTATTCGACATTCTTAAAAAGACAAGCCTGTGAGGCTGGAAAACAGATCAGTGTTTGCCCAAAATGCCTGAGATCAAAATCTAAGCTGCAAAGTTCTCTGAGCTTCATCGGTGACATGCAGGGAACTGGACTTGCCTCCTGAAGGTGTGTGAGCACTCAAGACAAACACAGAAAATTTCCAGAAAGCTGCTGGTACTCAGCGAGAGTTAGTTTTCTCTCCTTCGACATCTCCCCCTTCGTGACACCCCCCCCCAGAAGATCACTTTTACAGATGGCCAGTCATCTACTGGGTGTTAATTTGAACTAGTTTGCCTCTGAGAGGAGTCCTTCCCCTGTCTTTTTGGAGGCTCCGCTAGGGACCAATTGCTACCACTAGTGTGTATCCACTGTGACTTGAGGGAGACCTCAGCTTGAATCCAAACTGTGCTTCAGACACACTCGAGAAGCCAGTGAGTACATTAATATGAACAATAGACCCTTCTCTAAAGAACTCATGCTAAGCAGAGATGCCAGGGTGATACATTGGCAGGAAGGAGCCTTTAGCAATGACTGAGGATGCTGAGCATGTTAGCATAAGTCCATGACATAAGTACAGGAGCTCCAGGCTCCTAGCTGCATATCAAGGTCCTGCCTAAGGAAAGAAAGAGGAGAAAAGTGCTTTTCAGAGGCGAGTCTTCTGACTTTTAGATTTGTCAAGTATGGGATCATATCTTCTTAAAGCAAAGGTAACTTGACTTTTTTCCTATTTCTCTCCTTTCAATTTCTTTCTCTTGCCTTATTGCTCTGGCTAAATTTCAAGCACTATAGTGAATAAAAGTGATGATAGCAGACATCATTATCTCACTCCTTATTTTAGAGGAAATGCTTTCAACTTCTCCCTATTCAGCGTAATGTTGGCTAAAGGTCTTTTGTATGGTTTTGTCCTGTTGAGATATGATATTGGTTTTTTTTTCGGAGACAAGATCTATACTGGTTAGTTTTCTGTCAACTTGGCATAAACTAGAGTTATCTAGGAAGAGGGAATTTAAATTGAGGAACCGCTTCTAGTAAATTGGCCCATAGAAAGGGCTGGCCCCGCCCCCTCCATCTGCTGTGGGTGGGAAAGCTGGTCCTGGAGAGAGAGCTGGCCCCGCCCCGCACTGGCTGCTGCACTCAGGAAACCGGCCCTGCACCTCGCCTGGGCAGCACAGTAGAGCTGACCCTGTTGGCGGGAGCGCGGGTGAGTGGGCTTTGAGGACATGGGAGCTGATCCTGTTCCCTCTCATCTGCCATGTGGTGGCATGGGTGAGGGAAAAGATGCCCCCCTCTCCTTGCTGCCTGTGGCAGGTGGAACAGCTGGCCCTGAGGTCATGGGAGTGGGAGAGCTGGCCCTGCCCCTAACCAGCTGCAGCACGGTAGAAATGACCCCATTGGTAGGGGCGTGGCTGAGCCATCCCCAGAACACGAGCGGGAAAGAACTGGTCTCACCCCTCACCTGCCATGCAGTGGCATGGGCTAGAGAGATGCACCCCCCACCTCTCACCTCACCAGTCTCCACCCCCCAGCCTCTGCCTCTGGCACCTGAGGCAGGTGGGAGAGCTGGTCCCGCCCCTCATCAGCTGCAGCACTCAGGAGAGTGGCCCCCGAATCTCTCCTGGGCAATAGAGTAGAGCTGACCCTGGTGGTGTGGGTGCAAGTGAGCCGGCCCCGAGGGCATGAGAGCGGGAGAACTGGCCCTGGCCCTGCCGTCTGTGGCACAGGGTGAGCTAGCTGGGGCAGTGCTGAAGAGCTCACCCTGGTGGTGAAGATGAGGGAGAGCTGGCGGGTTGACCAACCCAGCTAACCACATGGTCCCAGAACCATGGCTAGGAGTTGGTCTACCCCAACGTCTATGAACTGCTGGAGCATGTAAAGGGGCCGGTCCTGCAGACCCACAATTGCAGGATCTCCACAACACAGGGCAACAACAGGATCTTCAAGAGGAGTCCCAGTGAGGGCCCAGGATTGATAGTGTAGCAGAAACCAGAGGCATGGAGCCAGACCAATGACTCTTTACCGTGAACACTGCCAGTAAAGATGTATGGATTAAAGGGTACACCGTGTGCCTCAGGGGCCACACTAACAAGTTTCACCTAGAGATTTTTTGGAGGAGGGTTACAAGGGCAGAGGGCAGATGTGAAGGGACAGGGAGATGGATGGGACTGGAATACATGATGCAAATTACGCAAAGAATTGATTAAAAAAAAAGAAAGAAAGAAAAAAAAAAAATGGCCCATAGGCCCATAAGCAAGTCTGTGGAGCATGTTCTTTTCTTTTCTTTCCTTTTTTTTGCATTTTCTTAATTAATGACTGATATGGGAGGGCCCAGCCCACTCTGGGTGGTGCAGTCCTTACGCAGAAGGTCGTGGGGCATATAAGAAAGCAGGCTGAGCAAACCAGGGGGATAATCCAGCAAGCAGCGTTCCTCCACGGCCTCTGCTTCAGTTCCTGCCCTGGCTTCCCTCAGTGATGGAGTGTGACCTGAGCGTTAGAAATGAAACAATCCATTTCCTCGCCAAAGTTTTTTTTAGTCATGTGTGTTGGTCAGGAACCCTAACTGAGACAAGGGTCATTAGGGAGAGCTGTTTATGTCACTGTTCTATGGCTGCAGCCAACCACTGTGACCAAGGCAACTTAGAAAAGAAAGCATTTACTCTAGGGCTCACAGTTCCAGAGGATAATGGAGTCTGTGACCAGCCGGGCAGGAAGCATGGTGGCAGGCAGGCAGGCTGGCAGGCTGGCAGGCTGGCAGGCTGGCACTAGAGCAGTAACTGAGTGCCCACGTCTGAAGACGCAGTCACCAGGCAGGGAGAGGGACACTAGGAAAGCCATAAGTCTTTTGAAACCTCAAAGTTCACCCCAGGGACAAACCTCCTCCAACAAAGCCACACCTCCTAATCCCTCCCGAACGGTTCCACTAACTGGGGAGCGAGTATTCAGATATATGACCCTATGGGGGCCATTGTCATTTAAACCACTGCAGTGGTGCCTTCCAGAGGACACCCTTGTTACTAATTTTACAGATATTTTCCTAGACACTTTTTGGTCTTATTCTATTTTGTTAGAGAAGGAGAGGAGGGGTGGGGGTGAGGAAGAGGAGGAAGATGTCACAGTTCATCCACAGGTCCTTAAGTCTCCTTCCAGTCAACCCAAGAAATGTCCAGGGAGGCTCAGAGGGGTGGGGCAGGTGGTATTCACAGGAGATATGGGGAGGAAAGAGGAACCACCAGAAGTGAGCGTGTGGAAAGATAGGGTCATCCTGGTGACCTCATGCTCTGACCACAACCAGTGTCCAGAACAAGACCTCAGGCAGTTCCTCGGCTCCCAGCACATCTGTCTTCTCTACCAGACACAGCCCAATCTTGCAGTCTTTCTTTTCTCCAGACTGCTCGAAGGGATGGCCCCACCTCTCTGCTCTCCCTGTCTTACAGGCCCTCCTCTGACTCCACTTCTCCCCAGCAGCAGTGACTCAGCTGCCGGGCAACCAAGCAGATGGGCCAACACCCAGACCCAAGGATGGGCCTGTCCCTCCAGCTCTTCCCCCTGGAGGACCCGAGGACCTGAGAACAGGAGAGAGCAACAAATCTTGGGGTGGCCTGAGCCTTGCGCCTCCTACTCTGTGTCTTCCCACACTCTGCTAAACTGAGGAGAGGGACAGTGAGCCCCGCCCCCTGACTTCTCTCTCAGCTGCAGGTCCGTCCATCCCCGGCAGGCCAGCTCTCTCCCGGGTTCCTGGCTCCTCGGAAGCTTCGCCAGGGCGATACTGCCGAGGAAGCCGCCATTGCGTTCTAAGTTGGTCTTCTTCGGCAGTGCGGCGCTGCCAGGGGACCAGCCACTCTGGGGGCTGGCGCAGCTTGCTCTTGGAGCCCTGGGGCACAGGCCCAAAGTGTCCTTTGGGGGAGGTGTCCTCATGACCTCCATCTTGCCTGGGCGGGTCTCTTATTTGGTGTGTGCTTCTGCATGCAACCACAGTTGTGGGGACCGCAGAGACTGGAGCTGTTGGTGGAATGATAACTCTCACCCTTGCCAGATGGCTGCAGGCTTTGGGGGGCGGGGGGCTCGATCTCAGACAATTCCACGTTCCACGCCTTGCTCATTCATCAGTGCGTTCAGGAGGTTTTTCAACCCTCTGCCCCTACTGGGGGCAGGTGGTAGCTCATGCCCAAGCCACAACAGTGTGTTGTGTAGAGCTGTGCACCCCACAGGGCATCTCTTCACCCGAGACGAAAGCAACACAACATCCGAAGCCAGGCTTGTTGTGTGCCAGCTCCTCAAAACCCTGAGGGTATGGGGCAGCAGCTGGCCGTTCCTGCTCCAAGCCGGGCAGGCAGTGGATGGCTTCGGGGGCCCTGGCTCTGTGGCCCGGAAGAGGGCAGCCTTGAGTCTGAAGGGCAGCATGATGAGGGCGAGGACGGGGCTCATGAAGTGAGTATGGGTTCAAGGACTGGCCTCAGAGGACCCAGCGGTAACATCTGCAACAGCTGGAAGACCAGACCCAGGGCACCCTGGCCGGCAGGGACCTAACTGGTTAGCGAGCATGCTGGAACCAAGTGACATTCACCACTGAGGTGCTGCCAGGCATCCTTGGCCCACCCAGCAGTGGGGCAAGGCAGAGGGCTGAAAAGCTTTATTTTTAATTATGTGTGTATAAGTGTCTGGATGTAAGTATCTGCATATACAATGCCCCGGAAGTTCAGAAGAGGGTGTCAGATCCCCCGGAGCTGGAGTTACAGGTGGTTGTGAGTCTCAGGATCTAAGTGCTGGGAAGGAAATTGGCAGGACAGAAAGGGAAAATGATGGGAACATGGGAAGGGAAAGGAGGATCCCTCTCCACACTCTTTGAGGCCTCTAGCCAGCTGAGAATCCAGACTTCCAACACTGGGCTGGAGAGATGACTCAGTGGTTAAGAGCAGTGGCTGCTCTTCCCGAGGACCAGGGTCCCAGCACCCACATGGCTGTGCACGAAGGAGAGATTGTTCAGTGGAGGAGGTGGTTCTACACAACCAAGGTTTGGGAAAATTTGGTAGAGACTGTCTGCCTCAAAGAAAAACATCCCACGTTTTCAAAAGGGGAGAAAAGTCCCAGGGTGGGTTATGGAGGGATAGGTAGAAGATTCTGGTGCTTGGCAGAGTTCTTTGTTCTTGGACCTGCTCTTTGATTGACAGATTTATGGATGGGGAACTTGTTCCATGGCTTTCCTAGAAAGTCAGTTTCAAGCCTTCACCCCCAGTGTCCCTTTTAACACACCAACTTTTTAAAGAGAATTTTATTTTATTGTATGTATGTGTATGCTGTGACCTGAGTGCAGGTACGTTGGAGGCCAGAAGAGGGCATCCGATCCCCAGACGCCGAGTTACAGGCTGCTATGAGCTGCTGGGTATGGGTGCTGGGAAATGAACTCAGGTCCTCTTCAAGAACAGCAAGCCGCTCTTAAATGCTGAGCCAGCTCTCCGGCTGCTGTTGCAGCTGAGAAACAGTGGGAGGGAGAGAAACAAGGAAACATCACAACTGGCTGTCAAACTTCTAAATTTAGAACAACCTGTAAAGGTCAGAGGGCACCTGAGTGGAGGAAGGTAGCAGCTCATGGCAAAGGCGCTCCAAAGGGAGACTGTTTCCTCCTCATAAGACATGGCTGCTTGTTTGTTTGTTTTAAGAAAGCTCATTTTCATTCTGTCTCAATGTTTTAATAGTCTCTGTTGCAGCTATACCTTGAAGTGTTATCCCCCCCCCCCAACCCCCATGCTCCTATACTTGGTTTCAAAGTTTTAGCTCCTATACTGAGGTCTTTGATCTAATTGAATTGATTTTTGCACCAAGTAAGAGACTGGAATCTGGTTTCTCTCATCTACATGTGTGTATCTAGTTTTCCAAACACCGTTTTCTAGAGAGGCTGTCTTTCTTCCAGGATCATTCTTAATGCTTCTTGTGGAGGTGGCTGGAAGCTGTTGAGGTTACCAAGAGCCTTTCTGATAGTGAGGTGGGAGGGTGGGGCCGCAAGTGACGTTGTCTGCAAGGTCTTATATATCAGCCACAAAATTGGCGTAGAGGAAATACTAGTTGGCAAAGAAGAAGGCTGGAAAGTCCCAGCTGAGGCCGGTTAGAACTGGCTTGGGTCCCCTGGGAAGGCACTGAGGTCCACCAGAGCTTCTGAAGGTGACCTGTGGCTCAGGATGATACCGAAACACACCCCCAGGGGAGCGATTAAGATGCTGATGGCACAGGTGATGCGTGAAGTCATAAACAGAACTACACGTAATAGCTAGAGCAGGAAAACCCTCACTATGCAAATGACCCCAAAGCCCATCAGATTTTAATTTTAATAATTTTTATCCAAATGTATGCATTTGTAAGGGTATGTGCATATGAGTGCAAGTATCCTTGGAGGCTAGAAGAGGGTCTCCAGTCTCCTAGGCCTGGAGTTACAGGCAACTGTCAGCCGTCTGATGTGGGTGCTGGGAACCAAACTCAGGTCCTCTGATGAGCAGCAAACACTCTTAACTGCTCAAACATCTCTCCAGCTGCTCCTACATTCTTTTGCATTGCTCCAACCAGCTTCCTCCCCCTTGGAAGTATGCTCTATGTTCTCTCTCTCTCTCTCTCTCTCTCTCTCTCTTTTTTTTAATCATTGCCATTATTGTGTTTCTGGAGTTTGTTCTCTCCTCCCATCATGGCGTCTGGGAATGGAACTCAGGTCTCGAGGCTTGCACGCTAAGTGCTTCTTCTGCCCTCTGAGCCATCCCACCATCCCCAGAAGCATACTATCTCTTAACAAACTGCCCCTGCTTCTGCTACTGTCCACATGTTTCTGTTCAGTCCTTGTTCCAGGACAGAGAACCTGGAGCCTCTCTGGGGGGGGGCACCCACTGGCCCCCACATCTGCTGATATCCACAGTGCTCTGGTGTTACTGGAATTGAAAAAGCACTAACACCAGGAGTTTGCAGGGACCAGGCTCGGCCTCCCGTATTAAGGAGACTGGGAAGGATGAAAAGTAGAGACAGGACAGTGAATCCACACAGCCCACTGAGAAGAGGAGCAGATACAGGGTCTCGGTGACCCCAAGTCCACCTTCAGAGCATGGGCATGAATTGTAGGAAGAAGTGGGGCAGGGCCAAGATCACCACATGATCAAGATTCTGGCCCAAGCCATGTTCAGGCTAATCATGACCTCAGTTCTCCTGCAAGACGGCTTGAGAGAAGCCCTTCCTGCTTAAAAGGAGCCTGTGGATTCCTCAACATGGTCACACTTGTTCCAGGTGCGGCTTCCCCGTCATCATAACTTTCCTCCTGCTGCTCGGGGATAATTTCAGTCTCTTGTCATAAATGTGTATACATCAGTTCTGCTTTTAGAATCCATGATGACCGCAGGCTTGGAACGATGACTAAGTGTTAGGACATTTACCTTGCTTTTAGTAGCTTTATGTGATTTCTTTTTTTTTCTTTTCTTTTTTTTTTTTTTTTTGGTTTTTCGAGACAGGGTTTCTCTGTGTAGCTTTGCACCTTTCCTGGAACTCACTTGGTAGCCCAGGCTGGCCTCGAACTCACAGAGATCCGCCTGCCTCTGCCTCCCGAGTGCTGGGATTAAAGACGTGCGCCGCCACCACCGCCCGGCACTTTATGTGATTTCTAATGAGTTCTCTAACTGGACTGCTGTGCTACTTTTCCTCCTCCTCCTCCTCCTCCTCCTCCTCCTCCTCCTCCTCCTCCTCCTCCCCCTCCTCTTCTTTTTCGGTGGGGGTGGGGTTGGTTTTTTGAAACAGGGTTTTTCTGTATAACAGCCCTGTCTGTCCTGGATCTTGCTCTGTAGACCAGGCTGGCCTCGAACTCACCTCTGCCTCCCAAGTGCTGGGATTAAAGGCGTGCGCCACCACTGCCTGGCAACTACCAGTGCTTCTGTGTGTGTGGTTTAAATCCATATGGAACATCATTTATTTATTTTTATTCATAACCTTTTATTTTAATAAACTTTACTATTCAAAAACCTTGCAAATAAATAAAATCATCACACACCAAAATTAACCAGACCCAAAGTATATTTACTTCTATAAAGTTAGACCAGGCATTTGGAATGGAAGCTTCATAGCTTCCATTATTGATGCACTTTGGTATAAAATGTATTTCATGCACTTATTTACCACTCAAACCAACAAAACCATGACAGAATTAGAATAAAGAGACAGTTAGCTTTCTCTCCTCTTTCCTGCTCCTGTCTGTCACGTGCATTCAGTCCTTCCACAACCCCTTGTATTTAGCCTCCCTTGTTCTCTTTTCTTCACGGTCTACCGGACACCCACAGTCCCTGCTAATACATTCTCAAGGTCCCCGGGGCATCTCTGAGCTTGGTGGTGCCACTTCTAATCCCAGCCTTTGGGAGGCAGAAGCAGCTGGATCCCTATGAATGTGAGGCTAGCAGCCTGGTCAACTCCAAGTTCTAAGCCAAGCAGGGCTACATAGTAAAAATACTGTCTCAAAAAATTAAATTAAGCAAAATATACACTGATTGAATATTTTTTGTCTTTTCTTTTCTTTCTCTCTCTTTCTTTCCTTCCTTCCTTCCTTCCTTCCTTCCTTCCTTCCTTCCTTCCTTCCTTCCTTCTTTCTTTCTTTCTTTCTTTCTTTCTTTCTTCTTTTTTTTGAGACAGGGTTTCTCTGTGTAGCTTTGGTGCCTGTCCTGGATCTTGCTCTGTAGACGAAGGCTGGCCTCGAACTCACAGAGATCCACCTGGCTCTGCCTCCCGAGTGCTGGGATTAAAGGCCTGCGCCACTGCCACCCAGCTTGACTTCTTTTTCTTAAAGAATTCCCTTCTGCAAATGATATTGTGAGGTGGTTTCCTCATTTCCTTTTATTGAAATACATTCTTTTCTCATATACTATATTCTGATTATTGTTCCCCCTCCCTTTGCTACTTCCAGTTCCTCTCCACCTCCCCTCCCATCCAGATCCACTCCCTTTCTGTCTCCCTAGAAAAGAACAGGCTTCTAAGAGACAATAATATAACAAAATAAAATACAAGATAAAACAAAAACTGTCACATTGAGGTTGGACAAGACAAAACAACAGAAGGAAAAGAGCCCAAGAGAAGGCACAAGAATCAGAGACCCCCTTGTTTGCACACTCAGGAATCCCGTGAAAACACTAACCTGGAAGCCATATATGAGTGCAGAGGACCTGGCGTGGACCTGTTGCCTGCTTCAGTCTCTGTGAGTTCTTATGAACTTTGCTCATGTTGATTTAGAGGTCCTTATTTTCTTGGTGGCCTCCATCCCTTCTGGCTCTTACACTTTTTCTGCCTCCTGTTTCATGGGGTTCCCTGAGCTCTGAGGGAAAGGATTTAATGGAGACAGCTCATTTAGGGCTGAGTGTTTCAAGGCCTCCTGGCTGTGAGTCTCTGTATTTGTTCCCATCCGCTGCAGGAGGAAGCCACTCTGACGATGGCTGGGCAAGGCATCAATCTATGAGTATAGCGGATTATCATTAGAAGTCATTTTATCACTATCTTTTTTCTAGACCAGTCGTATTAGGTTTCACCCTAGGTCTCTAGGCTATCTAGTCTTTGGTTCTTGGTCACCCGAGCAGTGTCTGGTATGGGTTCCATCTCCTGGAGTGGGCCTTAAGTCAAACCACATATTGGTTGGTATATTAGTCAGGATCTCTAGAGGAACGGAACTTGTAGAATGAATCTGTCTCTGCAGTATAGAAAGGGTTTATTAGAGTGACTTACAGGATGCAGTCCAGCTAATCCAACAATGGCTGGCTGTGAACAGAAAGTCCAAGAATCTGGTAGTCGCTCAGTCCATGAGGCTGGATGTCTCTGCTGGTCTTTAGAAGAAGTAGCTCTAGTTCCAGTGAAGGAATGGACTTGCCAGCAAGGATAGAGCAAGTGGCAAAGAGCAGAAGTTCGGATCTTCATGTCCTTATACAGGCTTCTAGAAGGTGTGGCCCAGATATAAGGTGTGCCTCTTCCTGCCTCAACGTCCAGATTAAGAAGTGGATCTTCCTACTTCGAATTAAGCAAAAACTCCCTCACCAGTGTGCCCTTGTTTTTGGATTTAGTTGATTCCAGGTGTAGTCAAGTTGAATAGCCTTCGCAGTTGGCTACTCCCACAAGCTTTGTGCTACACTTGCCCTTGCATATCTTGTAGGCAAGACACCATTGTAAGTCAAAAGGCTTGGATTTGGTTTAAGCTTCTCTTTTGGTAGCACTCCAAGTACCTTCCTGTACCAAAGACACTAGAACACAGAGGTGAAGGCTCTATGTAGGCACAAGCTCAACCTCTCCGTGTTCAGTCTTGGTTAAGTGTTGTCTTCAGCAATGGAGCCTTGTGGAGAGCAACCTATTGTCTTGGCAATAGCCTGGGTTGTTTAGGAATTCTCACAGAACCCCTTCAGCTAACAACTTTATTAGATGCAACCCAATCCCAGTACTTTGGCGATTTTTGTGGTGATATATTATGTACCCCAATAAAGCTTGCTGCGGGATCAGAAGACAGAGCCAGCCACTAGATTAGACATAGAGGTCAGGTGGCACACACACCTTTAATCCTATCACTCGGGAGGTAGAGATCCATGTGGATCTCTGTGAGTTCAAATCCACACTGGGCTACATGAGAGAACCAGAACCAGGCAATGGTGATACATGCCTTTAATCCTGGGAAGTAATATGGCAGGACACAGAAAGGTATATAAGGCATGAGGAAACAGGAACTGGCTTTCTTGAGGCTGAGGATTTCGTAGAGATAAGCTAGTGGCTGGCTGTTCTGCTTCTCTGATCTTTCAGCTTTCACCCCGATGTCTGGCTCTGGGTTTTTTATTATAAGACCTTTTAAGATTCATGTTACAGTTTTAATGGGAGAAGCAAGCAAGCACCCAGCATGTTACTGGGGCCTTAGTCCTCACAGGTTCTCATGTGGGCCATCTTGCCCAGGGGTCTGTTCAACTGTGATTTGGCTTGAGTCTTACCATGGAAGCCTGAGTCCATGGTGTTTCCTCCAAGAAGAATGGTCACTTCTGTTTACCAGCACTATGCTTGAACCCCTGGCCCAGATGTTTTCAAAACCAGTTCAGAGGTGGTTGCTCACCTCAACTTAACTTCCAGAAAGAGGGGCTTTAGACTCACGACAGGTGCAGATAACAGCAAGCCACCGGAAAAACACCAGGGCTTCCTTCTGCTACAGCTTGCCCAACACTGTATTTACCCCTGCATGATGCTGTCGAGAAAGAAAGTGAAACTAGCGGACGGCCTTTCAAGGTGGACACAAATACCAGCATTGACCGCCTGGGCAGAGGCTTCGTTTGGAGGGAATTCCCAGCCTGCTTGTTTTGGCATTCTCACAGTGTGGTCCTGCTGGCTAGTGGAAAGCTGCCAGGCCTGACATCTCCAGTAAGAGTCATTCTTGCTCAGAGGCAAACATCCGGGCCCTGGGCTTTCTTTCCATACTGAGCCAGCAGACAAGTTGGCCCAGCTGCAATGTTTGATTTTGTATTCAAAGACAGTTTTTCTGGGACACTTTGGCTGGGATTCAGTTCTCTTATTTTCTTGCCTTCTCTCCTGATTCTTTTGCAACTGGCTGGGAATGTCTGTACAGTAATTGTCTACGTAAAGGCTCAGCACCGTATCAAGCCCTCTCTCTGTCCTGCGGGCATTTGCAGGGGGGCCTCCAGCCTCTTTGATGAATAACCACTTTAGCTCACAAGGGAGGGCACAGAATTAAAACAGACATCAGGTCCCCTGCTTCCAGCCTTTCCTCCTCCTTCCTCTTCCTCCTTTAGTATTAGGCAAGGAGTTTTGTTTAGAACTTTATGTAGCCATCTCTCTCTCTCACTGGCAGTGGCTCAGTGGTTAAGACCATGGCTTGGTTCCTAGCACCCACATAGTGGCTCACAACCACCTGTAATGCCAATTCCAGGGGATCCAATACTCCTCTGGCACTGCACATATGTGGTGCACGCACACACACACTCAGGCACACATACAAACACATTGAAGAAATAAATATATTTTACAATGTGAGTACTGTGAATAACTTGAGATGCCACTGCATGTCCGTACAACCAGATGTGGCTAATAGAATCTTCTGGTCTTCTTTTCAAATTAAAAAAAAAAAAAGAAAACTTGCTGGGAGATGGCTCAATAGTTAAGAGTACTTGCTGCTCTTCCAGGGGAAGAGGACCCATGTTCAGTTCAGTTCCTGACACTCATTTTGAGTGATTCACAACTGCTTGTAACTCCAGCTACAGGGGTTCCAACATCCTCTTCTGCCCTCCATGAGCATCTGCACACATGTTGTGTACATTCATACAGACATGCACACACACACACACACACACACACACACACACACACACACACACGAAGCCAGGTGTGACGATGGCACATGCCTTTAATCCCAACAACGGGCAAGGCAGAGACAGGTGGATCTCTGTGAGTTTAGGCCAGCCTGGTCTACATAGTGAGGTCCGAGCTACCCAGAACTACATAGTGAGACCTTGTCTAAACTAAAAAAAAATTAGGTATATTTATGTATTTATGATGTATGTATACATACATGCCATGGTGTGCATGAAGAGGTCAGAGGATAACTTGGGGGAGTCATTTCTTTCCTTCTACTATATGGGTCCTAGGGATGTAACTAAGGTCATCAGGCTTGACAAGTGTCTTTATCCATTGAGCCATTTTCTAACTTTATTTTATTTTTATTTTTTTTGGCAACTGGGTCTCTCTATATAGCCCTGGCTGGCCTAGAACTCACTAAGTAGACAGGGCTGGCCTTAGGCTCACAGAGATCCACCTGCCTCTGCCTCCTGAGTGCTGGGATTAAAGACGTGCAGTGGGGAGTCAACTCAGTGATAGACTGTCCTGTGTGTGTGTGTGTGTGTGTGTGTGTGTGTGTGTGTGTGTGTGTGTGTGCGCGCGCGCACGTGCACAGATGTTCCCTCCTATGTCTGCACATGTGGGAGCTCAAGGGCAGAATCAGGCATTAGTCTCCAGTGCTCTCCGTCTTCAAGTATTTTAGTATCTACTTTGAGTGCATGTGTACACATGTGGAGGTCAGAAGACAGCTTTCTGCTCTTGGTTCTTTCCTTCTATCACGTGGGTCCCAGGGATTGAACTCAGGTCATTTGGGTTGGTGGCAAATGCCTTCACCCAGTGAACCACTTCACCAGCCCACCACCTCATTTATTATTATTTTTTAGCCAATGTCTCTTCTCACTGAACTTGGAACTCACCATTTCAGCTACACTGGCTGAACAATCCACTCTCTTCCCCCTTTTCCCCTTGCCAGGCTTGTAGCTGGATACCACCATTCCACCTTTTATATGAGTGCTGGGGATCCAAACTCAGGTCCTCTGGCTTGCATAGCAACCACTGATCCATCTCTTCAGATCCACCTTCCCATCCTTGAATTATCTTTCCATTTATTTGTTTATTGGAGACAGACTTTTACCATGTAGCCCAGG